>NC_082713.1:116184455-116494575 GCF_030144855.1 Hypanus sabinus | reverse complement strand
CAATGGTATTAGGCAGATTAACAGTTCAGCATGGAATGGATGGGCTGAAGGGCCTGTTTCTGTGCTTTAATGCTCTATGACTATGACTCTTTTCCTCCACACTACACTGTTAGTGTTGACAGTAGGGCTTCCAGAGGCAGGTTTTGAATGAAGACTAAAAACTTCCACAAATACTTCTGCATGGATCTGCTTGGGTCGCGGTTTGTCAGGGTTTGTCAGAAACTCAGGACTTGCTTCTGTGGTGTAACTCACTGAGATCCCTCAGCAGTTTGCAGCTCACTCCAGGTTCCAGGCTACCGTGCACAGCTCTGCAGGAGACACTGCGGGATCAGCCCACTACACTGGGGACGGACGGTAGACCCCACCCCAGCAAAGAAATGCTGTTTTTTGATGTGAAGGATATTCCCCAGACCAATGCATTTCCCTTTAAGAGGGACAACTGCTTAAAATGCACACAGCTAAGGTCAGCGGGAAGATATTTACATGTAAAAAGGAACACCGCTAACTCACAGCACGTCAGTCACGGACACCAGGCAGAACAGCGCACTGACCTGAATTACTGGTACTCTCTCTCTCTCCTAATCCACTAAATATTTCCAACAAATTAATTTGGATGACAGAGATTTTCTTTACTGTTGACTGCTTATTTCGTTCACAAATTATATTTCCGATTTCTTGTACTATTCTATCACTTTGAGGCTTAGTTTTACAAGCTAGAGAAACAGGCCCTTCTGCCCACTGAGTCTGTGCTAACCATCAAGCATGCACTCACTCAAATTCCCTTATATTTTCCCTAAATTGCTCTCCCGGATTCTCCCGCTTACCTACACACACAAGGGGGTCACTCCTTTACATTTTAAACAAACCAGGATGGGCTTGAAAACTCTGGGTGCAATGGACCACTTAAAAAGGGAAGTTAAGGTCTGCCCCGAGCCTGATTGGCTCATCAGGCCGGTGCTTATGCTGATTTCCGTGGCGTGAAGCAACTGAGAGTACAAGACTCCTCCCACACCCCCCCCCCCCCCCCCCGCAGATAGGACGTCAGTCTATTGCAACTTGAAAAGGAGTTAAAGGCAATTTTGTTTTGTATCCTGTGGCCCTAAATTACCCAGCACCACAGAAAATAAGAGAAAAGAGAGGCTGTTGATGCTGGAATTTGGAGCAAGACAGAAAAAGAAAACAAACTCCAGGAGAAACTCAACGGGTCACTCAGCATCCGTGGAGGTGGAGAGATGGTTGGCTTTCAAGTTGAGACCTTACATCAGTTCCAGTTCATGTAAAGGCTCTGGACCTGTACTCACTACAATTTGGAAGAAGGAGGGAGGATCTTTTTGAAACCTATTGAATGCTGAAAAACCTAGATAGAGTGGACATGGACAGGATGTTTCTTATACTGGGCGAGTCTAGGACCAGAGGCCACAGCCTCAAAATAGAAGGTTGGTCCTTTAGAAAAGAGGTGAGGAGGAATTTCATTAGCCAGAGGGTGGTGTTCATTGTCACAGGCTGCTGTGGAGGCCAAGTCACTGGGTATACTTCAAGCAGATTTTGATAGGTTCTTGATTAGTCAGGGCATCAAAGATGGAATTATGACATTGTAGCCTTTAGTGAGACTTGGTTGCAAGAGGGGAAGGACTGGTAGCTCAGTATTCTAGGGTTCCATTGTTTTAGACAAGATTGAGCAGGGGGGATTAAAGGGGGAGGGGTGGCAATACCAGTCAGGGAAAATGTCACAGCAGTGCTCAGTCAGGATGGACCCGAGAGCTTGTCTAGTGAGGCTTTATAGGTAGAATTAAGGAATAAAAAGGTATGACCATGTTAATGGGATTACATCGTAGACTACACAACAATCCACAGGATTTAGAGGAGCAAATTTGTAGAGAGACTGTAGACTGTTGCAAGAAACATAAGGTTGTGATAGTAGGTGATGTTAACTTTCCACATATTGACTGGGTCTCCCATATTGTAAAGTGGCTGGATGGGAAAGTGTTTGTCAAATGTGTTCAGAAATGTTTCCTTAATCAGTACATAAAAGTCCCAATGAGAGAGTGTGAGACTAGATCTTCCATAAGGGAATGAGACAGGGCAGGAGGTGGAAGTTTGTGTAGGGGAACACTTTGCATTTTGTGATAATGATACCATTAGTTTCAAGGTAATTATGGAAAAGTACAGGTCTAGTCCTCAGGTTGAGATTCTAAATTGGAGAAAGGACAAAGTTGATGGTATCAGAAAGGATCTGGCAAGTGTGGATTAGGACAGGTTGTTTTCTGGCAAAGGTGTAGTTTGTAAATGGGAGGACTTCAAAAGTGAAATTTTGAGAGTACAGAATTTGTATGTTCCTGTCAGAATAAGGAGCAAAGTTAACAGGCTTAGGGAACCTTGGTTTTCGAGAGATATTGAGGCTCTGGTTAAGGAAAAGGAGGAGATGTGTTGCAGGTACAAGCAGGTAGGAACAAATGAGGTACTTGAGGAGTATAAGAAATGCATGAGAATACTTAAGGAAATCAGGAGGGCGAAAAGAAGGCTGAGGTTGTTCTAGCAGACAAATGTATTAAGAGCAAAACGATAGCAAGGGACAGCAATGGTTTTCCAGATGATTGGAGTGTTAATCTATGCGTGGAGCCGAAAGGGATGGGGAAAATGTGAAATGGATCTTTTTGCATCTGAATTTACTGTGGAGATGGATACAAAGTCTATACAAGCGAGGCAAAGCAGCAACAAGGTCATGGACCCCATACAAATTACAGAGGAGGAGGTATTTGCTGTCTTGAGGCCCATTTGGATGGATAAATCCCTGACAAGGTGCTCTCTCGGACCCTGTGGGAGCCTAGTGTAAAAACTGCTGGGACCCTAGCAGGGATATTTCAAACAGCCTTAGCCACGGGTGAGGTGCCGGAGGACTGGGGCTGGCTAATGTTGTCCCGTTGTTTAAGAAAAGCCCTAAGAATAAACCAGGAAATTGTAGGCCAGAGAGCCGCACACCAATAGTGGCACCTGGATGGTATTCTAAGGAACTGAATATACAAGTAACAACACACACACACAAAATGCTGGTAGAACACAGTAGGCCAGGCAGCATCTATAGAGAGGGACGCTGTCGATGTTTCGGGCCGAGACCCTTCGTCAGGACTAACTGAAAGGAAAGATAGTAAGAGATTTGAAAGTAATGGGGGGAAGGGGAAATGTGAAATGATACGAGAAGACCGGAGGGGGTGGGATGAAGCTAAGAGCTGGAAAGCTGATTGGTGAAAGTGATACAGAGCTGGAGAAGGGAAAGGATCATGGGACGGGAGGCCTCAGGAGAAAGAAAGGAGGCGGGGGGGGGGGAGCACCAGAGGGAGATGGAGAACAGGCAAACAACTAAATGTGTCAGGGATGGGGTAAGAAGGGGAGGAGTGGCATTAACGGAAATTAGAGAAGTCAATGTTCATGCCATCAGGTTGAAGGCTACCCAGCCGGTATATAAGGTGTTGTGCCTCCAACCTGAGTTCAGATTCATTTTCACAGTAGAGGAGGCCATGGATAGACATATCAGAATGGGAATGGGACATAGAATTAAAATGTGTTGCCACTGGGAGATCCTGCTTTTTCTGGCAGACCAAGCGTAGGTGTTCTGCGAAACGGTCTCCTGGTCTGCGTCGGGTCTCACCAGTATATAAAAGGCCACACCGGGAGCACCGGACGCAGTATGCCACACCAGCCGACTCACAGGTGAAGTGTCGCCTCACCTGGAAGGACTGTCTGGGGCCCTGAATGGTGGTGAGGGAGGAAGTGTAAGAGCAGGTGTAGCACTTGTTCCGTTTACAAGGATAAGTTCCAGGAGGGAGATCGGTGGGAAGGGATGGGGGGAAACGAGTGGACAAGGGAGTCATGTAGGGAGCGATCTCTGCGAAAAGCAGAAAGGGGGGGAGAGGGAAAAATGTGTTTGGTAGTGGGATCCAGTTGAAGGTGGCGGAAGTTACGGAGAATTATATGTTGGACCTGGAGGCTGGTGGGGTGGTAGGTAAGGAGAAGGGGAACCCTATCCCGAGTGGGGTGGCAGGTAGATGGGGTGAGGGCAGATGTGAGGGAAATGGGAGAAATGCATTTGAGAGCAGAGTTGATGATGGAAGAAGGGAAGCCCCTTTGTTTAAAAAAGGAAAACATCTCCTTCGTCCTGAAATGAAAAGCCTCATCCTGAGAGCAAATGCAGCGGAGACGGAGGAATTGTGAGAAGGGGTTAACATTTTTGCAAGAGACAGGGTGGGAAGAGGAATAGTTCAGATAGCTGTGAGAGTCTGTAGGCCTATAGTAGATATCAGTAGATATGCCGTCTCCAGAGATGGAGACAGAAAGATCAAGAAAGGGGAGGGAGGTGTCGGAAATGGACCAGATAAATTTGAGGGCAGGGTGAAAGTTGGAGGCAAAGAAAATGAAGTCGACGAGCTCAGCACGCGTGCAAGAGGCAGCGCCAATGCAGTCATCGATGTAGCGAAGGAAAAGAGGGGGATGGATACCGGTATAGACTTGGAACGTGGACTGTTCCACAAAGCCAACAAAAAGGCAGGCATAACTGGGACCCATACGGGTGCCCATGGCTACACCCTTGGTTTGGAGGAAGTGGGAGGAGCCAAAGGAGAAATTATTGAGAGTAAGAACTAATTCCGCTAGACGGAGGAGAGTGGTCGTAGAGGGGAATTGGTTAGGTCTGGAATCCAAAAAAAACCCGAAGAGCTTCGAGACCATCTCGGTGGGGGATGGAGGTATATAGGGACTGGATGTCCATGGTGAAAACAAGACGGAGGGGGCCAGGGAACTTAAAATCATTGAAAAAATTCAAAGCATGAGAAGTGTCACGAACATAGGTGGGAAGAGATTGAACAAGGGGGGATAAGACAGTGTCAAGGTATGCAGAAATGAGTTCAGTGGGGCAGGAGCAAGCTGAGACAATGGGTCTATCTGGACAGGCAGGTTTGTGGATCTTGGGTAGGAAGTAGAAACGGGAAGTGCGGGGTGTGGGAACTATGAGGTTTGTGGCAGTGGATGGGAGATCCCCAGAGCTAATAAGGTTGGTGATGGTATACAAACCTCATAGTTCCCACACCCCGCCCTTCCCGTTGCTACTTCCTACCCAAGATCCACAAGCCTGCCTGTCCAGGTAGACCCATTGTCTCAGCTTGCTCCTGCAGTATGGAGTAGAAAGGAGGGATCTGGGAATGCAATCCGTAATCCCTTGAAAGTGGTGTTACAGGTAGATAGGGTCATAAAGAGAGCTTTTGACACATTGACCTTCATAAATCAATGTATTGAGTACAGGAGATGGGATATTATGTTGAAATTGTATAAGACTTTAGCGAAGCCTCATTCGGAGTACTGCGTGTAGATTTGGTCAATTACTTACAAAAAAAGATGTAAAATAAGATTGCAAGAGTGCAAAGAAAATTTTAGAAGGATGTATCCAGGACTTGAGGTCCTGAGTTATTGGGTAATGTTGAATAGGTTAGGATTTTATTCTACAGAACACAGAAGATTGAGGGGAGATTTGTTAGAGTTACACAAATTTATGAGGGCTATGGACAGTATGTTCCTTAAGGTTGTCATAGCTGGGGGTAGTAGTGGGGAAGAGCTCCCACTACCTATTCAATGTTCCCAATGGCATGCGTCTCGAATAGCCTCTGTCGACTCTGTTCAACTCCTGGGCTCCACATGTGGCTTATGAAGCCCAGTGGAACTGTTTCTACTGACAGGAGAAGGGGCAAAGGTGGGTTACCGGTGCTTTAAAACCAGTCGCTTCAGGCAGATGGGGCTCATGAGATATGGTTGGCAGCTCACGCAGGTGAAGGACAACTCTGATCTCAAACCTTTGCTGCCTTTGCGGCTCGACCACTCATGGAGGAGGTTTCAGGAGAAAACCCTGAAGAAAAATCTGGGGCTGGAATCCCTAAGGCACTCCTACATTGAGTTCAGTCCTGACTAGACACACTGCAGTTCCAAAACTATTCCTGTCGTTCCTTCGGATTCACCAGCTGTGTGGAGAAGGGGAGCATGCTACATGGACAACAGCTTGTGTATCTCCATATTGTATTGCCCTGGCTCGTGTATCTCCATATCGTATTGCCCAGGCTCATGTATCTCCATATCGTATTGCCCTGGCTCGTGTATCTCCATATCGTATTGCCCTGGCTCGTGTATCTCCATACTGTATTGCCCTGGCTCGTGTATCTCCATATAGTATTGCTCTGGCTCGTGTATCTCCATAATCGTATTGCCCTGGCTCGTGTATCTCCATACTGTATTGCTCTGGCTCGTGTATCTCCATAATCGTATTGTCCTGGCTCGTGTATCTCCATACTGTATTGCTCTGGCTCGTGTATCTCCATATCGTATTGCCCAGGCTCGTGTATCTCCATATCGTATTGCCCTGGCTCGCGTATCTCCATATCGTATTGCCCTGGCTCGTGTATCTCCATACTGTATTGCTCTGGCTCGTGTATCTCCATATCGTATTGCCCTGGCTCATGTATCTCCATACTGTATTGCTCTGGCTTGTGTATCTCCATATCGTATTGCCCTGGCTCGTGTATCTCCATAATCGTATTGCCCTGGCTCGTGTATCTCCATATCGTATTGCTCTGGCTCGTGTATCTCCATATCGTATTGCCCTGGCTCGTGTATCTCCATAATCGTATTGCCCTGGCTCGTGTATCTCCATACTGTATTGCTCTGGCTCGTGTATCTCCATATCGTATTGCCCTGGCTCGTGTATCTCCATAATCGTATTGCCCTGGCTCGTGTATCTCCATATCGTATTGCCCTGGCCTGATTCCCTTAACACGGTCTGGAACATACTCAGAGACAGACTCCTCAACAGTTTTGAGTCTAGAATTCCATATTCACTGCACTCTTGGTTGACCTTGACCAATGGAGGGCCTCAAGTGGATAGGTTTAATGCAAGAAGGCTTTTCCCTCTCAGGTCAGGTAAGACTACAACTAGAGGGCATGGGTTAAAAGTGAAAGGTAAAATGTTTAAGGGGAACGTGAGGGAGAATATCTTCACTCAGAGGGCGGTGAGACTGTGGAACTAGCTGCCAGCACAAGTGGTGGATGTGAGGTTGATTTCAACACTTTAGGGAAATTTGGAATAGGTATGTGGATGGGGAGGGGTATGGAGGACTGTGGTTGGGGTGCTGCTGGTCAGTGGGACTAGGCAGATTAATGGTTGGCACAGACTAGGTGGGCTGAAGGGCCTGTTTCTGTGTGTGGTGTCCTATGACAAAGGTTATGAAGAGAATGCAGGAGTGTAGGGTTGAGATGGATAATAAATCAGTCATGATGGATTGGTGGACCAGACGATTACTAAACGTCCTAATTCTGTTACTATGTCTTGTGGTTCACCTGAAGCATCTGCCATGCTGCTGAGTTCGTACCTCAGCTTGTTTAAGCATCACACAGAATAAGACTGTCTGTTCATCTCATTGTTGTGTGTGGGATCTTACTACGTAGAACTGGACAGAGTGCAGGTCCGTTGGTTATTATACTATTTTGAAGGTTGTGTGATTGAGCCTCTTTATTACGTTTACCTGCACACCTGCTCGTTAATGCAAATATCTAATCAGCCAATCATGCGGCAGCAACTCAATGCACAAAAGCATGCCGACATGGTCAAGAGTTTCAGTTGTTGTTTAGGCCAAACATTCGGATGGGGAAGAAATGGAATCTAAGTGACTTTGACTATGGAATGATTGTTGGTGCCAGACAGGGTGCTTTGAGTATGTTAGAAACTGCTGATCACCTGGGATTTTCATGCACAACAGTCTTTAGAGTTTACAAAGAATGGCATGACTACAAAATAACATCCCATGAGTGGCAGTCTGTGGGCAAAAATGCCTTGTTAATGAGAGGGTCAGAGTAGAATGGCCAGACTAGTTTAAGCTGACAGGAAGGCAATAGTAACTCAAATATCCATGCATTCCAACAGCGGTGTGCAGAAGAGCATCTCTGAATGCAGAACGTGTCGAACCTTGAAGTGGATGGGCCACAGCAGCAGAAAACCATGAACGTACACTCTGTGGTCACTGTATAAGATGGCTTCTGTACCTAATTAAAGTGTCCACTAAGTATATGTTCCAATCTCAGTGCTGTACTGTAGCTTTAACTTTAAATAAATGGGCTACGTACCGCACCCAACCCGATTAAAGTCCACGGGTTATGATACTGTACATACCAGCTGGTATCAATCAGAAAAAGACAGCATGGTTGTAAACAGTGAATCTGGTCCACCACAGGGAAGGCAATATGGTGTTCTTACAAAATCCAGTGACTTCAGACCCACCAACCAATGTGACTGGTATATTATTGCCCTCTTGGGACAAATTGGTACAGACAAGACCTGGTCTTGTCAATAAAGCCCACACACGTACGAAGGAATTAGATAAGCAACTGCAATGCTTAACAATAAGACAAAGAAATCTATTGTGCATGAAGCAATTTGGGAAGAATTGGATCAGCTCATTTGCAGATGACACCAAAACTGTGGGTGTAGTGGATAGTTATGAACCATCAAAGCTTGCAGTGGGATGTGAACCAGCTGGAAAAATGGGCTCAAAAGTGATAAATGGAATTTAAAACAGGAAAGTGTTGCACTTTGGGAGGAAAGACCAGGGTAGGACTTACATTGTGAGTGGTAGGGTACAGGAGAGGGATCTGAGAATAGAGATGCATAAATCCTTAAAAACAGCATCACAGGTAGATAGGGTCATAAAAAGAGTTTTTGGCACATGGGCCTTCATAAATTAAAGTATTGAGTTACTGTTTCATAGGACATTGGTGAGGTCTAATTTGGAGTGTTGTGTGTAGTTCTGGTTACCTACCTACAGGAAAGATGTAAAGAGTGCAGAGAGAATCTACAAGAATGCTGCTGGGGCTTGAGGACCTGAGTTAGATGGAAAGGTTGAACAGGTTAGGACTTTATTCCCTGGAATGTAGGAGAATGAGGGGAGATTTGATAGAGGTGTACAGACAGGAAAAAGCAGGCAGGCTTTTTCCACGGAGGTTGGGTGAGACTAGAATTAAGGTCATAGGTTAAGGGTGAAATGTTTAAGGGGAACATGAGGGGAAACTTCTTCGCACAGGGGGTGGTGAGAATGTGGAATGAGCTTCCTCCGGGAGTGATGGATGCAGGTTCATTTTCAACACTGACACAGATTTGGATAGGTACATGGAAGGAGGGATATGGAGGGTTATGGTCCGGGTGTAGGTCATAGTGTGGCATGGACTAGATGGATCAATGGACCTGTTTCTGTGCTATGCTGGTCGATGCCTCTAAGACTCTGAGATTGCGAGGGCAGTAGACGGGTGTAAGTTTAAAATTTTCTCTGGGAGGGGATGCTGAAAACAAGAGGACAGGGTTTAAGAGATTTAAAAGGGACACTAGGGGCAACTTTTTCATGCAAAGGGTGCTGTGTGTTTGGAATATGCGGCCAGAAATAGTGATAGAGGTAGGCATATTTGCAATATTTAAATGCCACCTACATAAGTGTCTGGATAGGAGAGGTATTGAGGGCAATGGGCCAAATAGAACATAGAACATAGAAATCTACAGCACATTACAGGCTCTTTGGCCCACAATGTTGTGCCGAATATGTAACCTATTCTAGGAACTGCCTAGGATTTCCCCATCTTCTGTTTTACTAAGCTCCATGTACCTATCCAAGAGTCTCTTAAAATATCCTATTGTATCTGCCACCACTGCTGTTGGCAGTGCATTCCATGCACTCATCTCTCTCTGTGTGGAAAAACCTAACTCTGATATCCCTCTTGTACCTACCTCCAAGCACCTTAAAACTATGCCCCCTCATGTTAGCCATTTCAGCCCTAGGAAAAAGCCTCTGGCTATCCACACAATCACTGCCTCTCCTCATCTTATACACCTCTATCAGGTCACCTCTCATCCTCTGTCGCTCCAAGGAGAAAAGGCCAAGTTCACTCAACCTGTTTTCATAAGGTACGCCCTCCAATCCAGGCAACATCCTTGTAACACTCCTCTACACTCTCTATAGTATCCACATCCTTCCTGTAGTGAGGTGACCAGAACGGAACACGGTATTTCCAGTGGGGTCTGACTAAGGTCTTATGCAGCTCTAACATTACCTCATGGCTCTTGAACTCAATCCTATGGATGATGAATGCCAACACACCATAGGCCTTCTTAACAACACAGTTAACCTGCATAGCAGCTTTGAGTGTCCTACGGACATGGACCCTAAGATCTCTCTGATTCACCACACTGCCAAGAGTCTTACCATTGATATTATATTCTGTCTTCAAATTTGACCTACCAAAATGAACCACTTCACACTTATCTGTTGAATAAATGCAGGAAGATGGGTCTAGCTCACTGGGTAAACACAGCTGGAATGGATGAGATGGGCTGAAGGGTTTTTCCATGACCAGATTTCTAAACATCTTAGAGCAGAGTTTTCAAATTGGAACTTCAGTCCCAGCTGAGCTTGCTTAGCTGGCAGTGAGAGGGGCTCTCCCAGTCAGATCCTTCCTCATACCTGGACTACCACTTCGATGGCATGTTGTATGGATGACTGTACTGGGGATGAGATGGTTGGTCATCTCTTTGTGGGCTGTGTGTTTGCAGGGAGTGCTTGGAGAAAGATGCAAAGGCCTGTGTTACAGCTTCATCCCGCGGTCTCTCTGATCCAGACACACACATACACCGCCTTTGGTCTGTCTGAAACATCGAGATGTCCATCAAGGGATGCTGCTGACTGTCACATTGCAGGGGTACAGTACGTGCTGGGAGACGTACCAACGCTGGGTGCAGCCATCACCAAGGCTCGGTTGGGGAGGACTACGGTGTTGTGTACTTCCTCTACTGGACAGGCAGGGGCCGGGTTGGGTGAGGAAGCCCTTCAGTTATTGTAGCAGCGTATCACCCCAGGAGGCCATGAACAGCAACAGTGCTATTGACTTTACAGAATGTCATACGACAGAACTTAATGCATTGACTATGAATGCAAAGTCTATTTTTGTACATTTTTATGAATATAGATTAAATAAAAAACTACTATGATTAAGGTGCTATGACAAGGTTATTACTTACCAGTTCATCAATGCGTTTTATATCATCAGTCACTGGGTTCCCTGTCTTGCATATAGGTCCTCCAAATATATTGGGCAGAAATAACTGCAGGCAAATCACGCTGTTTATCAAAGTCTGTGAAAGAGAAGGGTAATAAATCTGAAACTCAGTGAGACATCAGCTGCCCTTGTTACACTTTCAGATAACGTCCTCAGCCTCCACCATTTATTCCCCTCCGTAGTTGCTACCCGACTTGCTGGGTTGCTCCAGCGTTTTGTGCATATTGCTCAAGATTTCCAGCCCCTCTCATGTTTAATGTTTTCAGATTTTGTCTGTCAGGTGCATTCTTTACTTTAAAAAAAATCAAGATCTGAAAACAGATAAAAACTTGACAATTGTGGGGAGGAGACCTTTCGGGACCTTGTGGATGGTCAAGTGTGACCTGCTACCTGCTACCTTCACATGGTGTTCCTGCACAGACCACGTGTCCCTTGACAACAACTCACTTTCAAAGCCTCTACAAATTATGTTCACTGTATTTTTTATTTGTACAATTTGTCTTCATTTGCATGTCAGTGATTGTTTGTGTATAGTTTTCATAAATTCTATTGTATTTCTTTATTTTCCTGCTGGAATTGTCCACAAGAAAATGAACACGCACGCACGCATGCACACACGCACACACACACACATCTTGATAATAAAGTTACTTTGACTTTAATATCCAAAACTCTGTCGATCTCTGGCCTGAGTATGGACAGTGACAACGTTCTTGCGTGGAGAGTTCCAAAGATGCACTACTGTCTTGGTGAAGCTTTCTTTTACCTGAATGACCAGCCCCTTAGTTTAAAATAGTGACTGCTGGCTTGAGGTATCAGCTCTGCACCTGCCCTCTCATGCCCTGTTAGAGTTTTACATGTGAGACCAATTCGCATTCTGCTAAGGTCAAGGAGAGTAAAGATCCAATCTGCATCACCTCTCATCTTAGACAAACCAGCCATTCTCGGAATTAATCTGGTGAAGATTCAGCGCACAGTCATATCTCTCTTCAGTAAAGGAGAGCAAAACTGGAACTACTCTAACTCTGTCCCACTAGTACCCTTTATAACTTCAGTACAAAATTATAAATCCTCATTTGGATGTGATGAGAAGGTCACAGATTTAGGGTGAAAAATGAAATATTCAAGGGGAACCTGAGGCAATCTTCTGCACTCAGAGGATGGGGTGAGTGTAGAATGAACTGCTTGATGTGGGCTCAGTTGTGAGATTTAAGGGAACTTTGTATAGGCACATGGATGAGAGAGAGGGTTTGGAGGGCTGGATGCAGGGAGATAGGACAATGCAGAAGATTGGGTTAGCACGGACAATTTGGGCTGAAGGGTCTGTACCTGTGCTATGCCTCTGATCCCGTGATTAAATCCCTATAACAAGGAGACTTGGGTTCAAAAATAAAAGCCATTGCTCCATTTGCCATCTGATTGCTTGCACATCAGTGTTAACTTTGAGAGATTTATTTGCCATGACACTCTGAACACCAGCATCTTTTGCCATTGAAGAAAGAGCCTGATTTCTAACTCGTTCCACCAGAGTGGAAGACCTGAGATAATTCCATCTCAGTGTGAAGTCTCCTCTATCCCCCAGATCCTCACAGCCCACTCAGCTTTGCATCATCAACACATCAGGCCAGAAGGAAAAGGAAATAGAAGTTCGTTCATCAGGTGACACATTAACATCCAGGTGCAGGGTGCTGGCACTTTGGTCAAACTATATCGATGCACAGTGGAGAGTACCCTAACTGTTTGCACCCTAGCTTGATATGGAAACGCCACAGAAAGTGGAGGATACTGACTAGTCCATCACAGACCAAGTCCTCCCCACCACTGACCACAGCCACACAAAGCAGTGCCAAAAGAAAGCAGCCTCCATCATCAAAGACTCTCTCACCATCCAGGACACGCTCTCTTCTCATTACTACCATTGGGCAGGAGTTACAGGAGTCTCGGGTCTCACATCACCAGGGTCAGGAACATCTATGATGCACCATCAATAACTCACACTGAGACGTAAGGCGAGATATCGGCTTTTATTGACTGGAAGAAGGAACCAGGCGTGAGTGTCTATCATACAAGGTCTTGGAGACTGAGGCCGAGCGTCAGGCCGCAGGTCTCCTTTATACAGGGACCTGTGGGAGGAGCCACAGGAGCAGTCAGCAGGGGCGTGTCCCGACAGGCACATAGTTCACCACAATCTATTACCTTACAACCATCAGCTTCTGAACTGGAGTGGGTAACATCACTCGCCACAATGCTGAACTGGTTCTACAACCTCCAGACTCACTTTGGAGAACTCTTGAAAACTCAACTTTTCAGTATTTTTAATTATCATTTTTTACATTGATCTTCTTTTGCACATTAGCTGTTTATCACCCTTTGTTCATTAAAACTTTTTCATAAATTCTATTGAATTTCTTTATTTTCTTCTAAATGCCTGCAGGAAAATGAATCTTGAGGGCATATGGTATCATATATGTATTTGATAATAAATTTACTTAAACCTTGAACTTTGACCCAGCATCAGGACTGAGAGTGGAGAAGGGGAATGGCCAGTATTAAGAGGAAAGGGGGATTGATGAGACCAAGATCAGTGTTCTCCACTGCCAGTCCTGATGTCGGGTTGCAACACAAAAAGTCAACAATTCCTTTCCCCTCCGCACAGATGCTGCTCGACCCACTGAGTTCTTCTAAGCCAGGGGTCAGCAACCTTTACCACTGAAAGAGCCACTTGGACCCGTTTCCCACAGAAAGGAAAACACTGGGAGCCGCAAAACCCGTTTGACATTTAAAATGAAATAACACTGCATACAACGTTTTGTTTTGCCTTTATGCTATGTATAAACAAACTATAATGTGTTGCATTTATGAAATTGATGAACTCCTGCAGAGAAAACGAAATTACATTTCTGCATGCAACAAAAACATTTTGACCTCCGAAAAAAAGACGTTGGGTTGAAGGTTACTTTGAAGTAAAATACTCAACGTCTATTTGAGTCCTTCTTGTATTTATGAAAAACGCCAAACTTAAATTTGCCGCCAGCAGCAAACCAAAAATAACGTCAGCCAGCTGTCAACCTGAAAAATAAAAGGACTATTTCACTGAACAATGAAAACATATGAATATACGTAAAATAATAGGCAATTAAAATATTTATCATCCTTGTTCAGGTTGACTCACACCTGACAATGCAGTCGTATTCAGTAGGGATGGATCGATGCTTAGGGGAGTGACCAGGAAGGATAATGTGTTTTTTTCCTCTCTGAACTCACAGAAGCGTTTCCCAAACGATGTTTGCATTGCGATGATTGCAGAATGTAAATACTCCGAATTTATCATGTCGTGACCTTGTTTGAACTCTCTCAAATTGGGGAAGTGAGACAATGTGCCTTTCTGTAAATCTCTGGCAAGCAACGTCAACTTGCGCTCGAATGCCAAAACATCCTCCAACATGTGCAGGGCTGTACGTCCTTACCCCGTTGAAGAGCTGTGTTCAGCGTGTTCAGGTGCGCTGTTATGTCTACCATGAAGTGTAGCTTTTCCAGCCACTCTGGCTGTTCCAGCTCAGGAAAGGTGAGCCCTTTGCTGCCCAGGAAAGTTTTCACTTCTTCCAGACACGCGACAAAGCGTTTCAGCACCTCCCCTCTGGACAGCCAGCGATAAAAACACGTTGTAGCGGTGTGCTACACGCAGTCAGTAAACTGCAGTCAAAGATAGCTTTATTCGAACTAAACAGCCTTGCTTTTAAGCCTCCCTCAACCCGCCCCCCATGGGCGCGGATGCTCCAAAAGACACGTACTCACAAACCCCCGTAGGCTATCTCCCTTAGCCTGAACGCTGGCTAATTGTGAGCCGGTTCGGATGTGTCAGGAAATGGGTCGCCACAAAGTCTTATTTAGATTGTACAAGATCACCATAATCTTCAAATTTAGATTTACATTTCAAAAACTAACAAACTAACATAAAATACATTTTAATTAAATACTGACCATGTAGCGGTGTGCTACACGCAGTCAGTAAACTGCAGTCAAAGATAGCTTTATTCGAACTAAACAGCCTTGCTTTTAAGCCTCCCTCAACCCGCCCCCCATGGGCGTGGATGCTCCAAAAGACACGTACTCACAAACCCCCGTAGGCTATCTCCCTTAGCCTGAACGCTGGCTAATTGTGAGCCGGTTCGGATGTGTCAGGAAATGGGTCGCCACAAAGTCTTATTTAGATTGTACAAGATCACCATAATCTTCAAATTTAGATTTACATTTCAAAAACTAACAAACTAACATAAAATACATTTTAATTAAATACTGACCATGTAGCGGTGTGCTACACTCAGCGCTAAAATTACGACACGGAGTCGGTAACTGCAGTCGAAGGAAAAAACTTTATTCGAAATCTTCAGCCTCACTTTTAAGCCTCCCTCAACCTGCCCCCCATGGCGCAGAGGCTCCAAAGCTCTGTGCTCGCAAACCCCCGTAGGCTATCTAATTGTGAGTCGGTTCGGATGTGCCAGGAAAAGGGTCGCCACAACCAATTATTTCCCAAAGCAACAGGGAGCCGCAGCACAGACGTAAAAGAGCCACATGCGGCTCCGGAGCCGCGGGTTGCCGACCCCCGCTCTAAGCATAGGGATTCTCAACCTTTTTAATGCCGTGGTCAGGTCAATGAAGTTTGGAAAAGCCCTGTTTTATCAGATCATGTGTTGCTCCACTAAGAAAGCACTGTACTTCAGTTAAGACCAATTCAGTCTTCACCCCATTTCTTTTTTGTTAAGTAGCAGAATTCACAAGGGATGTGCTTCTGAATGAAATAGTGATTAGACCAAGCCTGCTTTACAAAGGCACCTACAGGTTGAGAAGTTCATTCACAAGGCAGCACAATTAAACTGTTTACTTAAACAGATGCAAACTGAAAGTACGTGCCAACATTAACCTGTGAGCAGGCACACTGCCTAGTTCTGCTGTCTAACAGGGCTGCGGCCCTGTTAGATAGCGGCATGAATCATTAAAGACCCTCATCACTCAGGACCCGCCCGGCTCCTGTTACTACCATCAGGGAGGAGGTAGAGCAGCTTGAGAATCAGAATCAGGTTCATTATCACTGAGATATGTTGAGAAATGTGTTGCTATACGGCAGCAGCACTGCAATGCATAAAAAGTACTATAAATTGCAGTAAGGAATTAATCTACATAATGAAAAAAATTAAATAAGTTGAGCAAAACGAGAGCAAAGATAGTGAGTTACGACGCACTATTTACGAGTTTCTTCCCTCTGACATCAGGTTTCTGAATGAACCCATTGAACACTCCCTCACTATTTTACTCTCTTTTGTAACTATTTATTTATTTTTAATATTTTTTATTTAGGGATACAGCACGGTACCGTTCCCAATGAGCCGGACTGCCCAGCAGCCCACTGATTCAACCCCGGCCACGTCACAGGACAATTTACAATGACCAATTAACTTAATAGCCACTACATCTTTGGACTGTGGGAGGAAACTGCGGCACCCGGAGGAAATCCACACGCTCACGGGAAGGATGTACAAATTTTCTTACAGAGGATGGCAGAATTGAACTCTGAAGTTGGACGCCCTGAGCTGTAATAGTGTCACAGCAACCTCTATGCTGCCGTGGCACCCAAAATATGCTAATTTTTAAATGCATTGCTGCAAAACAAAAAAAAGTCACAACATATGTTAAAGATAGATGCTCCATAGATGCTGCCTGGCCTGCTGAGTTCCTCCAGCAGTTTGTGTGTGTTGCTCTGGATTTCCAGCATCTGCAGATTCTCTCATGCTAGTGATAATAAACCAGATTCTGATTCTGATCTGCGTCAGATCAGATCTCGAACAGATATTCCTGTCACTCTCTCACCACCTATGGCCCAACCACTGCTTCTTGATGATGATCGACAAGCCTCCAGCTTTCAGTGACCTCTATTGGCAATTCATCAGTCCTCTCCCCCCTTGGGCAGGGTGAGACAAGAACTCCTGGTCATAGGTTCAAGGTGAAAGGTGATATATTAAAGGGCAGTGGGAGCTCCTTCACTCAGAGGGTGGTGCAAGTGGTACCAGCTGCCAGTGGAAGTGGTTAATGTGGGATCAAGTGCAACATTTAAGAAAAGTTTGGATATATACCTGGGTGGGAAAGTAATGAGCAGCTTTGGTCCAGGTGCAGATCAATGGGGCAAACTACAGTTCAGTACAAACTAGATGGGCCAAAAGGCCTGCCCCTGTGCTGCAGTCATCTATGACTTTAGGATCAGCTTCTCCTCCTCCGCCATCAGATTTCTAAATGGACAATGAACCAACCCATGAACACTATCTCACTAATTTTGCTCTCTTTTTGCACTGCTTGTGTAACTTAATTTTTAAAATATAATTTCTTATTTCCTTATTTCACAGTACTGCTGCTGCAAAACAAGAAATTTCATCACATATGTAGGTGATATTAAACCTGATTCGGATTGTATGGCCCCACAGGGTGCATCATGAGACACTTAAATCCTCACCTGCCCCGTCTCGCATAAAGCCTATTTTTGAACCTGCCCATAGCTCATGCACAAAGGCTGCCATCACTCAGCTCCAGCAGTTGTTGAGAAGAATTTAATTAATATTAATTAGCTGCCTTTGATCTATTGTCAGTCATCGAATAACATGGCCATTCTGAGCAAACTATTGCATCAGTCTTATCTATTCATATCATGATTTGTTTAAGCTATTCGCTCAATTGAAAATTTCACTCAAATTACAGGAGTGTTTGCCATGGGCAAAAGAAATTGTGGACTATGGATATTAATAAAGAGCACAATATTAGGAGGCACCAAGAGACGCTTTGATTATTTTACTGCGTGCAAATTTAGTGTCTATTATGGAGAGAATACATAGAACAAAGAGTTGTGTGCTTTTGTATATTGAGAGATTGGTTTTATTTGTCACATGTAGGTAGAAACATCAAAACACATGTGACGTTTGCATCAATGACCAACAGACTGTGAGGATGCACTTGGTGCAGCCCACAGGAGTTTCCATGCTTCCAGTGCCAACAGAACACGCCCACAAACTTACAAACCCATTTGGAATATGGGAGGAAACTAGAGCCCCTGGAGGAAATCCACTCAGAGAGGGCGTAGAAGCTCCTTACAGGCAGCGGTGGGAATTGAACCCCGAACGTTAATCGCCGGCTCTGTAATCGCTCTAGGTCCCATAGGCCTGGGATCAGGACTCGTTCAGTGAGAGATGTTGGGGTGGCTCAGTGGTGCAGATGGTGGAGCTGCTGCCTCACAGCACCACAGGCGCGGGTTCAATCCCAGCCTCAGAAGCCGTCCGCGTGGAGCTCGCAGCTTCTCCCTTTCACTGTGCGGGTTTCATCCGCGTGCACTGGTTTCTTCCCATATCCCAATGATGTACAGTTTGATAGGATAATTTTCTACTGAAACGTGTGTAAAAGCGGTGTGGGGTGGAACCTGTGTTTGGTGGGGGGCATGAATGAGTTGCGGGAAAATGGTGAGCAGAAAATAGGTTAGGATATGATGGTTGTGTATGGATGGTTGGTGGTCAGCATGGACTTAGTGGGCTGAAGGGCCTGACTTTGGGCCATGTGTCAATGGGAAAACTACGTTGGGATAAATGGTCGGCAGGCTGTGAGTTAGTAGATTGGTATTCATTCCTTATTGTCATATGTACAGAGATAAAATGAAAAGTTTGTCATTCATACTGTTCACACAGATCAGATAATTACACAGAGCACTGAAGCAGAACAAAATAAAACACCTGAACACTAAACAGTAGGCAAGATTACAATCAATCGAATAGATCAAAGCTCCGAAGTCTTACCTTGTTATGAACGTGCTCTGCCATTGATAGGGAGAAAGGAACCAAAATCTATTGTCACACCCCACCCGGTTTCATACAACCATCAGATTCTTAAACTGACCTGCACAATCATAATGCTTGCACAGCACTGGAACACCATGCAGCACCTCTTGCACTCCCATGGACTTGACTGATAGTGTGGGGTTTTTTTAGCTGTGCTAAAACAGGACAATTTTGAATCTTATGATTTTTTTGGTCTCTTCCTATCTATGTAATTTATCTCATAACTTACACTCAGTAGCTCTTTATTCAGTACCTCCTGTATCTCAGAAAGTGGCCATTGAGTGTAGATTCATGGTCCTCTTCTGCTGTAGCCATCCACTTCATGGATCAATGAAGTACCTTCAGAGATGCTCTTCTGCACACCACTGTCGTAACATGTGGTTAT
Source organism: Hypanus sabinus (assembly GCF_030144855.1). Taxonomy (NCBI): domain Eukaryota; kingdom Metazoa; phylum Chordata; class Chondrichthyes; order Myliobatiformes; family Dasyatidae; genus Hypanus; species Hypanus sabinus. The sequence continues at coordinate 116,475,195 of NC_082713.1, read as the reverse complement.
TTGAGTTACTGTCGCCTTCCTGTCAGCTTGAACCAGTCTGGCCATTCTCCTCTGACCTCTCTCATTAAAAAGGCATTTTTGCCAACAGTACTGCCACTCACTGGATGTCTTCCTAAAAATTTTTCACACAATTCTCTGTAAACTCTAGATACTGTTGTGTGTCAATATCCCAGGAGATCAGCAGTTTCTGAGATACTCAAACCATCCTGTCTGGCACAGTCAAGGGGTTACTCAGATCACATTTCTTCCCCATTCGGATGTTTGATCTGAACAACAACTGAACCTCTTGACCTTGAGTGCATTCTTTTAACACACTGAGTTACTGCCACATGATTGGCTGGTTAGATATTTGCATTAATAAGCAGCTGTGCAGATGTATCTAATACTGAGTCTATTATAAGACATAGGAACTAGATTAGGCCATTCAACCCAATGAGTAGGCTCCACCATTCCATCATGGCTGATATATTATCCCTCTCAACCCCATTCTCCTGCCTTCGCCCTACAACCTTTGACATCTTTACTAATCAAGAGCTTATTAACCTCCACTTTAAATATACACAATGACTTGGCCTCCACAGCTGTCTGTGACAATGAATTCCACAGACTCACCACTCTCTGGCTAAAGCAATTCGTCCTCACTTCTGAAGGAATGTGCCCCAATTCTGAGTCTGTGCTATAGGTAATATCCTCTCCACAACCATTCTATATCTTTCTATATTCAATGGGTTTCAATGAGACTCCCCTCTTTCTTCTTAAGCTCCAGTGAGTACAGGCCCAGAGACATCAAACACTTCTCTAATATGAACCCTTTCATTTCTAGGATTATTTTGTGAATCTCCTCTGGACCCTCTCCAATGTCAATGTATCTTTTTTTCAGCATTTAAAGCCCTGGACCAATTCAGTTAAATAATATTGAAAGAAATATTAAGCTCCAATCTGGTAGTCTGTCATTGAGAACCTATCTGACTTTGTCATCTGTTCAGGGATTGCAATCTTTAATAAATATGTAATTAGACATATCCTGCTTACGAATAAAACATCTGGGCAAAGTTAATTAGCAAAAATAATGGATAAATTAATCAAAGTCATTATGGATTCACTAATTATTAAGGTCAATTGTGTTTACGTGGTGCAAGTTCTATAATTATAAAATGGAAGAAGACTGATATGATTCAGGTTTAGGGGCGAATATTGGCGAAGACCCTCCGAATAACTGGATCCACCCATTGGGATAAGCAAGTCTTTCCCAGTTTGCATATGGGGTCTTTGAGCAGAGATGTGAATTCTGTGTCTCTGTCCACAGATCCTGTCTGACCTGTTGAATGTTTGCAGCCGTTTAGTGTTGTTATTGCAGATTTCTAGCTCTCCCTGATTTCTATTTAATGTGGAAATAATACAGGGTCAGGGGCGGCTACCGATGAGGACATCAGTGAACAGGACGAAGATGAAGTTTGGACACACAAACCTGAGTAGGAGCAAACTGAAAGATTACATGATGTTGGTGTTGGAAACAAAACAAGTGATTTATTAAAATCCGGTGCTCACCAGAAGACCAGCCAAAGCTGATCTACCTGAGCATGAATTTGATGCAGCTTTTACATTCTTAGTTGATGAGATTACCAGTGAAATGATTTTTCATAACAGAATGATAGCTCTTAACAGATTAGGATCTGATTACAGAAATAGACTTATCCACAGGTCTATGGGTATGTCTAAGTTTCTTTTACAACAATGGGTGCACACATAATTAGTGAAGTCCTTGAAATGTGGGTGTTGTCACTGCTGCACTGCATGCCTCTACTTCTGCCTACCTATTAGCCCTCACTATTCTTTCCCTACAACTGCGAGAAAGGAGGCAAGTCAGAGCCAAGCTGAGACATGGGGTGAAGAAGTGGTAGTGAGGTGGTCTCGTGAGATTATGAAACCTATATAGAGAACCTAAAGAACTTGATGTGAGCAGCATGAGGGCACTGCGGTAAGGCTAACGTTATCACAGTGCCAGTGACCCGGGTTCAATCCCATCGTTCTCTGGAAGGAGTTTGTACGTTCTCCCTGTAATCTCAAGGGGTTTCCTCCAGATGCTCTGGTTTCCTCTCACGTTCTAAACAGGTTTGGGTGAGTAGGCTAATTGGTGTGATTGGGCAGCGTGGGCTCATCGGGTCAGAAGGACTGTTGTATCTTTAAGTAAATAACATATACACGGACATGATTTCCTGAATGAGACCAACTTGATTGTGATTGATCGTCGGTTTATGACTGATGGTGGCTTGAAAGCAGGTGGGATTTCCACTAACTTTAAAAATTATGCCAACTTATCAGTGTGTATACAGTATTGAACTGAATTGACTTTATTACTTACATCCTTCATATACATGAGAAGTAAAAATCCTTACGTTACATCTCCATCTAAATGTGCAATATGGTACTATAATAATTTATAATAAATATTATGCACAACAGGATAGTCAATATATCATGGTTCAACTATTTAAAAGATATACAAACATTGGCTTGAACGTATATCCTTGAGCATGAAGTTTTGTGCTTTCAGACTTCTGTACCTTCTGCCTGAGAGGAGGGGAGAGGCTCGGGAGAAGAGAGAATGGCTGGGTGGGGTCTTTCATTATCTTGGCTGCTTTCCCGAGGCATTGAGAAGTCATGAATGAACTTTGTTAGCTCAAAGGTTGGGATTTAGTTTGAAGGTGGAACAATTGTTTCAATGCCCGTTTGAAAAGATGTTTTATACACAGGAAAATGTCCTGGAGCAGTACTGTGTACAGGAGTCGGGCTGTTATGTTGAAATTGCACTCAATGCACTTTAGTAAACTATTTAAGAACTTTTTAAAAGCTATTTATTAATGCTTTTTGGGAGGGTGATTTTAGATGCATATCATATTTATACTGAGTTAAATACTGTATGTAATTAGTTTTGCTACAATAAGTGTATGGGACACTGGAAAAATGTTGAATTTCCCCTTGGGGATGAATAAAGTATCTATCTATCTTGTATCAGGCATTAGTGAAGCCTAATTTGAAGTAGTGTGTCACCTACCTACAGAAAAGATAGTAATAAGGAAATTTATAAAGTTGATGTTGATTTGAGGACCTGAGTTAAAACAAAAGGTGAATAGATTAGGACATTATTCCCTGCAGCGTGGGAGAATGAGGGAAGATTTGAGAGAGGTATACACAATTATGAGGGGTATAGGGTAAATGCAATCAGGCATTTTCCACTGAGATTGGCTGAGACTAAGCTAGAGGTCATAGATTAAATGTGAAATGTGAAATTTTTTATGGGGATTGTGGGGAGGGGGGGGAGCACGGTGGAGAACTTCACTGAGAGGGTGGTGAGAATGTAGAAATAGCTGCCAGTGGAGGTGGTGGAGGCGTGTTGATTTCAAAACTTAAGATAAGTACATGGATGGGAAGAGCAATGGTCTGGGTGCAGGTCAATGGGACTAGACAGAATAATCTTTGGTTTGGACTAGAAGGGTTGAAGGGCTTGTTCTTGTGCTTTAATGCTCAATAACTGTACAACGTGGATTCTGATAATAGCCTGTTTGCTTGTTGATCACAGTGATTACAATCATAGAGTCCCAGTTCAATATTAAGTAAGATTAATCAAACTCCTGTCTAGTCCTGGCAGTTGAGGAATTAAGTCAGTATAACCCTGGTCACAGGAAGTTTAAGTTAAGAAATTGCAGCAATTTCGTGTCGGGACCCTTCATCAGGACTGGAAAGGGAGGGGAGGGAAGCCAGAATACGAAGGTGTGGGGACGGGGAGGCGTACAAGGTGGCTGGTGAGGGGTGAGACCAGGTGAGGGGGAAGGTGGGTGAGTGTGTCGGGGAAGGGAGATGGAGTAAGAAGCTGGGAGGTGATAGGTGGAAGAGGTAAAGGGCTGAAGAAGGAGGAATCTGGTAAGAGAGGACAGGGGAGAAAGTGCACCAGAGGGAGTGATGGGAAGGTGAGGGGAGTAACCAGAATGGGGAACTTACTTTGATTTTGAATGAAAAGAATGGAAAAAGAGTGAAGGAGGGAGGGAAGAGAAATTACTGGAAGGCAGAGCAATTGATGTTCATGCTATCAGGCTATTCAGACGGAAGGTGACACTCCACTAACCTGAGTTTAGCCTCAGTGTGGCAAAAGAATAGGTTGTGGACAGATTTGTCAGAATGGGGGTGGCCACTGGGAAATTCTGCCTTGCCTACTTGTCTTTTCTATAAACAGTTGATGTTTTAGGTCTGTTGAACAGTCTCAGCCTAAAATGTTGACTGTTAACTTTCCTTCATAGATTCTACCTAACCTGCTGAGTTTCCCTTGCACTTTTTTGTGCGTTACTCAAGATTTCAAGCATCTGCAGAATTTCTTGTGTTACCAGGACGGTGCCTGGATTAGAGCAGATGCCTCAGCAGGAAAGTCTGAGTGAACCACGGGTTTTCTTTTGGGAGCAATGGAGAACGAGAGACAACTTGTTAGAGGTGTTACAAGATAATAGGTTACAGACAGGACAGCCAGCAACTTCCTCCCAGGGTGAAAATGGCCAGTACCATGAGAATTCTTTTAAGGACGGTGAAAGGAAGTTAGGGGAGATGTCAGAGGTAGTTTTCATTTTACACCCAGTGAGGGGCACATGCCTGGAATGTAGTGCCAGACGATTCACCAGGAGCATTTGAGAGGCTCTTCGTTGGGAACATGGGTGAAAAAAAATGGAAGGTGATGGGCTGTGTAAGAGGGAAGGGTTAGTTTGATAATGGTACAGTAAAGTGGGCCAAACTGTGCTATGCTGTTGTCCCTTCTATGTTTGAACAGACATTGGGTTTTGTCATATAGTCCCAGGGATGTAGTTATCACTTGCTTGCCACCTCTGGTTATACATTAGATGGTGGTGGGGATCTGGTGAAGATGCTGTTGATAAGAAGTTCCAGGATTGAGACCCAGCGATAAAGGGAAAGCATTATATTTCCAAGTGATGACAATAAGTGGAGTAGTTCAAAAGACTGGCACAATGTTGTGGGCCGAAAGGCCTGTACCATGCTGCTCTATACTCTGTGCCAACTTTAATGACCTCTCATCAGAATTGGAAAGGCCTAATTATACTGTAGGGCGGATTAACGAGTGAGCTGGCCAATGTCCATCCCTCAATCTGCAGCACCGGATTTGGTAAATGATCAACATTTCCCCACTAGTGAAAACATCTCCACACCTAACCTACCATGTACGCTTGGGATCATATTTACTTCAGTCAGAACAACGCTCACTCTCATCAGCTCCAAGGACTATAAATCGTTAGCCGGTTCAGCCAGAGGGACAAATCCCTTATCTCAGGAATTATCTGAGTGAACCGTCCCTGGACTGTTGGGTTTGGATTCATTCATGGACATCCAAACCTACACTGAAATGAGTAGTCTATGTTACAACCCACACAAGTTAATGAGGTGCTGGGGGCAGTGTGCAAGTGTCGACATGCGTTCCAGTGCCACCATAGCGTGCCCACAATGGTCAGCAGAACAGCAGCAATGCATGGCCCTTGCCTCCCTCCCACTTAGCATACCGACAGGCCTCCAACACCAATACAGCCCACCTCCAGCCTCCAGAGCACTTGCAGACATTGGGCCCCCAAGTTCCGGACTCAACATCGTGGAGAACATATCTCCACTATTGTGTCAACGCTTAACCAAGATCAGCATTCAGGCAACCCGTGGCTATTAGATTCCTCTGCTCATTTTGATGGACGTTTGCGGAAAGGGAGACTTCAGGGATACTTTTTAAGCACTCCCGGGTGATTGAATTGTGTTGCCTGTCATTGAAAGATCACTGACTTGACTGTTCTGTTGAAAGTATCCTGACTGGTTGAATTATGGTCAGGTACAGCAATCAGATTATGCAGGAACACAAGAAGCCAAGTCAAGTTTATTGTCATTTCGACTATAAACCACTGGTACAGCACACAGTAAAAATGAAACAACGTTCCTCCAGGACCCTGGTGCTACATGAAACACAAAACTACACTAGACCATGTGAGACAGCACAAGGCGACACTAGACTATGTAAAACAACGTAAAAACGACATTAGACTACAGATCTGCACAGGACTACATAAAGTGAACAAAGCAGCGCAGGGCAGTACAATAATTACATAAACAAGTCAATAGGCACAGTAGAGGACAAATTACAAAATAATAATAAATGATGTAGATGTCAGTCTAGACTCTGAGTATTGAGGAGTCTGATGGCTTGGGGGAAGAAACTGTTACGTAGTCTGGTTGTGAGAGCCCGAATGCTTTGGTGCCTTTTCCCAGATGGCAGAAGGGAGAAGAGTTTGTATGAGGGGTGCATGGGGTCCTTCACAATACTGTTTGCTTTGCGGGTGCAGCGTGTGGTGTAAATGTCTGTAATGGCGGGAAGAGAGACCCCGATGATCCCTTCAGCTGACCTCACTATCCGCTGCAGTGTCTTATGATCCAAGATGGTGCAATTCCTGAACCAGGCAGAGATGCAGCTGCTCAGGATGCTCTAGATACATCCTCTGTAGAATGTGGTGAGGACGGGAGGGTGGGAGATGGACTTTTCTCAGCCTTGGCAGAAAGTAGAGATGCTGCTGGGCTTCCTTGGCTATTGAGCTGGTGTTGAGGGACCAGGTGAGATTCTCTGCCAGGTGAACACCAAGAAATTTGGTGCTCTTAATGATCTCAACGGAGAAGCTGTCAACGTTCAGTGGAAGGTGGTTGCTCCGTGCTCTCCTGAAGTCAACAACCATCTCTTTTGTTTTGCTCATGTTCTGAGTCATGTGCCTGTGAGGAAGCTGCAGAGAGCAGTGGAATAGGGCTACAAATCATGGGCACGTCCCTCCCCACCGTCGGTAGTATCTACAGGAAGTGCTGCCTTAAGAAAGCAACATCGAAAGATCTCACCATTCGGATCAAGCCATCATTGGGCAAGAGGTACAGAAGCCTGAAGTCTCACACACCAGATTCAGAAACAGCTAACTCCTGTCAACTGTCTGGTTCTTGGACCAACCCTAATCACTACGGTTTAGCAACACTGGGAGCACTTTGATCACTTTGCACTGAAATGGACTTTTCTGTTCTAATTGTGTTCTTCCTTGTAAAATTGTGTGTAACTTACGTTTAGTTGTGTTATCGTCGATGCTGCTTATTTGAAGCCATGTGCCTGTGAGGAAGCTGCAAGTGAGTCTTTCACAAACAAGAGAAAATCTGCAGATGCTGGAAATCCCAGCAACACACATAAAATGTTGGAGGAACTCAGCAGGCCAGGCAGCACCTGTGGAAAAAAGTAAAGTTGACATTTTGGCCCAAAACATTGACCGTGCTTTTTTCCATAGGTGCTGCCTGGCCTGCTGAGTCCCTCCAGCACTTTGTGAGTGTTGCAGTGAGTTTTTCGTTGCCCCTCTGCATACATGTACTTGTGCATGTGACAATAAACTCAGCCTTTAATTACACCTTCTCTAGAAGGAGGAATATCTCAGGGCAGTGTTCATGGATCGTAGACTATAAGACAAAGGAACAGAATTAGGCTATTTGACCATTGAGTCTGCTCCACCATTCCATCATGGCTGATTTTTCTTCCCCCTCAACCCATTCAAGATGGTGGTGAATCTGTGAGAATCATTGCTACAGATGGTTATGGAGGCCGAATCATTGGGTACACATAAAACAGGGTTTGATATGTTCTTAAATAGTAAGGATGTCAAAGATTATGAGGAGATAACCATGTTCCAAAGACGTACAGGTCAGGGTTAGTGAGTTGTGGGCATGCTATGTTGGTGCCGGAAGCATAGAGACACTTGCGAGCTCAGGCTCAAAATCTTCAGATCGCATTGGTTGTTGCTGCAAATGAAGTATTTCACTGTATGTTTCAATAGTCATGTGACAAATAAGGTACTGGAAAGACATTTATTTATTTATTGAAATACAGTGTGGAATAGGCTGTCCAACAACACCCAATTTAACTGGGGCCTAATCAATTTACAATGACCAACTAACCTACCAACTGCTACGTCTAACCTGCCAACTGGAACTGTTCCAGCCTGCGATTTATTGCTTGGAGATCGACTAGGTGATCCAGCATTTTGCTGTCTCCAAGAAGATTCCGGGACGTGAGCAAGTACTTGGACGGCCTTGAAGCAAAGAAACTTGGAGACTGGACGCAAACCGATGATCGATTCCACTTTGCCGATTAAAACATTGAGGAAGATAAAGACGGGGAAGTGAATGTGGAAAGTGTGCAAGAGTTCAGTACTGACTGCCTGCATTTTGATCACTGCTGGAGAAGGAGTTCCTGTGTGGCCTATCACTGTGTGGCTCGCTGTGGCAGCCGGGTAGGCCTCTCTGCCTCGTGTGGTATCCCTCTCTTTCGATGACATCGGTGATGTCGGAGGATGCTACTGTGGCTCTGCATTTACAGATTGGATTATTGCGTTTATGGACTGCGGACTTTTTCAGACTTATGGCTTGTAAATTCTGTGCTTTTCCATCCATTTATTTTCTGTTTTGTTGTGCGAAGGAAGGGTGGTTAGTCAGGGGGGGGGGGGTTAGTGAGGGAGGGGCTGTTTGGTTGATGTTGCTGCCACATGATTGGCTGATTAGATATTTGCATTAATGAGCAGATGTACCTAATATAGTGGCTGCTGAACACACACACACTATATATATACAGGTTATTATTGTTTTCAAATGGCTTTTTAATTTTTTAAGCATAGCGAATCAACATAAAAATGTATCACTAATCCAGATTGCTGTAAATCAATAATTAAGTATTAGCACATAACAGTTACATTTTATATCACTAGCACCGTCTACACCAGCAAGGTTAATTTTTAATACCCAAGTACTGATTTCTATTTGTCATACTAGGGAAGTCTGCCACAGAAAGCCAGTATCTATTGGACATTTCAGAGGTTACAGTCAGTGGTGTTGTGTAATGATGGCAAATGCTGTCATTTATTTGCAAAACCCTGGCCATGATATCAAAGTGCAACTCCACAGCAAGTTTACAGAGCTGGTGCAGAATGAAAGTGAAAGGCCCTGAAGAATCATTCAGCTCTGCGTTGATACAAAGGAAAAATAACTGCTGTAAATCCAAAACACAACAGGAATGTTGGAAGCACTCAGCAGGTCAGGCAGCAACTGAACAAAGTTAGTAGAAACTCAGCAGGTCAGGCAGCATCCGTGGAAACGAGCTGTCAACGTTTCGGGCCGAGATCCTTCATCAGGACTGAAGAGGGAGGGGGCAGGGGCCCCCCTTCACCCATCCCAGTTTCACTCTGCTTCCTCCTCCAGCTGCCTATAGCACCTCTCTCATGATTATGCCTTCTTCTACTACACAGTGCTTTCACCTTACATTCCTTCTTCACCTTTCCTGCCTATCCCCTCCCCCACCCCTTGATCTTTCCTCTGATTGGTTTTTCACCTGGCACCCACCAACTTTCTCCTTCCCACCCTCCCCTACCTTCTTTATAGGGTCCCTGCCCCCTCCCTTTTCAGTCCTGAAGAAGGATCTCGGCCCAAAACGTTGACTGCTCGTTCCCACGGATGCTGCCCGACCTGCTGAGTTCCTCCAGCTTGTTGTACATGTTGATTTGACCACAGCATCTGTAATGTACTTTGTGTGAACAAAGTTAGTATTTTAGGCCAATGACCTTACAAAGAGATCAAGCAGATTTTTGGCAAGTTTGGAAACAGGAAGGGGAAAAAGGGGAAAAGAAAGGATGTGATAAGTTGGAAATCTGGTGAAGGGTCTCGGCCTGAAACATCGACTTTATTCCTCTCCATGGATGCTGCCTGTCCTGCTGAGTTCCTCCAGAATTTTGTGCACGTTACTCTGGATTTGCAGCATCTGCAGAATCTCTTCCCTTTATTGGTTGGAAGGTTAGGAGACTGGAAGCTGGGAGTTGCCCTTGTGAATTAATCGCAGGTGGCTTGCAAAGTGGTCATCCAGTCTTTGTGGTGACTGGTTGTGAACCAAGTTGAGAGCAAAATTGAAATACAGATTCAACCAGAACTATTATAGATCCATAGCGTCATAGAGTCACAAAAACAGGCTCCTTGGCCTACCCACCATTACCATTATTCTGTCTAGCAGTTTATTCCACACTTGCACCATCCTCTCAGAGCGAAGCAGTTCCCTCATGTTCTTCTTAAATATTTTGCCTTTCACCCTTAACCTATCATCTCCGGTACCCAACCTCAGTGGGAAAAGCCCGCCTGCATTTACCCGATCTATACTCCTCAATTTTGTATACTGTTGGCTTTGAGGATTGGTGACAGGTCACTTCCAATTATGTGGTGGGTGCAAGGTTCATTGCTGGAGTCTGTTTTATCTCACCCTGGTAATCTAAGAGTTAAGAAGTCACGCTGAGGGAGTGTGGTGCAGTGGACAGGTTGGAATTTTCAAAAGCTGCTAAAATATGAAAATAAGAAAATTGTAGAGAAAGGAACCAGAGGATAATTAGAGGTCCCTCTTCAGAAAGCTAGCAGTGTCGTACTAGGCTAACCACTTTCCAAACCCTAGGGCTCTTCTCTTTGGAGAGGAGGAGGATGAGCAGTGACTTGATAGAGGCATACACAGATAGAGTGGACAGTCAGAGACTTTTCCCAGGGTGGAAATGGCTAGTTAATACAAGGGGGCAAAACTTTAATGTGTTTGGTGGGGGAAACATGGGGTGGAACATCAGAGATAGTTTTATTTTATTACACGGAGAGTGGCAGGTACGTGAAAAGTGCTGCAAGACACAGTGGTAGAGGTAGATATTTTATGGACATTTAGAAACTTTTATTTTCATGGATGGAAGAAAAACCTAGGGCTCTGTGGAAGAGGAAAATTAGGTGGATTTTGGAGTAGGTTAAATGGACAGCACAACATTGCGGGCCAATGGGCCTGTATTCTGCTGCACTGTTCTATGTTCTTTCACTCAGTAGTCAAGGAGACTGATTGAGGGCAACGTTGCTCCAATTAGTTACATGGAGTAGGAAATAAGCTGCTGGAGGGACCCAGCGGGAATATGGAGTCATGACAGATGAGTTATAGGGAGAGGTTGGACAGTCCAGGACTTTTCTTTGGAGCACAGGAAGAGGTAATGTTATAGAGGTGCATAAAATCACGAGGGGCATAGATAGGGTACTGTCTTTTGCCTTGGGTGTGAAATCAATGACAACAGGCATAAGTTTAAGTTTAATTTTATTTTTTCATTAATACAGCATGATCCTCAAGAGGACCACAACCTTGTTGTGGTTTGGAGGCTTGTGCGCATCAATGACATGGAAAGCTATGTTGGCTGGAGTCAGGGCTTCATCTTTGGCTCTTGGTAGGGTCACCCACGCCAAACAGGTTAAAGGGTAGAGGCCAGACTAAGAGTCGCCCACCAGGCCACCAGGTTTGGAGGTTTCTCCTCAGGACTAACAGCCCTGACTGGTCAAACAAAACTGTTACGGAAATGGCAATGAAGAATCTTTCTACACCTGAGTGCAACGGTATTCCTGCGTCTCCACCTAAGACTCGCATGGCCGACAGGAGCGAACACTGAGGGAAAGTTACTGGCATGATGAAGGAAGACCTGGCCACCACCAAGAACAAGACCAAAATTGGCCAATGATGAACAGAGGTGGAGGAACTTCAACCCTGCCCTAAACGCAGGTGGTGTACCAGGCAGCAAGTTATACAACATAATAGCACGGCTTTCCAGCTCAACACTGCCCAAACCAACCCTTGTGCCTGAGTAACCTAGCAACCCTAATGTCTTTAGAATTAGGAAGGAAGCTGGAGCACTCAGAGAAAACCCTTGAGGTCATGGTGAGAACATACAAACTTCCTACAGATAGCGGTGGAACTGAACACTTTTCTTGGCACCGTAATAGTGTTTGACTAATCACTACACTACAGTGTTGCTAGGGGAGAGAGATTTAATAGGAACCTGAAGTGTTTGTTTTAATTCAGAGGTGGTACATATGGAATGAGTCACCAGATGAAGTGGTTGAGGAAGGTACAATTGTAAAAAAAAATTGGACAGGGACATGGGTTGGAAAGTTTAGAAGGATTTAGGCCGAAGGTGGAGAAATGGGTCTAGCTGGGATGGGCATGTGTTTGCATGGAACATTTTTGCCACAGGTATGTTTCTGTGCCGAATGATTCCATTATATTTTGTACTGAGTAAGTGCATCAGTCCTGACGATCCATCAGCCCCTCAGTCGCTGCCTGGCCCACTGAGTTTCCCCAGCAATTTCATTTTTTTCCCCCTCCAAATTCCAGCATCTACAGCACCTTTTGTCTCTAAAAAGTTACCTGTGTGTTCTGACAGTTAATGAACAAGTGAGAGCAATAGATTAACAAGTACTATCGTGTCAAGAATTCCACTGGCTCCCTGCCACATCTGCAAGCTCGTCCACTGTTGGAAGGTCACCACGGGTAGAACATCATGAGAAAACAATTTTCTCTGTGATCACTATTGTTACTGAGCACCCAGCTACAATGGAACCTTTTCAAATGCCACACGAAACTGCTATGCCAAAGAAAGTCTTGGAATACAACCATACAATTATTTAAAAACTTGACTATAATGTCATACAATTCTTAGATTCTGAGAATCATTGAGTCATACCGACCCTTCCGCTCAACGGGACCATAGAAAATAAGATTCCCATCAGAATGCATCTAATTTGCATGGGTTTGGCCCATATTCCTTTAAACCTTTCCTATCCAAGTACCTGTCCAAGTGCCTTTTAAATGTTGTTATTCACTCCGCCTCCTCCAAGAGGACCACAACCTTGCTGTGCTTTGGAGGCCTGCGTGCCTCAGTGACTGGACAGCTATGTTGGCTGGACTTCCGGCTTTATCCTTGGCCCTTGGTGAGGTCGCCCATGCCAAACAAAGGGTAGAGGCCAGACTAAGAATGGCCCTCATTCTTCCAGGTTCAGAGATTCAGCTCAGGGCTGACAACCCTGACTGGTCAAACAAAGTTTGTTACGAAAACAGCAATGAAGAATCCTTCTGCACCTGACTGCAATGATATTCCTGAGTCTCCACCCGGGACTTGCATGACTGACTGTAATGAAAACCGAGAGGAAGCCACTAATATGATGAAGGAAGTCCTGAACACCACCAGAGATGGAGGAACTTCATTGCTGCCCTAAATGCCAGCAACGTAACAGGCAGTAAGTCTACCTGCCTTAACCACTTGAGTGGTGCAGCAGCATAGGGGCTAACACAACACTTTACAGTGCCATCAATCAGGGCTCTCTTCCCCACCTTGTCCTTAAGGAGTTTGTACGTTCTCCCTGTGACTACGTGGGTTTCCTCCCACATTTCCAAGATGTACGGGTTAGGGTCAGTAAGTTGTGGGCCTGCTATGTTTGCACCAGAAGCTTGGCAACACTTGCACCCTGCCCCCAGCGCATCCTTTGACTACATCGGCTGTTTCTGCAAAAGACGCATTTCACTGTATATTTGTACATGTGACGAATAAAACGAATGTCTGCTTCCCAGACAACAGAAAAGCTACCCCCTTCTGACCGGAAGGAATCCAACATTCCTGTCTACAAACAGGGTTAGAGGCGGTGAGAGGGATTTGCATACAGTGAAAACTCCTGTCCTGTCTGCCTGCATTTCACCCGTCACCCTCTCTTCTTGATACTACCACTGGGCAGGAGGTACCGAAGCTTTAGGCCCTCACACCATCAGGTCCATAAACAGGCTCTTTTCTTGTTTAGCAGCCTCAGGACCTTGCCAAAGGCTGCAAGACCCGGGGTGTATACTGGAACTCCCTCCCTAACCTGGGCTGAGAAGTGGCAAGTAACTTCCTTCAAACTTCAAAAGTTCAAAGTAAATTTATTATCAAAGTCTGTATATGTCATCATATACTACCTTGAGATTTGTTTTCTCAGAGGGAGTTACAGGTAAAAAAAAGAAAAACAACAGACTTCATGAAAAACTAAAAAATAAAGGCTGATGAACAACCAATGTGCATTGGGCACAGAACTTAAAATAAATGAATAAATAACACTGAGTTATAGAGTGAACCTATAGGTTGCGGAATCATTTCAGCATTGAGGTTAAGGTTAAGTATCCACATTGGTACAGGTAGCCTGTAGGGAATCTGTTCCTGAGCCTCTGGCATGGAACCTAAGGCTCCTGTACCTCCTATCAATGGTAGTAGTGTGAAGAGACCATAGCCTGGATGGTGAGGGGACCTCGACGGATTCTGCTTTCTGGCAGTGCTCCTTGTAGCTGTGTTCAATGATGAGGGGGGCTTTGCCTATGATGGACTGAGCTGGATCTGCCACTTCTTGTAGGCTTTTCCATTCCTGGGCACTGGTGCTTCTTGCCAAGGAGTGACAATATCCAACAAGAATACAACTCATCACTCCCTGACGTTCAATAGCACTGCAATCAGTGAATCCCCCGCGACCGATATCTCAGGAATTACCATTAATCACAAACTTAAATGGAGCAACTATAAACACAATATTTTAGCAGAACAATCATTCTGTAGTGCTTTTTAAGAACCTTCTCTATTAAAAAGTCTCTTAGTTTTATTTTCATTAGCAAGAAAATGTCTGCAACTTGACATGAGTAACCAGCTGGGTCAGCAATGCAGACAATTCGCAATTGAAAATTAAAATAAAACGGACTGTAAGTGCTGGAAATCTGAAATAAATCTGAAATAACTGCTGGAAAAAAACACAATGGGTCAGGCAGCGTATGTGGAAAGAGAAATAGAGTTCATGTTTCAGGTCACAGACCCTCTTTCGGAAATGGAAGAAAGGGGAAAAGCCAAGGAGGATGGATGCAGAGAAGCGAAGGAGATATTTCTGATAGGGTGAGACCAAGTGGATTGTTGTGTTAATGTGAGAGGTTAGAGAAAGAAAACACAAAGGAAAAATAGGACCATAGGACATAAGAGTAGAGTTAGGCCATTTGGCCCAACGAGTCTGCTCCACCATTCAATCATGGCTGGTTTATTATCCCTCTCAACCCTTTTTTCCTACTTTCTCCCCATAACCTTTGACACTTTGACTGATCAAGAAGCTATCTTTAAATATAATCATTGACTTGGCTCTACAGCCATCCGCAGCAACGAATTCCATAGATTCACCACCCTCTAGGTAAAGAAATTCCTCCTCACCTGTTCTAAAGGGATGTCCTTGTATTCTGCGGCTGTTCCCTCTGGTCCATGACTCCCCCACTATAAGAAACATCCTCTCTATGTCCACTCTATCCAGGCTTTTCAATATTCAATACGCTTCAAAATAAGATCCCCCCCCCCCCCCCATTCTTCTAAACTCTAGTGAGCGCAGATCCAGAGGCATCAAACACACCTCATATATTAACCCACTGATTCCCAGAATTGTTCCTGTGAACCTCTTCCGAACATTCTCCACTGAAGCTTTAAGCTTCAACCTCAACTTTATCAACAGCTTATCACCAAAGTGTCCCTGTCCTCACTCCACAGATATGTTGGGCAGGAGGGGAAGGATATTGAAATAGTCCTTTGAAATTTATTTTAAACACAAGAGGTTTGGCACATGCTGGGAAGCATGAGCAATACACACAAAATTCTGGAGGAACTTCAACAGGTCTGGCAGCATCTACAGAGAAGAACAAGCAGTCGACATTTTAGGCGCAGACCCTTCATCAGGACTCGATTTGTTAGGTTAGGTTTTTAGATTTGTTTTCTTTCTTTCCAGCTCTGCCAAAGGACCTTTGACCTGAGACATCACTGTTTCTCTCTCCACAGACGCTGCCTGACTTGCTGAGTGTTTTCAGCCTGAATGGCCTTCAACTGGACCGATGAATCTATTACTGAACAGGGTTCAGAGGCAGGTGCGTGTGGCCGGCTCGAGCAGAGCGATAAGCGATTAGCTCCCCCTTGCATGGCCTGTTCCCGTGTCACTCCCATTCCCCACCTCTTTTCCCTTACAGACAATACATTCCCCCTGGATACACCCGGCTCCTATTGCAAAACGTCTGACTGAATCTCTTTTCTCTGTCCGTCCAGGTCTGTGTAAAACAAAAGAAGTCTCCTTCGCTCCTCATCGACTGAAGGTGATTAAATTACTGGACTGGTATCTTAGCGTGATTAAAGATCAGTTAAAGCTAATCTTTAATTGACTAGATTAATAAACTAGTCTAGCTCTTAGACTAGCATTTTAACTGTCACATGTACATTGAAAGATACAGTGAAATGTGTTCTTCTGTGTCAATGGCCAACACAATTCAAGGTTTGTGCTTGGGGCAGCCTGTATGTTTCCCGGTTTACTAACCTTCATCTGTATGTCTTTGGAATGTGGGAGGAAACTGGAGCACCAGGAAAAAACCCACATGATCATGGGAGCAACATATAAATTGTATAGGCAGTGCTGGGTATTGAACCCTGATTGGTGCTGCAAGGCAATGTGCTAACTGTAAAGTTACCATGCCACCGGAAGGCTAAGAGATTTGAACATAACTACAAGAACCAGAGTTAGAATCCTACCATTGCCTGCTGTGGAGTTTAAATTCAGATATTCATCTGAAATTTGTAAATAAAAATTGTCACAAAGACCAACAAACTACAGGATTTCTGTTGAAATCCATCTGCTTCATCAATGTCTTACAGTAGGAAGAAATCGGCTGAAAACCAAAATCTATTTTGGTCTATGTATACTCAGTGGCCTCTTTTTTAGATATACCTGTGTATCTGCTTGTTAATGCAAATATCTAATCAGCCAATCCTGTGGCAGCAACTCAATGCATAAGAGCATGCAGACACGGTCAAGAGGTTCAGTTTTTGTTCAGACCAGACATCAAGCACATCGCTCTCTAGGGTTATACAGAGAATGGTGCAGAAAACAAAAAAAAATCCGGTGATTGACCGATCTGTGCGTGAAAACACCTTGTAAAGAGAGAGGTCAGACGGAGTCGAGGCAGACTTGTTCAAGCTGACAGGAAGGCAACAGTAACTGAAATAGCCTCGTAACAGTGGTGTACAGAAGAGCACCTTCGTACACACAACACGTCAAACGCCGATGTGGGTAGGCCACAGCAGCAGAAGCTCAAGTCGGGTCAGGAGAGCTTCTAAAGTGGTGAAATGCAGTGGGTGGGAAGACAGCTGGTAGGAGGGGTGGTGCAGAATATGTTGGAATTATCACAGAAATTTCAAAGTAAATTTATTATCAAAGTTTGTATATGCCATTATATACTACCTTGAGATTAATTTCCTTGCAGACATTTGCAGGAACATAAAGAAATACAATATAATTTATTAAGCCTATACATAAACAAAGACTGACAGACAACCAATGTGCAAAAGGAGAAAAAAACTGCAAATAAATATTAATAATACTGAGAAAATTAGTTGTAGAGACCTTGAAAGTGAGTCCATAGGTTGTGGAATCAGTTCAGAGTTGAGATGAGGGCAGTTACCCACGCTGGTTCAGGAGCCTGATGGATGAAAGGCAATAATTGTTCTTGAACCTGTTGCTTTGGGATCCAAGGCTTTTGTAGGTCCTGCCCAATGGTCATAGCGAGAAGAGAATGTGGCCTGGATGGTGGGGGTCCTGGATGATGGATGATGCTCTCTTGTGGCAGTGTTCCAGGTAAATATGTTTAGCGGTGGGGAGGGAGGGGTCAAAGGTTATGTCATTATGTCACTAAGGGCAGAGGTGTGAAATTACGGTGTCAACTGACCTTGAATGGAATGAAAAATGCTCCAGGAGTCAGAGTCAAAGTGGAAGTCAAATTGATTATCAAAGTACCATCTGATCACATCAAAATTAATCTGAAGAAATTCAACTTTACATATAAAAAACAGGGAAGATATTGCACTCAATAGATAGACCAGGAGGAAATCTGTTCAAGAGAGAACTGTGCTATATAAGGTCAACTTCTACTTTGCAGCAGAGAACAAGTGGCTGCTGCTAAGGAAGAGAATGATCAACCAAAGGATTCAACCACTAACCACAGCCACCACTTACTCTTGCCACACTCAACATTCCCTCTAAATATTTTTCTAAACAGCTGTGTGAACCATCTATTGCCCTGAGTAGGAATCCATTCTAATTAATTAAATTATTTGTTTTTACACAGCCTGAAAACTGCGTGGCACTTTACATGTTCTGTTTGTAATTATGTATACCATGAACATTTAGATTTACATCAAACACAAATGACACTCACAACACAAGTGAATATTGTCAGGTCGTCAAATCAACTGGTGTCTGTGTTTAGCAGGTCAGTGTTTATTTCCATTCTGTATTTATTGTTACAATTTGTAACAGTGTTGTAACTTGAAACACTGACAATGTAAATACATTGAAGCTCTAAATTATTACAAAATAAAAGCTATGGTGCATTTATTATATCAGAAATTTATGCATTATATTCATTAACGCCAAATTCATTAGAGGATATTTCACAATTATATTAGCATAATTACAAAATTATATTAACAGAAAACTATATTAAAAAAATTCCAGCTTTGTGGCAACAAGGCTATGTGCATGGAAGCATTTCAGTTACTGTGTGGCCGTGCACCCGTGCAGTTTAAAGAAAGCAGTGCCCACACTGCACCAGAATATGTAGATCCTGGATCAGCCTCTACAGACACCTGAGGACCCACCAATAAACAATTCCTTTGGAGAACATCATACTCGACTCAAGAGATTGCACTACAATTTTATCTCACCATATACTGTACTACCTTGAGCTGGTGTGTAGCCAAGTGGTTAAGGCATTCGTCTAGTGATCTGAAGCTCGCTAGTTCGAGCCTTGGCTGAGGCTGCGTGTGTGTCCTTGAGCAAGGCACTTAACCACACATTGCTCTGCGATGACACCGGTGCCAGGCTGTATGGGTCCTAATGCCCTTCCCTTGGACAACATCGGTGGTGTGGAGAGGGGAGACTTGCAGCTTGGGCAATTGCCGGTCTTCCATAAAAGAAAAACGTTGCCCAGGCTTGCGCCCTGTAAACTCTCCAAGGCACAAATCCATGGTCTATTGAGACTAATGGAGGTCTACACTACCTTGAGACTTTTCTTGAAAATAGAGAAATAAATGTACCTTGAAGGAGTGTTGGGCCCCTCAGTCCCTTACATAGGAAGCGGTTGAGCTCTTCTTGTCAAATTACAGGACCTTTTACTCCCTGGCATCTTCCCTTTCCATGTTGCAGTCACAAGCAGATGTGACACCTTACCAGGCAGAACAGATCTGCCATCTCAGGTGGAACAATCCAGAAGGAACTTGGTCTTTATCTGGTTGCAAAGCAACAGTCCGGGTCAAGTCAATAAAAAGTTCTGGCAGCCGAGGAATGCTTCAGTGAACTTTCCAAATTGGACCGTAACTCACAGAAGCTGAAGAGCGAGTTAAGGTGGAAGAGGTCAGTAAAGGTACTGCCCCGTTTCATCAGCTCTGCAGAGTAATCAGTTTATGCGAACCTATCAATGGTGCCGGGGTAGCGCAGCAGTTCGCTCAATTGCTTTACAGTGGCAGCAATCACTGATCACCGTCTGTAATGAGTTTGTACGTCCTCCCTAGGATCATGTGTTTTGATGTTTCAATGTACATATGAGAAATAAAGCCAATCATGAATTGATCTTAAAATCTAATAGTTTTAAGCCTTATTCCTGATATTGTCAGTACAGAGTTTGTGTGGAAGTCTGGAGTTGCAGAGGAATATTGTTTTGTTTGGTTGTATACATGTACAGTGAGATGACAATAAACTTGAACTTTCTCCCTGTGACCATGTGGCTTGCTAGGGTGTCTAAGACTTTTACCCAGTGCTGTAGCAATTTTATGTATTGTACTGTACTATTGCCACAGATAAAACATATCAAGAGTGATGATAAACCCGATTCTGATATGGGTCTCTACTGTGGACTGGGAATGGGAAGGGGGCAGGGAGAGGGGAATTATTGTTAGGAAAAGGGGAAGGGAGAGGAGAGGGAGCAGGAAGCACCAGAAAGATGTTTTGTAATGATCAATAAATTAATTCTTTGGAATCGAATGACCTTGCCTGGGGTCTCAGGGCTGTGTGAGTCTGCACCCTCACCACCCCCCACCCTGACATTCCTTCTCTGCACCTGTCCTACACTCGATACGCACATGGCAAATAAGGCAGTTCTCTATTTTAGATGTTTCAGAGGTCATACTCCTGTGTTACAAAGATAAAGGACATCTCCCATCTGGGTCATTCACTTTCCCAACCCACCCCACCCAACACCAGGCAGAAAATACAAAAACTTGAGCAAATGTACCACCAGACTCAAGATCAGCTTCTATCCCATTGCTATAAGATTCTGGAACAGATTTCTTGTATCATAAAGTTAATCGCTTGATCTCCATCATAGCCCTTGCTCTGTCTACCTGCTGTGTTTCTACATCAATATACTCATTTTTATTTTATTTTCATACTACCTCAGCGTCCTTATGTATTGATTGACTTGTCTGGAGAGCAGGCAAACTAATGGCTTTCTCTGCATCTTGGTACACGTAATTGGTAACGGGTTTATTACAGTCACATGTACAGAAGGCCTCCGTTGGTCGGGGTTGCGTCCCAGCTGTCCGCGTGATACACAAGCCGGGGCTGTACAATATGGGGAGCAAGCATGTGCTGAGAGTCTATCCATCTCTACAGATTACTTTGAAATCTGTTGAGGTAGTACAAGGGAAGCACAAGAACAGAGTGCTGCAGTTACAGAGAAAATGCAACACAGGTAAACAAATAAAGTGCAAAGGTTATCAATGAGGCCAGGAGTTCATCTTTATTGTATAAGAGTTCCGTTCAAGAGTCTTACAACTGTTATTGCAGCCAGACAGCATAGAGGCTCAAATCCCGCTGCTATCTGTAAAGAGTTTCTACAATCGCCCCGTGAGCATGTGGGTTTCCTCTCACTTTCCAAAGGTGTAGGTTAATTGGTCACATGGCTGTAAATGGGTAGCGTGGGCTTGTTGGGCGGGAAGAGCCTATCACCCTGCTGCAGGTCTAAGCAAACTCTAATGCAGGCGGCTCCCAACCTTGGTTTAAATATGCCATGGAGACTTACCATAAACTGAGGGGTCCGCGGACCCCAGGTTCTGAAACCCTGCTTTAATCTAATCCTGTAACAGTGGAATAGGGCAAGGCGACAGAATATCTGGGATAGGAAGGGTTTTTGATTATGTGAGAATTATAAACTAATTACCAGTTTCCAGCAACGAATCTCTGTTGCACAGCCGTGAACTTACAAAGCCTTGTAATGAGCAGGAATATATTTAAGCAATCATTTCATTGGGTTATGTTAGGGGAGGTGCTTCAAATAGACAAGGTGAATCAGTAGTTAAATATTATACAAGTCCTCCTCCAACTTTCAATTTCAATGAGATCTGATGAGTGATGACATCCACTAAATAGTTTTTCAAGAAACAAAGGATGATGACAGCTCCCCCCGGCCGAACGAGCCTGTGCTGCCCGATCAGACCAATTAATATTAACCTGGGAACATGGGAAGTACACCCAGGGGAGACTCACACAGTCATGGGAAAATGAACAAACTCCTTACAAACTGAGGTGGAATTGAACACGGGTAACAGGTGCTGTAGGAGTTATGAATCACTGTCTCTCCAAATCTACCACTGGCTCAGCTTTATGCTTCTTACCAATTCCACCCCTCCCCCCACCAAACATCTCCATAGTCACCTCTGGCCTGGCCATCCCACAGGTGCTCAACATTGCTTCAAATCTGGCCTCTTGCATCACCCGAATTGCAGCCATCTCCTCACCTCTGATCCTCAACGCTTCCAAATTCCCTTCCCAACCCATGTACACCCCTGTAATCACGATGTTTGAAGACCGAAGACAAATTGGATGTCTGGCAGAACCATTGAGGAGGTTGAAGCCCGATGTCTGCTGGAGTCCTGTCCTGGGGTTAGAAGACTGTGGATGCTTGAGGATGGTAAGGGAAAAAATGGGGCCTGTTTTTGCTGTTGCTTTGTTGCTTGTTGTGTTCTATGTTGTTCTGCCGAGCATTCTGGGCACGCCATGTTGGGATCGGAATGTGTGGTGACACTTGCAGGCTGCCCCCAGCACTCTTTCAGTAAAACGACACATTTCACGACATGTTGCAATGTTTTGATGTACATGTGACAAATAAGGTTAACCTTTAATCCTCAAGCTTTCTCACCTTATCTTTGCTACCTACTCCTCTGGACCATAGCTGTGAAGAAGCTGTAAGTGAAGCAGTCATGGTGACATCAAAGACGGGAATCAGTAAGTAGGTCATTGAAGACTAAAGGTCACTTATAAGAGGAGCTTTATTTGTCACATGTACAAAGTGTACATCGAAATGTCATATATGTCAACGACCAACACGGTCTGAGCATGTGTTGGGGGCAGCCCACAAGGGTTGCCATGCTTCTAGTGCCAACTTAGCATGCCCACAACTCGCAAACCCTAACTATTTGATATACTTTATCAACACATCCGGTAATCTTGTGGAAAGGTAGACTTATCGGATGTTAATTATCTAGATTAGATTGCTACTGCTTTCTGTGAACAGGAAGTAGCTGAACAATTTTCCACACTGTTGACTAAATGCCAATCATGTAATTGTTGTAACTCAACAGAGTTAGAGGTGCTCTAAGGACTACCTCAGGTCATTCATAGTCTTCAGTACCAATAGGTCTATCCTGGGCCCAACATACTGATGCAATTACAAAGAAGGCATTGCAATGGCTGTACTGCATTAGGAGTTTGAGGAGATTTGGTATGTCATCAAAGACTCCAGCAAGTTTCTACAGGTGTATTGGGGAGAGCATTCCAAAGGGTTGTTTCATGTCTGGTATGGAGGCACCAATGCACAGGACTGAAAAAACCTGCAGAGGGTTGTAAACTTGGGCAGCTCCATCATGAGCACAAACCCCCTCATCACCAAGTACAGTACACCTTTAAAAGGCAATGTGTCAAGAAGCAGCATCTGTCATGGACATCACCATCCAGGACACACTCTTCTCATTACTGCCATCAAGGAGGAGGTACAGGAGCATGAAGAAAAACAAACTTGTAGGAACAGCTTCTTCCCCTCTGCCATCAGATTTACGAACACCCATGAACCCATAAACACTACCTCATTATTCTGCTCTCTTTACAGAATTATTGTTACATGTATTTTTATTGAAATTTATAGCAATTTTTAGTATTACACAGTATTTAAAGTCACAAAACAACTAATTTCACAACACAAGAGATTTTGCAGATGCTAGAAATCCAGAGCAACACATACAAAACGCTGGAGGAACTCAGCAAGTCAGGCAGCATCTGCGGAAATAAACAAACAGTCAGCATTCCAAGATGCATTATCAGGACTGGAAAGGGAGAGGGCAGAAGCCAGAATAAGGTGGAGGTAGGGGCATGAGCATAAGGCAGATGGTGATAGTTGAAACTAAGTGAAGGGTTTCCACAACATATGGCAGTGACATAACAGCCCAGTACTAAATATCATCGTCCCCTCAGAATTAATCAATGAGCCCCAAGGCCTTGGACTCAGTACCTTTTTGTGCAATTCGATCTTGGATTTCCTCACTTGCAGACCTCAGTCAGTTCTGATTGGCAACAAAATCTCCTCTACAATCTCCATTAGCAGAGGTTACACCACAAGGCTGTGTGCTTAGCCCCCTTTCTCTATTCAGTTTACACTTACGACAGCGTGGCTATGCACTGCTCCAATGTCATATTCAAGTTTGCTGGAGACACAACTGTCATAGGCTGAATCAAAGGTGGTGATGAATCAGCATATAGCAGGGATTTTGAAAATCTAGCTGAGTAGTATTATAAGAATAACCTGTCTCGCAACGTCAGCACGAGCAAGGAACTGTTTATAGACTTCAGGAGGAGAAAACCAAAGGTCCATGAGCCAGTCCTCTTTGGAAGATCAGAGGTGGAGAGATTAGCAAATTAAATTTCTAAGTATTATTATTTCCTGGGTGCAGCATGTGAGTGCAATTATGAAGAAAGAATGGCATCATCTTTACTCCCATAGGTGTTTGCAGTGATTCAGCATGTCATCTAAAACCTTGGCAAACTTCAATAGATGTGTGGTAGACAGTATAATGACTGGCTGCATCACAGTCTAGTATGGAAACACCAATGTCGTTGAGCAGAAAGCCCTGCAAAAAGTGGTAGATACAGTCCAGTTCATCACTGTTAAAGACCCCCAATCATTAAGCACATCTACATGAAATACTGCCATCAGGAAAAAGGCACAAGCCTCAGCACTCACAACAGCAGGCTCAGGAACAGTTACCATCGGGCTCTTAAACCAAAGGGGATACCTTCACTCAAATTCGCTTGCCCGATTATTGAACTGTTCTCATAATAATGGACACACATTGAAGGTCTCCTCATCTTGTTCTCGATATTTATTGCTTATTTATTTATATTATTGTATCTTCTTTCTTGCATTTTCACAGTTTGTTGTCTTCTGCCCTCTGGTTGAACACCCAAATTGGGTGGTCTTTCATTGATTCTGTTATTATTCTACAGATTTGTTGAGTATGCCCAGCAGAAAATGCATCTCAGGGTTGCACATGCTGACAGATATGTACTCTGATAATAATATTTACTTTGAACTTCAATAATAAACTGGATTGTGATACTGGTAGGTTAATTGCTTACTGCAAGTTACTCCTTAGTTGGAAAAAAAATAAAAACAATGTTGATGGATATGAGAGGAAACAAGTTGAAGGCAGGGAATTAAGGGCAAGTGACTAAAATCTAACGACTATTGAAAGGCCCAGATAAAGTGAATATGGACAGGATGTTTCTGATAGTGGGGCAGTCTAGGACCAGAGGGCACAGCCTCAGAATAGAGGGATGTCCATTTAGAACAGAGATGAGGAGAAATTTCTTTAGCCGGAGGGAAGTGAATCTGTGGAATTCATTGCCACAGATGGAAGCCAAGACTTTGAGCATATTTAAAGTGGAGTTGATAGGCTCTTGATTAACCTGGGTGACAAAGACTTCAGAGAGAAGGCAGAAGAATGTGGTAGACAGGGGTAATAAATTAGCCATGATAGAATGCCCAAGCAGATTTGATGTGCTGAATAGCCTAATTCTGCTTCTAGGTCTACAGGTTTATTGGTAAGGTGGTGGTGCATTTGGTTGCAGTGGCTTCTAAAGGTCCAACCAAAGGTGTTATTGTCTTTTCTAAACATGTCTTTTATGATTTCAAGACCCTGCTGGACATTAAGAATTTGATGGTCTACCCCATCAATGAGTTGCTAATTGGTGGAGAAACTGAAGGAGCTGGATTTGGCATGGATCTTGCTGTTGCCCAAGTCAGCAAGGTGTTGGTGTGCAAAGGCAGTGTGCAGTCTAACGTTGAGTGTTTGTCTTAGTTGCTTTACCTGTGATCGCAAGATCCTGTTGGACATTGTTAGTGTGGAATGCTGCAAGTCCAAATCACTGATGCATTAATGGACAGTGGGGCGGATGATGGGGGGGGGGGGGGGGCTGTGTAAGCTCGATTGTAGTGAGGACTACGACTCAAGCCACAATATCGCCTGTTTACTGCCACCCAGGAGGTGTTGGAGTCAGTGCAATCCACTGATGCTGCCCCCTAGTGTTTTCTCGGCAAAGACCAGCTACACCGTATTCGACTGCAGACTGAAGCAACATTCATATATATGAATTACCCTATATTCTTTTTACCCCATATATAGATACAAATTATCCTTTTTTGTGTAACTGTATTTTTCTGGAATTGTATAGGTGTTAAATTTGCCTCATGCTGTGTAAGAGCTTTGGAACTGTGTTTTGCACTGGAGCTAGAGTAACACTGTTTTGTTTGGCTGTATTCATGGGTATTAGGGTTCTTCAACTGGATTCTTCTACTGGAACCAGAGGGCCAAACAGCCTCCTTCTGTGTTAGAAGGACTAACTTTACAGTTGGGATGTTATCTGCTCCCTGTGCGGTATCCAATACTTTTCATATGGAGTGAATCGAGTTGGTTGTTTCCACGGGGAAACAGTGATTTCATTTAGAGTCATAGAACACTACAGCACAGAGAAAGGCCCTTCAGCCCATCTACTCTGCTATGAAATGTTTATCTGCCGAGTTCCATTGACCCGCGGCCAAACCAGCGCTCTCCATACCTCTCTCATCTATGTGCCTATCCAAATTTCTCTGAAATGTTGAAACTGACCCCACTTTCACCACTTGAACTGCCAGCTCATTCCACAGGCTCACCACCCTCCCAATGAAGTATGCCTTCATGTTCCCTTTAAACATGACCTCCAGCTGTAATTTCTCTCAACTTCAGTGGAAAAAGCCTGCTTGCATTTACCCTATCAAACTTCCCCTCAATATTCTATCTTTTAGGGAATGAAGACCTACCTATTCAATCTTTTCCTGTAACTCAGGCCCTCAATTGCCAGCAACATCCTGGTTAATTTTCTCTGCACTCTTTCAATCTTACTTACATCTTTCCTATAGGTGATCAGAACTGCACACAGTACTCCAAATTAGACCTCACCAACATCTTATGCAATTTCAGCATAACATCCCACTCCTGTACGCAACACATTGATTTATGAAGGTCAAAGTTATAAAAGCACTTTTTACAACCCTATCTATCTACCACCTCCAAGAAATTATGGTTCTGTATTCCCAGATCCTTCTGTTCTACCACACTCCTTAATGCCCGACCGTGCACTGTGTAACAGCCACAGTGTTACATCTATTGCATGATGGAGGAAAGCCAATAATAAAAAAAACATTCGGTAGATTAGGATCCTTCCATTTAAGTAAACTGGCTCTCCTAGCCAGTAACAGCTGTGTAACAACCTGGTTGCTCCTCCCAAGTTGCAACACATCAGATTTGTCTGCATTAGCTGTCCTCCAGTCCTGTGGCACATCGCCCATGGCTAAGGATGTTTTGAATAGCTCTGCTCGGGCCCCTGTCATTACTGCACTAACCTTCCGAAGGGTCCAAGGGAACACTCTGTCGGGCCCTGGGGAGTTATCCACCCTAAATTGCCTCAAGACAGGAAACACCTCCTCCTCCGTAATCTGTATAGGGTCCATGACCTCACTGCTGCATTGCCTCTGTGTCCATCTCCCAAGTAAACACAGATATAAAAAATCCATTTAACATCTCCCCCATCTCTTTCAGCTCCATGCATAGACTACCATTCTGATCTTCCAGAGGATCAATTTTGTCTCTATATATCCCTTGGCTCTTAATGTAGCTGTAGAAGCCATTGGGATTCTCCTTCACCTTGTCTGCTAGAGCAACCTAATGTCTTCTTTTAGCCCTCCTGATTTCCTCCTCAAGTGTTCTCTTGAATTTCTTGTACTTCTCAAGAAACTCATTTTTTCCTACCTGCCTATACCTCCTTCTTAATCAGGGTCTCAATATCTCTTGAAAACTAAGATTCTATAAAGCTGTTACCTTCGCCTCTTATTCTGACAGGAACATACAAGCTCTTGTATTCTAAGTTTTTTTAGTTTTGAGGTCCTTCAACTTACTAAGTACAACTTTGCCAGAAAACAACCTGTCCTAATCCAAGCAAGAAAAGAAAGACTTTCTGATCAAATCCAAAACTTTGAAAAAATAACTGGAAGAGAGTCAGTACAAAAATCAATAAATCAAATTGTATGAAAATACTGAATACAAAGTCGCCAGATTTCTTCAGATTTAAAGGGAGTATCAAATGTCCAACTTCTTATTTTCTCTAAACTTAAACAGGACATGATGGAGGAAAGCCAATAATAAAAAAAAATTAGGTTGATTAGGATCCTTCCACTTAAGTAAACTGGCTCTCCTAGCCAATAAAGTTGAAAAGGTTATCATCCACTGAGCAGAAACAAGAAGATACAGTATCCTGCTTCTGATGGAATAAACACAAAAATTGCTCTAAATTAATTTGGTTGTAGGTCCAGATTCAAGACTTTTGATAAAGTTTTAAAGACATCTTTCCAAAAATTGTCCAACTTTATGCAAGACCAAAGTGGCCTTAAAGTGGCCTCAATATTGGGTTAAAGTGGCCACCTCAATATTACATCTATCGCAAATAGGATTGATATTGGGAAAAATACGGGCTAATTTATCCTTTGACATATGTGCCCAATGCACTACCTTGAACTGTATCAAGGAATGACGGGCACAAATAGATGAAGTATTTACCAAATGAAAAATTTTACTCCACTGATTATCTGAAAGTAAGTCTTGAAATTCCAATTCCCAAGCACCTTTAATTTTATTGTTAGATATCATTCGTAAATTCAATAACCATTTATAAATTGTAGCTATCAGTCCTTTTTGAAGTGGTTTAAACTAAAAAGAGGTATCTATCATATTAGGTGGATAAGCAGAGGGGTAACTTGGAAGTAAAATACATTAAAAATTCCTAATTTGTAAATATCTTAAAAAGTGTGCATTAGATAAATCATATTTATCTGCTGAGTGAAAGACATTAAGCAATCCCCTATAAACAAATCTGAAGAAAGTTATTATTCCTTTGGCCTACTTCTTGTAGGGGAAATTATAATGTATGCTAATATCTAGTCAACAGGGGTGTGGATTGTGTGAATATTGTGACAAGAAACCGCAGACAAAAGTAGAGACATGGAATGCAGCAGTGACAACACCCAAGTCCCAGGAACTTCACTAATTACATTACAGCATGCACCAATTATTGTAATTGAAAACTGGAATTCCTACCAGACCTGGATAATCATTTTATTGTGTAATCAGCCTAATCTGTCACTTAATTAGGTCTTCTTGAAGCTACCAATCTATTATGAAAATAAAGTTTACTGGTAATCTCATGAGCTGAGAATGTAAAAGCTGCATCCAATCATGTTTGGGTAGGTCAGCTTTGGCTGGCCTCCTGGTGAGCACCAGATTTCAATAAGTTGCCCATTATTTTGAACACCAACTCCAGGTGATTTCAGTTTGCTCCTGCATACTGCATCTGGATGCACACAGGGTACGATAAGATAGACTTGACCTCACAATCTACCTTGTTGTGATCTTCCACTCTATCGTTCAGCTGGACTGAACTTGCTCTGTAGCTTTTACATTTTATTCTGCACTGTTACTGTTTTACCTTATTCCACCTCAATGCACTGTGGAATGATCTAACTCGTATGAATAGCAGTCAAGACAAGCTTTTCACTGTATCTCCGTACATCAAGCTATCAGGCATAGGAGCAGAATTAAGTACTTTGGCCCATTGATTCTGCTCCATCATTCAATCATGTCATGTGACAATTATAAACCAACTCCAACACCAACCTCATCTTCAGCGTTCAGCCAGTAAGGACAGAGGAGGAAGCGGTCCTGCTCTTGATCTTGGGGGAGTATTTCGCCGTTCGGAAAAGCATTATAATGTTTTATCTGCCAGCGAAATTTGCTCCAAGACTGACGAGCAAGTCTCAGATAAAAGACGTACTGCAGATTTGGCCCAATTAAAGGTAAAACAAAGAGCGACTATTATACAAGGTGAGCCTGTTGATAGTAATGCTACATCTGTTGTTGACAACGTTGAGGTTAATTCACATTCTAGTGATGATATTCTTGTTGAAAGTGATTTAGTGTCCCTGTAGATGACATTTTAGTGAATAATGGTTTTAGTGGGGATAGACCTTCTATGTCAACCTTTGAGGAAGGTAAATATTCTTCTATCTGGGGAGGGGTCCTGTTACCACTCTGGGCTCCACTATCTTTGAGAAAGGTGATATTCTAAGAACTTCTGTTTAAATTGTACACTACCTTTTGTGACTACTACACCACCGGCTATGGGAATACTTAGTGCTGTTTCTGATAAGTACAATTTCAACCCTTTGTGCAGCGCTGCCAGGTCAGCATCTCATTTTCAGTCCTGCAGCTGCTCGCAGCAAGGTTTTCTGTTTTCCTCATCGATCCCTGGTTTGATGGAGATGGTGGAGTGAGAGGTTACCGAGTGTGGTGCTGGTGTACTCTCCCACTTCTGCTGATGGTTCACAGCGTCCAGCAGATTCTATAATCTAGGGCAACAAACAAAATGCTGGAGGAACTCAGTGTGTCTGGCAGAATCAGTGGAGGGAAACAGACAACTATTTTGAGACCAGATGAAGGGTCTCGACTCAAAATGTCAACTGTCCATTTCCTCCCATGGGAGCAGCCTGACCCACAGAATTCCTCCAATAATCTTGAGCCTTAGCTATCTTGATTCCATTCCACTGGGCTTGATGGTAGTGCCACATATCATGGGGGGCATGCTGTGTGTGAATGCAGGACTTTATTTTCACAAGGACTGTGCAGTGGTCACTCCTACCAAAGCAGCCAGGCATGGGTGGACAACGCACCTGGTGCAATGGTGAGGACCAGATACAGCTTCTTCATGGTCATCTCACTCTGATGTTCAACTTGACAACCATGTCCTTCAGCACTTGCCAGCTTGGAGTGTGATGTTGGTTGGAGCCTTTCTTGGTGACAGTCAT
Organism: Hypanus sabinus; assembly: GCF_030144855.1. Classification (NCBI taxonomy): domain Eukaryota; kingdom Metazoa; phylum Chordata; class Chondrichthyes; order Myliobatiformes; family Dasyatidae; genus Hypanus; species Hypanus sabinus. The sequence goes on along the minus strand of NC_082713.1, from coordinate 116,444,744 downwards.
TGAAGTTCTTTTTCCTTGATACTTTCATTGTTTCTTACAAATATTACTCGGCACAAGGAAGCATTGACCGAGTCATCAAATGGTGCTGGGAGACAATTGAGCTGTTTTCTTCGCCATGTTCGAGTTGAAACCACGAAACCTCCTGGAGTCGGGAGTCCAAGTGTGAACTCAAAAGTTCAAAGTAAATTTATTATCAAAGTACGTATATGTCACCATATACAACCCTGAGATTTATTTTCTTGTAGGCAAGAACAATGATATCCAGTAGAATCAATGGAAAACTACACACAAAGACTTACAACCAATGTGACTTACAACCTTGAAGACAACTGTGCAAATATAAAAGAAAAATAATAATAATAATAATAATAAATAAATAATATTGAGAACATGACTTGTGGAGTCCTTGAGAGTGAGCTCTTAGGTTGTGGAATCAGTTCAGTGTTGAGGAGAGTGAAGTTATCCACGCTGGTTCAGGAACTTGATTGGTGAGGGGTAATAACTGTCTCTGAACCTGATAGTGTGGGACCTAAGGCTCCTGTGCCTCCTTTCCAATGGCAGCAGTGATCCCGAAGCTTCTGCTGCCCTCCTCTACGCCAGAGTACTTGCATCTCGAGTACATCTGTCCTGTTTGTGAGACTGGACATACACTGACATTGTGATGGAGACTTCCAACACATTGTCTATGTGGCATGACTCAGGTCATGACCACATCCAGCTCACCCAATACAGATATATAGCGGGTGTAGATGTAGATACTGTATCTACAGATAGGACTGCATGGCAGCATAACACTTTACAGTGCCAGTGATGGGATTAGGGTTCAATTTCCGTACTGTTTGGAAGAAGTTTATATGTTTTCCCCATGACCACGTGGGTTTCCTCCAGGTGCCCTGGTTTCCTCCCATTTTGCAAAGAATGGTACAGGTTAGAGTTCGTAAGTTAGGGAGTTGTGGGCTTGTTGTGTTGGTGCTAGAAACATGGTAACACTCACGAGCTGCCCAGCAGCACAATCCTTGGTTGCTGATGCAAAGACAAGTTTCACTGTATATTTCGATGCATATGTGACAAATAAAGCTAGTCTTTATGGAAAGGACCAGGCCGACTTCCGAAGTCTGGGAGTGATGGTGCTGTCTCTGAATTCAATCCTGAGGTTAATTCAGGGGAGCTTATCCACTTGTATCCTTTGTTCTGTTTCACATAGTGACAATGGTACAAATGTCTGATCTACTAGGACAAGTTCAGAGGGCAGCTAAGAATTAATATCATTGCAACACACAAAAAGTACGGGAGGAACTCAGCAGGCCAGGCAGCATCCATGGATTAAAGTACAGTTGACATTTCAGGCCGAAACCCTTTGGCAGGATTAATATCCTTGCTGGTTCTGCAGTCATCATCCACTGGACGAGAGGGATGACAACAACTGCAATTATTCATTGCTGATGACTGTTTAATCTGACCAAACAGGAAAACTGTCCTAATTAATAACACAATCTCCAAATCTAATACAGCTCCTCTGGACCATAATAAATAAAATCTCTGAATTGCTTCTAAACACGTATCAGAATCAGACTTATTTTTACTGGACATGTCATGAAATTTCTTGCTTTGTGGCAGCAGTACAGTGTATTACATAAAAATATGCCATAAATTATAGTAATAAATATTAAAGAAACATGTAGTGCAAGACTTCAGCAGAAACACTGAGGTGGTGTTCATGGGTTCATTGTCCATGCTGAAGTCTGATGGTGGACGGGAAGAAGCTGTTCCTGAAATTCTGAGAGTGCGTCTTCAGGCACCTGTATCTCTGTACTGATGGTAGCAATGAGAAGAGGACAGGTCCTGGGAGATGGGAGTCCTTGATGATGGATGTTGCCTTTTTTGAGGCATCGTCTGTTTAAGATTTTGAATAGGTCTTTCAGCCCCTTGTCATAAACTCAAGAGATTCTGCAGATGCTGAATATCTGGAGCAACACACACAAAATGCTGGAGGAATTCAGCAGGCCAGGCAAAATCAACAGAGGGGAACAAAGTGTCAACCTCTATTCGTCCTTAAAGCGTCAATCAAGGGTTTCGACCCGAAACATCAACTGTTTATTCCCCTCCATAAATGCTACCTGACTTGCTAAATTCTTTCAGCATTCTGTATGTGTTGCCCGCATCCCGTTAAACCTCCCCTGAACCCTCTCTAAAGCTTCCACATCCTTCCTATAATGAGGTGACCAGAACTGAACACAATTGTCTAAGTTGGTGAAAAACTCACACACTAGTCATCAGACAAATTCCACAGAATTATTGTGAATGGGCAGAAGGGAATGTTTTGTAGCTACATTGAGAGTCTGGTTTCTTCCTCATACTCCTAGCCAATATTCATTTAAACATAGTTCCGTCTCTGACTCAGCTAGAAACTAATGGCCACTCTTAAGCACTTTGTAAAACTGTGATTTTTTTTTTGGCACCTCTCCATCCTAAAGGAACTTGTTTTATAAGAGAGTTAGAAGCCGGAACTAAAGTCAGGCTACAAAACCTAATAAAGAGCATCAGGACTGGAAGGAAAGTGGGGAAGAAGGTAGAACCAGCTACCTACCATCAAATGTCTTGGTGTTAGGGAGGGAGTGCCAGTATATTAACGCACTCTTTCACCTTCCCCCTCATGTATCATTTTCAGCTTGTACTCTTTCTCTTCTCTGTCTGGTTTCTTCCTCCTTCCTTTTCAGTCCTGACAAAGGGCCTCGACCTGAAACATTGACTGTTTATTCCCCACAATCAGTGCTGCCTGACCTGCTGAATTCCTCCAGCATTGTGAGAGTGAGGGTCAATTAGCCCCATTGTATTTGCTTCCTCATTCAGTAAGATCGTGACCTCCCCTTTACCCCAGGCTCACTTTCTCCCATTCTCTTGGAGTTTCTTAAATGACCCTGTTGTATCCGTCTCTATCACCACCCCTGGTAGTGTATTCCACGCACCCAGCACTCTGTGTGTAAAGAGTTTAGTGTGGCCGTTACAGGTGTGGACCTTGGGCATCGTCTGTAAGGAGTTTGTACACCCTCCCAATGAACGTGTAGGTTTCCTCCAGGTGCTCCAGTTTCCTCCCACGTTCCAAAAACGTTCAAGTTAGCAGGGGCTAACTGGTCATTGTAAGTTGTCCTGTGATTTAAGTGTTAAATAGGTGGGTTGCTGGGCAGTGTGGCTTATTAGGCTGGAAGGATCTATTCTGCACATCTTTTAAAAAAATTACCTCTGACGTCCTTCTGAACATTCCTCCAATTACCTTAAAATTTGGCCCTCTTATATTAGCTATTTCTGCCCTGGGAAATTATACCACTATTTCTTCTGGCAGCTAGCCCCTCTTACCACCCCCCCCCCCCCCCGTGTAAAAAGCTTGCCCATCAAATTCCCTTGAGAACTTTGCTGATATTTGGGATGAAGTGTGAAAAAACAAAATTCCTTTTGCCCTAAAGATGCTTCTCAATTCACTGAGCTCCTCCAGCAGATTGACTGTGTGCCCCCTTTTAAGTCCATGAGACCATCAGACATAGGAGCAGAATTGGGCCCTTTGGCCTTTCGACTCTGTTCTGTCATTCCATCATCAACCCCATTCTCCTGCCTTCCCCCCCATGAACCTCTACTTTAAATACACCTGATGGCTTGGCCTCCACAGCTCTCTGTGGCAATGAATTCCACAGATTAATCACCCACTGGCTAAGGAACCTCCGTTCTAAAGGAATGCCCTTGTACTCTGAGGCTGTGCCCTCTGGTCCTAGACTCCCCCTCTATGTGAAGCATTCTGTCCATGTCCACTCTCTCTAGGCCTTTCAATATTCAACAGGCTTCAGTGAGATCTCCCCTCATTCTTCTAAACTCCAGTGAGCGCAAGCCTAGGGCTAACAAACGTTCTCAGACATTAACCCTTTTATTCCTGGGATTCTTCCCTTGTACCCTCTAATTTTAGACTCCCTAACCCTAGGGAAAGAACTGATCATCTACATCATGGGTTCCCATCTTGGGGTCCACAGACCACTTGGTTAATGGCAGGGGTTCATGGCATAAAAAGGTCGGGAACCTCTGATCTACCTGAATTAAGTCCCTCATGATTATAAAACCTCAGTGAAGATCCATCACTCCATTATTCCAGTGAAAAAGTCCCAGCTTATCGCCTTCCGATTTCCATGAATTTTTTTTTACATCCTCTCCAGCTTTTTAAAATCCTTCCTGCAATATGGCAAACCCGGACACTGAAAATCTGGAAGAACACACACAGAATGCTGGAGGAACTCAACAGTTCAGGCAGCATCTAGGGAAATGAATAAACAGCCGACATTTTGGGCTGAGACCCTTCATCAGGACTGGAAAGGAAGGGGGAAGATGCCAGAATAAGAAGGTGGGGAGAGGGGAAGCACTAAAAGTACAAGGTGATAGGCCAGGGGTTCCCAATGTGTCTTATGCCAGGAACTAACAGCATTAAGCAAGGGGTCCGCAGACTCCACGTCGAGAACCCCTGTGACAGGTGGGGAGGGGAGGGGAGGGGGGAAAGAAGTAATGCGCTGGGAGGTGATAAGTGGAAAATGTTGAATTATGTTGACATATTGTCCTTAGGCACAGAATTCCAAAGATTCATCAGTCCCAGTATGACTCATCTGTCATCTGACCCTTTATTTTAAGACAGTATCAAGTCAGTTCTGGACAAACTGGCCATAGGAAATCACCAACTCCAAACCCCATAACTATTTTGTACAGATGCCAAATCATGATTTTTTATGGGATATAAAATATGCATATGTTCTAGGACAGCATTTTGACACCCATCCATCTTCTTATTCTGTATCTTCCCCTTTCCTTTCCAGACTTGATGAAGGGTCTGGCAGGTTTATTCATCTCCATAGATGCTGACTGACCTGCTGAGTTCCTCCAGCAGTCTCTGTGCCCTGCTCTCGATTTCCAGCATCTGCAGAATGCCTTGCTGCTCTGCTGTGGAATCTCTTTGCGGTATGCCTATCCTGGAGCAGTTAAATTCTCTTCAACGCGAGTTCAGTCACTCACTGCTCCCCCGTTAGTGATCTCTGATTCTCCGATCAAACTCACTACGGGAACCTGGCACCTATCATCTGCCAATTTGTACTCCTTCCTTCCACTTCCCCATTCATATCCTCTCTTCTGGCCCTTTACTTCCCAGTCCCGATGAAGGATCTTTGCCCCGAAACACCGACTGATTACTCCTGTCCATAGAAGCTGCCCGACCTGTCGAGTTCCCCCAACATTTTGTGTGCGTGGCTCTGGATTTCCAGCATCTGCAGAATCTCTTGTTTCAATGCTTGCATCCTATTGTGATCGCTCTCCGTTTTTTAAACCCCTTGATATTGGCATTATAACTAATGGCTGAAGTTTATTTAAAATTAAATACAAATTAACCCAACCTTGAGCCGGTAGACAGTTCCGGACTGGCTTGAGAACTCTTTCTGAGGATACCGACAGTTCCTGCGTGCCCCTGAGTTTAATCCCTCTGCCACGTTACACTTCTGCTATACATTCCAACAGAAATAACACTTCCATAATAACGCGCGAGCTTGCAAAATCCGTTCGCGCGACACAGAACGTGCTGGTTTCGCATTTGCTTTAACTACAACAGCATGTCTGCATATGCCAGAAAGAGAAGGAAAGAAATACTCCCCGAATCTGCGCGCCCTCCCCGCCCAACCCCCTCACATTCTTCAAATTAAGACTAAAAAACGTGAAATAAATTGACAATAATGCAGGATTCTCACCTACAGAGACTCCACACCCCCCCCCCCACACACACACACACACAAATCAGGCAACGCATGTGGTATCACTAACACTGAAATCGTCTCTCCCTTTTCTTCTCCCTCTCCCTCTCCGAGACTGAATCCAAACGGGAGAGACCTGTTTCCCCAGGACATACCAGGGCTGATTTTACATTTCACTTACATTTGCCTCCTTCATAAGGAATCTTGGTGATGTTATTCGCACTCTCCCTTCACGAAGATCCGGTTAGTAGCGACAGTTGAATTCCGACTGTTGTGGCATGTTTTCTGTGGGAGTCACGGAACAGATTCACTATCACCTCTCGCTACAGCAGAAGGGGGGCTTGTAAAAATATATATATCGATGAGTATTTATGCAAAAAGGCAGTTTCCTTGTGCAGAGAGCAGGCACGCCTTTTTTTTAAAAAAAATTATGTTTGGCAAGAGAAGGAAACAGAAAGCGAAACACATGTGGGAGACGCCAACAGTCCCATACAACCGGTCCCTCGCCCAGAGTCTGCACACGCAGCGGAGCTTCGGGGGGCTCCTCTGACTGACACCCGGGAGGTCGGCGAGAACCCGCGCAAGGCGCTTCGCATGTGTAGCCCTATTCCCGACGATGACTCTGTCTTTGAAACTTGGAGCTCTGAGCGACAGTCAGTCCGGTGTGCGGCAGGTCGAGCAGAATGGTACCGAGGGTCAGGACAACTCGTAGTTATTGAAAGACTTCAGCGGCTCCTCCCTCCAAAAAACCCCCGCGGGCCAATGGGAAGCTTTTTTCCCCCTCGGCTTACTAATGTCGAGTCAGTGCCAATTTGTACACAGCAAGCTCCCACACACAGTGATCAAGCGACCGATGGCACGATTCAGTGATGTTAGTTTAGATGGTGGTTGGGGGGTAGTTTCATGTTACATGCTGGAGAGGGTACAGGGAATCGGAATCACAACTTTAACATAGAACATCACAGCTCTGTACCGGCCATTCGACCCACGATCTTGTGCCAACCTTTTAACACACTCCAAGATGAATTTAACCTTTCCCTCCCACATAGTCTTCCTATTATCCATGTGTCCATCCAAGAGTAATCATTGTCCCTAGTCTACCTGCCTCTGCCACTAAACCTGGCAGGGCGCTCCACACGCCCACCATTCACTGTGGGTTAAAAAAAACACTTATCTTTCTTTCTTTTTCAATCTTTTTCAAATTCATATACATAACAGCATTAATATTGCAAAGAGAGTGGGATTACATCATTGATAAATGCATATACGAATATAAACTAGAAATAACATGCATAAATATACTAAGCCTCCCAAACTCTTAATGTAGATTAAACATGATAAAAAAAGATATAAGTGAAAAAATATGAAAAGAAAAAACCCAAATGAAAAAGGAAAACAAAATATATACTAAACTAAACAAAACGACACTAAACAAAGCTGGGCTATTATATTACATCGGATAAAATCATTAACGTCGTTAGTTCCGCTCCTCTATCCATACATTTAAGGTTGATAACAAGAATTTGGAAAAACACTTACCTGACATTCCCCTATATTTTCCCTCATCCACTTTAAAATTATGGACCCTCCTATTAGAATTAAAATCAACTTCACTACCACTGACATACGTCGTGAAATTAGATGCTGTGCAGCAGCAGTACAGTGCAATACATAAACATATTTATAAACTACAAAATGGATGTATAAAAATGAACATAAAGAGAGTAAATTAGTGAGGAGATGTTTATGGGTTCATGGACTGTTCAGAAATCTGATGGTGCAGGGGAAGATGTTGTCCTTAGAGTCTTCACGCTCCAGTGCCTCCTCCCTGATGGTAGTAAAGAGAAGAGGACATGTCCTGAATGGTGAGGGTTCTTCATGTTTGATTCCAGCTTCTTGAGGCATTATCTTTTAGCAGATGTCATCGACGGTGGGGAAGTGTGTGCCTATAATGGAGCTGGCTGAGCTTACAACCCTTGGCAGCCTGTGCGCTGGTCCCACCATACCAATCGGTGATGCAACCAGTCAGAAGGGCCTCCACAGTACATCTGTAGAAATGTGTACCAAATCTGCTCAGACTCCTAATGAAACATAGCCACTGCCGCAACTTCTTTGTAAATGTATTACTATGTGGAGTCCAGGATAGATCTTCAGATCTTAATGCACATGAACTTGAAAATACTCACTCACCCTTTTCACTTCCAACCCCTCGAGGAGATAGAGATAAGAACATCGGCAAAGAGATTGGAAAAATTGTTGGACAACTATCTTCCCCTTGTGTATATTGTGTGGCATGGTTTAATGATTGGTTGATAAGAATTATTTTCATCCTTTTACTACTTAACCAATTTTCTTTCTTTCTGTATTTATTCCTGGTATTAATTTAATAAAGTAATTTCTTATAACCTTGCTTTGTGCACAGTGCCTCCTTTGTTTGTGGATACTGAATCACAAAAGGAGAAGGAATGACTGTAAAATGTTTTCATTACAGTTGACTGTCCATTTCCCTCTACAGACACTGCCTGACTTGTTGAGTTCCCCCAGCTCCTTTGTGTCTTACTCCACATTCCAGCACTTGCAGCCCCTTGTAAGACCATAAGACATAGGAGCAAAATTAGGCCATTTGGGCCATTGAGTCTTCACTAATTTATCATGGCTGATTTATTATCCCTCTTCACACCATTCTCCTGCCTTCTCCCATAACTGTTGACATCCTTACTAATCTAAACTATCAACCTCTGCTTTAAATATCCCAATGACTTGGCCTCCTCCAAAGCTGTCTGGCTAAAAAAATTCCTTCTTATCTCTGTTTTAAAGGAACATCCCTGTATTCTGAGGATGTTGACTTTGGTCTATGACTCCCCCACTATATGAAGCATGTTCTTCACATCCACTCTATATAGGCCTTTCAATATTCAATAGGTTTCAATGAGATTCCCCTTCCTGCTTCTAAGCTCTAATGAGTATAGGCCCACAGCCATCAAACGCTCCTCATACAATAGTTCCAAAATCATTCTTATGAACCTCCTCTAGATCCTCTTCAATGCCAGGACATCCTTTCTTAGATAGGAGGCCCAAAGCAAGATGGTGGCACGATGCAGCACGCAGCAGCCACTCCAGGAATGAATATCTGTTATCTGTAAGTAGGGGCCATGTACAATCCTGATTTGATGGAGACGGACGTGTGAAGCATGGCGGAACATCTGGTGAAACTTTTGAAATGCCTGTTTCGCTACTACTGTGCGATCGGAAAAAATCTCCGGGAGGAAGGCCTCAAATGCTCGGCTTTGCCTGTTGCTTGGCGGCCGATATCAGGGTTGAAGCGCTCGGCAGAGATGGTGCTCGGTGTCGGAGGGCTGGTCGGAGGCTCGAAGTTTTCGGACGGACTCGGACTCGGCTGTAGTCGGAGCTCCCAAAGTGCTGTATCGGCAAGCTGCGATGCTGAAGGTTCATGGCAGGAAGAGTTTTTCTTCCTTCTACCGTCTGCGTGAGATGATGGACTGTCGGGACTTTGAGACTTTCTTTTAAACCGTGCCATGGACTGCTCTTTATCAGGTTACAGTATTGCTTTGCACTGTTGAAACTATGTGTTAACGATAACTATGTGTAATCTATGTGGTCTTATGTAGGTCTTGTAGCTTTAGGTTTGTCTGTTGGGTTTGTAGTTCCTTTCCAGGGAATGTGCTAAGACGGTAGCGTGATATCGATATGCAGCAGCCTCTCCGGACTCTGGATTGGGGATTACCAAACGTTATGTGGTTTTTCTTGTGTGGTCTGTTTTGTGCTTTTTTCGTGATATCATTCTGGAGAAAGTTGTCTCATTTTTTAACTGCATTGTATTTGTGGTTTATAAATGACAATAAACTGAATCTGAATCTGAAAACTGCTGAAAATACTCGAAGTGTGGTCCAGCTAATATCTTATAAAGTATTACATTCTTGCTTTTACAATATATTCTTGTACCTCTCAGTTAACAAGAACTGAACTGCAGCAGCTGACAGTTCTGTGACAGGGTGTCAGGTTGGCTGTATATGTGACCTCCTGGCCCTTTGCTGCACTGACCCCTGACCTCTATGGTGGAACACTGGCTTTCCAAGGAGGGTAACATCCTCCACATCTGGCTCTCAACTAACATCTGGGCATACTGGTGTGCAAATGATGAAACCCAGCCCCTTCTTACCCCACAATGAAAGGGACAGAGCCACTAACCCTGCAGAAAAAATAGCAAGTGCAGTAAATGACAACACACACAAAATGCTGGTGGAACACAGCAGGCCAGGCAGCATCTATAGGGAGAAGCGCTGTCGACGTTTCAGGCCGAGACCCTTCGTCAGGTCTCGGCCCGAAACGTCGACAGTGCTTCTCCCTATAAATGCTGCCTGCCCTGCTGTGTTCTACCAGCATTTTGTGTGTGTTGTTGTTTGAATTTCCAGCATCTGCAGATTTCCTCGTAAGTGCAGTAAACATGCAGATATTCTCAATTTTAACTTTAAATTATTTATGACTAAGATACTTGAGTTAAAATTGATTTTTAATAATTTTAAATTGTATTGAAAGTTCTTAAACAGTTTCATTTTGGGACTAGCTATTTTGGTTACAGACCACTGGGAGCAAAGTTCACTCTCTCACCATAACTCATTCCCCCTAGAAACACCCTCGTAAATTTCCTTTGCAATCTTTTCAACTTAATGGCATCTTTTCTAGAGCAGGGTGACCATAACTGAACATAATATTCCAAATGCAGCCTCACCCATGTCTTGAACAAATGCAACGTGACATCCCATAAGACCATAAGACATAGGTGCCGAATTAGGCCACTCATCCAACAAGTCAATAGGATTGAGAAGGAAAATAAATCGGCCTTTTAATCATGGATGATCTATTATCCCTTTCAACCTCACTCTCCTGCCTTCTACCTGTGACCTCTGATGCCTTTACTTATCGAAAACCTATCAACGTCTGCACTAGGTATACCCAATCACTTGGCTTCCACAGCTGTAGGTGACAACGTTTTAGGAACACCTTCTTCCTCTCTGTCATCAGATTTCTGAATGGCCCATGAACCTATAAACACTACCTCACTCACTAATCCTCTTTTGCACTATTTATTTATTTTAATTCTTATTATAGCTGAATAATAATGCTTTATCTATTGCACCGTACTGTTGCCATGAACCGAAACATTTCACAGCGTATGTCAATGATAACAAACCCGATTCTGAATGTGATTCAGATTATTTCAGACATTAGAATCTGGAGCAACACACAGTCTGCTGGTGGAACTCAGTGTCTGTTGGGAGAAAGATACTAATACAACATAGAAACTTAGTACAGGCCCTTTGACCCACAATGTTATGATGGCCATTTAACCTATTCTATGATCAAACTAACCCTTCCTTCCCACAGAATTGAATTGAAAATACACGTGGACTAAGATGTTAACTGTCCTGTGCTGTCATCAATGAGATCATCAGTTGATCTGCCACCTGTCCTCAGGAGTTTCGGCCCGCTTATGATCAAGACTCCCTCAAGGTGGTGGGCCAGCAGTGCTAAAGCACCACCTCCCACTGGTGAGCTTAACAACTTGGCATCTGCCTCTATCAAAGTTGTTGGCCACTTCCATCCAACAGATAGTCTACTCTTCAGGTATCTATGCAGCCACTGAAGAGTTTACAAAAGATGGATACACTGTCCAACTATCTGCCCCTCTGGACGTACTTGGTCCACACCCATGATGATCCTGCCTCTGCTGCCTCAGCTACAGCCCTGCTGGTTGACTTGATCTCTCTTCTAGTGAAGCCAAGGTCACGCAGCCACTTCTGGAAAGTGAACGCAATAAAGCCATGGCACCCTACTTCGAATGGATAGCATGAGACCTTCCACCCTCTGTCTCTGCACTCTGACCTTAATTCTGCATACTTGGTTACATTGTGCTCATGGGCTTCATCGATGTTGTCTTCCTAGGGGACTGTGAGTTCACCAATAACCACTTCTCTACTGGTGTCTGACCAGACGATTATATCTGGACACAATGTGGTGAAAACTATTTGCTCCGGGAAATTGCCTTTCCCATCCAAGTCAGCCTTGACACACCAATCATTGGCTGAAGAAAGTATGCTTGATCGTGGGCCTGCGCTGTACACCCTTGACTTAGAGCCTTCTTTCACAAATGATATGCGATGTTCTGTGCAACAAGGGGTGTGAGATAAGTTGTGCTGCAGTACACTCTGCTCAACCGCTTCTGTTACAACTTTGAGAACGTTGTTATGTCTCCAAGTGTACATGCCGCTGGAAAGATTGACTCTGCGTGCACTCAGAATATGCTGAAGTGTTCCCTTCTCGCAAAAGCAGTACACCTGTCTGTCTTATCTTCATAAGGTGCTGAGGTTGGCAGGTGTTGGGAGCAGGTTATACACTGCTCTATATAGAAAAGAAATGTGGAGTGGTTCCATTTGCCACAGGATATTCCAAGATAGATATCATTGTTCAGCACTTTCCCACCAGGTCCAAGCCCCTTGTTTGGTCAGGCCAGCTGCTTTAGTTAACCTCTTCTCCTCTTCTACCTCTCGTATTCCATGAGCTACAAGCTCACGACGCTCCGTACCGGTAGAAGGTGACCACCACTTGTGGGTTGTCCATCCAAGTCCCTGGCAGCCCAGCTGGGTAGCCCCAACTATCTCCGTGTGCATCAATCTAGACTCTGCCTCATCAACTGCTGCCTGGGCTGACCACATCCTGCCTGATCACACATCCGGCTGGATGTTCTTGATGACAGGAGCTTTTGAGTCTCAAAGCATCAAGAATGATCCTACCTTGGCTACCTTGACCTCTTCAACAAGGGATTGCACTGGGATGGTTAGCTTTGTCTGGCTACTGTGGATTGCAATATTAGTGAGGCTGCTCGGTACTCCAAGCCATTTCTTCACATACTTGTTGATCTTCCGTTCCATTGCCTCAACATGGGACATTGCCACTTCATAGACAGTTAGTGGCCACGTTATCCGTGGCATCAGTCTGTACTGCAAGCACCACAACTTCAACTTGCCAGGCAAGCTACACTTGTCAACAGACATCAGACCTCTGCTGATTTGTTTTCCTGTCTCTTGAAGCCTCCTGGTGTCTCTCAGCTCCTCTGTGTACCATCGTCCGAGGCTCTTAGCTGGTTGGTCCTGAATGGATGGAATCTCCTCTCCACAAAGGGTGAAATGAAAGTCAACCAGCTTTCCTCTCCGAAGAACAACGCTCTTCGACTTCTTGGTCTTGAACTTCATTCTTCCCCAATCCATTAGCTCCTTCAGTCTAGATGCACAATTTCCACTGCCTCCGTGCTAGGACCCAAAAGGGTGAGATCGTCCATGAACGCTCATATTGGTGGCAACTCCCCTCCGGCATTAAGTGCGACACCTGGTCCCACTGATTCTGCAGCCCTCATAATGACCTCCATGGCTAACACAAAAAGGATGGGTGAAATCGCACAGCCCATTGGGATACCAATGTCCAACCTCTGCCACCTAGTTGTAAACTGCTGAGTGGAAAACCTCATCCGGAAATTGTTGTACTGCAGAACGAAGTTCCTCACCTTAGCAGGAAACCATAGGAATTCCATCGCAAACTCAATCAAGGCATGGGGAACAGAACCGTATGCATTTGCAAGATCAAGACAAACTACAGCCAGATTTCTTCTCAACCTCTTCGACTCCTGGATGGTATGCCATATCATACGAGTATGTTCAAGGCATCCCGGGAAGACTGGTATTCCTGCCTTCTGCACAGATGTATTTACCAATCCATTCTCCATCACAAATGGAGATATTCTTTCTGCTAGAATGCCAAACATAATCTTCCCCTCTACATTCAGGAGTGAGATTGGTCGGAACTGACTCAATGTAGTAGAAATCTCTTCCTTCGGGCTGTATACTCCTTCAGCCTCACTCCATGACAAAGGAACAACACCTTGTCTCCACACCACCTTTAACAATCTCCACAAGTATTTCCTCAGCTCTTCACACTTCTTGAACACCTTATACGGCATTCCATTAGGTCCTGGTACTGAACCTGACCTTGCCTTTTTGATGAACTGCTCAACTTCTGCCAGTTTGGGTTCTGACAGATTGAACTTCACTCCTGGCTCCATAGGCTTCACAAGCCCAGAAATGTCAAGCAAAGGAGCCTCCCGCTGTTTGTTAGAGTAAGTGCTTGTCAGGTCATCCTCAAGTTCTTGTTGAGAGATGTTAAGTTGCCCACTCTTATTTTGATCAAACAATCTCTTTGTGATCTGGTGATGGTTCTTAAAGGATGCCTTTCTTGCCTTCTGTCTCTTCTTTCTCTTTTTACGCTGTGACTCTGCATGACAGAGTGATGCTAACTTTATTCGAAACTGCTCTCGGAGATCAGCAAGCCCTGGCTTGTCACCCTCACTTGCTACCTTCCACCTCTGTCTCAAAGATCTAAGCTCTCTCCTCAACCTACTAATCTCCTTCTGGTGCCTGCTTGGTTGCTGTGTGGGCTTTGCTTTCCTGAACTCAACTAAACCAAACCTGTACTTTCCAACATTATAAATCATATCACCCATCGCTTCCAACTTTCTCTTTGATGTTCCCCTGAGAGTGTTCTCCAACATCATACTGATATCCTCACCAAGCCTTCTCATCTGCCATTGCTGACCACTTGACCCTCTTCTTCTCTACCACCTCACCACCACCATCATGCAAAGGATCTACCTGGGTACTGTGGTCTGCAACCTGACCTGGGTCATCTTGTCTGACCTGGAGTATGATGACTCTCTCCAGGGCGAATCGCTGTGGCTTGTGTATCAGTGGTTGAAAAGACCACATCTTCTGTGCTTGGTGAAGTAATTTCATCTTCATCCACTGGGATGGAATAGCACTTCAACTTTGCTTGGTGGACTCGTAAACCTTTAATGCTGGAAAACGCTCTCCCACACCAACACACTGGACACTCAGAGCCTCTTATCCTACTTCTTGGTCGTTGTCATTCCCTGTAATTAACTGTATCTGTCTAGTTGGGTCCATCATTCTCCCTCCCTCTCAGAGGACCCCAAGGGTATGTTTCTCCATGTAAACTAGAAGCTTCAAGAAATGGGTGCTATTCTGAGCTGGTGCCTGGACTGCCAATCCTGACACCCCCCGTGCCAGACTTTCATGACTGTCCGCTTTCTCTCCACGCTGCCACCGGACATAGTGAGACCTGGTTGCAGGAGAGGCAGGACTGGCAGCTTAATGTTCTGGGGTTCTGTGTTTTATATGTGCTAGAGTGGGAGGGATTTAAGGGGAAGACATGGCATTAAGTCAGGGAAAATGTCATGGTAGTGCTCAGTCAGAATAGACTGGAGCTCTCATCCAGTGAGGCTTTATAGGTAGACTGAGGAATAAGAAATGCATGAGTAAATTAATGGGATTATATTATAAAGCACCCAATAGGGAATTAGAGGAGCAGGAGTAGGTGATTTTAACTTTCCACGTATTGACTGGGGATCCCATACTGTAAAAGGGCTGAACAGGAAAGGGTTGGTCAGATGTGTTCAGGAAAATGTCCTTAATCAGTACATCAAAGTCCCAATTACAGAGAGTTGCAATACTATATCTCCTGTTAAGGAATGAGATAGGACAGGTGCCAGAGATTTGTGTAAGGGAACACTTTGCATCTAGTGATCACAATGCCATTAAGTTCAAGCTAAATTATGGAAAGGGATAGGTCTGGGTTTGGCATTTTAAGTTGGAGAAAGACCAATTTTGATGATATCAGAGAGTATCTGGCAGTTGTGGATTAAGAAAGGTTGTTTTCTGACAGAGGTGTAGTCAGTAAGTGGGAGGCCTACATAAATTAAACTTTGAGAGTACAGGGTTTGAATGAAAAGGCAAGGATAACAGGCTTGATTTTGAGAAATATTGCAGCCCTGTTTAAGAAAAAGAAGGAGATGTTTAGCACTTATGGGTAGGTAGAACAAATGAGGTACTTGAGAGTACAAGAAATGCTAGAGAACAATTTAAGAGGGGAACCGGGAGGGCTAAAAGAAGACATGAGGTTGCCCTAGCAGAGAAGGTGAAGGAGAATACTAAGGGCTTCTACAGATATATTAAGAGCAAAAAGACAGCAAGGGACAAAGTTGGTCCTCTGGAAGAACAGAAAGGTAACCTATACATGGAGCCAAAAGAGATGGAAAAGATCTAAATGGATTTTTTACATCTGTGTTTTCTTGGTTGATGGACACAGAGTCTATAGAAGTGAGGCAAAACCACAGAGGTCATAGACCATATAAAGATCACAGAGGAAGAGGTGTTTGCTGTCTTGAGGCAAATTAGGATGGATAAATCCCTGGGGCTTGACAAGGTCTTCCCTCGGACCCTGTGGGAGCCTAATGCAGAAATTGCAGGGGCCCTAGCAGAAGAACTTAGAACATCCTTAGCCATGGGTGAGGTGCTGGAGGATTAGAAGATAGCAAACATTGTTCGGTTGTTTAAGAAAGGCTCTAATAATAAGCCAGGATATTATAGGCTAGTGAACCTGGCGTCCGTGATGGGAAAGTTACAGGAAGGTATTCTAAAGGAGCTGATATATAAATATTTGGATAGACTGATTAGGAATAGTCAGCATGGCTCTGTGCATGGCAAGCTGTGTCTAACCAAGTTTATAGAGTTTTTCAAGGAATTTACTAAGAAAATTGATGAAGGCAAGGCTGTGGATATTGTCTACATGGACTTGAGCAAGGCCTTTGACAACATCCTGCTTGGGAGTTTGGTCAAGGAGGTTCAGTTGGTTGGTATTCAAGATGAATTAGTAAATTGAATTAGACATTGGTTTTGTGGTGGAAGCCAGAAAATGGTAGGAGATGGTTGGCTGTCAGACTGGGGGCCTGTGACTAGTGGTGTGCCACAGGGATCGGTGCCGTGTCTGTTGTTGTTCATCATTTATATCAATGATCTGGAAGATAATGTGATTAACTGGATCAGCAAAATTGGGGCTGTAGTGAATAGTGAGGAAGACCATCAAAACAAGCAGCAAGATCTGGACCAACTGGAAAAATGGGCTAAAAATGGCAGATGGAATTTAATGCACAGTTGTGCTGTATGGAACTCTGTGGGGGGAACAGCAGATTAGGTCTTACATAGCGAGCAGTGGGGCACTGAGTAGAACAGAGGGATCTGGGAATACAGATCCATATTTCCTTGAAAGTGGCATCACAGGTAGATAGGGTCATAAAGAGCGCTTTTGGCAGATTGTCTTTCATAATGTTGAGTACAGGAGATGGGATGTTATGTTGAAGTTGTAGAAGACCTAATTTGAAGTATTGTGTGTAGTTTTGGTCACCTACCTGCAGAAAAGTTGTAATTAAGATTCAAAGCATGCAAAAAAAATTTACAAGGATGTTTCTGGGAATTGAGGTGTAGTTAAAGGGAAGGGTTGAATAGATTAGGACTTTATTCTCTGGAACATAGAAGACCAAATGGAAATTATGTGGGGTATAGATAGAGTAAAAGCAAGCAGGCATTTTTCGCTAAGGTTGGGTGAGATGCCAACCAGAGGTCTAGGTTAAGGGTGAAATGTGAAATATTTAAGGTGAACATGAGTGGGAACTTCTTCACCTAGAGGGTGGTTGAGTGTGGAATGAGCTGCCGGCTCAAGTGGTGGATGTGAGTTAGATTTCAACATTTAAGAGAAATTTGGCTAGGTACATGGATGGGAGGAGTATAGAGGGCAGTTTAATGTGACTGGGCATGCTTTGGCATGGACTAGATGGGCCAATGAGCCTATTTCTGTGCTGTGGTGTTCTATGACTGTGACTGTATAGTCTCCATTTTTTGTCATCCATGTGCCTATCTGAGAGTTTCTTACATGACCCTAATATATTTGCTCCTGCCCCCACCCCTGGCAGGGTGTTTCATACACCTACCACTGTCTGTAAAACAAGTACCCCTGCCATTTCCCCTGTGCTTTCCTGCAAGTCCCTTAAAATTATACCCCCTTGTATTAGCCATTTCTGCCCTGGGCACAAAACTGTTGATGTTTCATGTTGAAGTTAAGTAGTTTATTTGACCATTGTAAATTGGCTGAGGGGGTAGAACCTGGTGGGGGGGGGGGGAAGACGATGGAAAGTGAGAAAAATAGAAAGGGGGATTAATGTAACTGGGTGGTTGATGGTTGGAGTGGACTTGATGGGCCGAAGGGCCTATTTCTACATTGTATCTCTCTATGGTGATTGAATCTTTGTCCAGATTTTTCTTGAATGTTGTGAGCACCTCTGCCCCCACCACCATCTCAGGCAGTGTGTTTTAGGTTCTAACCAGTGAGAACCTGCTGCCTCAGATACCCTCTGAAGTTTGAGATGTATTATGCTTATTGAGATCATTATTTTAGACATACAACATGATAATGGCCCCTTCCAGTTCAACGAACCTGCACCGGCCAATTGCACCCATGTGACGAATTAATTGACTATTCTGTACACCTTTGGAATGGGGACGGGAAGCTGGAGGAAACCCACATGGTCACAGGGAGAATATACAAACTTCTTCCAGTAATGGGAGTTGAACCCTGTCATAGAGTTATGCTAACCACCACATCCCCAAACTGCCCCTTAAGTTTTACATACCTCTGCTCTGCAGAAAGGTTTCCGAAGATCTTACTCTATCTGGGCCTCTCCTAATTTTGTACGCCTCTCACCTTGTCTATTTCATCAAGGAGTCAGCAGTGGAAAGAATGAGCAGCTCCAAGTTCCTGGCTGTCAATAGTTCTGAAGATTTATCCCGGGCCCAGCATATTAGTGCAATCATGGAGAAGGCGCTCCAGTGGCTGTACTTCATTAGGAGTTTGAGGAGATGTGGTATGCCACCAAAGACTCTTGCCAATTTCTACAGCTGTACCATGGAGAGCATCCTGGCTGGTGCATCACTGTCTGGTATGGTATGGGGACTGGGTACTGCACAGGTTGCAAGCTCAACCAGCTCCATTGTGGACTCTAGCCTCCCTACCCTCAAGCATTTCTTCAAAAAGCAATGCTTCAAAGAGGTGGCATCCATCGTGAAGGACTCTCATCATCCAGGACATGCCCTCTTCTCATTGCTGCCATCATGCAGGAGGCACATGATGTTTTCAGCACAGCTTCTTCCCCTCTGCCACCAGCTTTCTGAACAGTCCATGAACTCATGAACCACTTCAGTACACTGGATTCTGGTTAATTGAGCCATCAATTAATCGAGATTGCTGCTTATTTGAGCCAACTCTTAAGAACAAAAATGAATCAAGAAAATAGGCCAGGGTCTCTTTCTTTTATTTGGGACATCATGCCACTGAATTGCGACAGGAGACTTGCCAAACAGTTTCTAACTAGTGTCAGTTGTGTGCACTTGAGTGGCTATTAGTCGCTACACCCGTGCTTAGAGTGAACAGTTTTTAAAATAGCTTCAGTTGTGTGTAACACACACAAAATGGTGGAGGAGCTCAGCAGGCCAGGCAGCATCCACAGAAAAGAGTAAATAGTCGATGTTTTGGGTCAAGACCCTTCAGCAGGACCTGTACTCCTTTACATAGATGCTGCCTGGCCTGCTGAGTTCCTCCAGCATCTTGTATGTGTTGCTCGGATTTTCAGCATCTGCAGGCTTTCTCTTGTTTGTGTATTCTCTCAGTTGCGTGTGTTTGTGTTCAAAAAGCAGTGATTTTTGTCACTGATACTTGGCGAGAGATGTCTCAGAACTGCTTTGCTCACTGCGGTTCCAAGCATTCAGGCTTGAAGATGCCACAACGACCGGGAGTGAAAATGAAACAGTTTCACAAGTTAGGACCGATCAGGAATTTGAAGGTATCAATTATCATCTTGAATGTTACAATAAAAATGAAGACTTTGAGGATATAACTGGAAAGGATTGCATGAAGGCAGTCTACTATCTGCACTAGGTGTCTACGCTGATTTTGTTCATTTACAGTCAATGAAAAGAACACGGCAGTGTACACTGGATGATCTCCTCCATTGATAACTATTAGGACAGCTTTTTGGCACCATAGTAGCATTGGTAATTTGTTCTGTACTTCATTTAAGTATATAATTTTTTACTTAGTTAAACAGTGCAGTACTTTGTTTTTTATACCTTTTTAAATATTTCCATGAAACTCCAGCAAATTGGGGCAGCAGCCTAATTTGATCAAAATGTACTGGCCCGCTGTGTCCCAATTAACCAAAATCCCCTGTATTTTTGCTCTCTTTTTGCAGGATTTATTTATTTTTTGTATCTACGTATTCAGTTGACGTTGCCAGATAGAGTCTTTCAGAAACTGCAGATCTGCTGGGATTTTTCACACAAAGTAGTCTGTAGGGTTCACAGAGAATGGCAGAAAAAAAACCTCATCCAGTGATGGCAGTTCTGTGGGCAAAAATACCTCGTTAGTGAGAGGGGTCAGGGGAGAATGGGCAGACTGGTTCAGGCTGACAGGAAGGTGACAGTAACTCAAATAACCAAGCATTACAACAGTGGTGTGTAGAAGAGCATCTCTGAATGCAGAACACGTCAAACTTTGAAGTGGATGGGCCACAGCAGCAAAAGACCATGAACATACACTCAGTGGCCACGGTGTTAGATACACATAAAGTGGCCACTGAGTGTTTGACTTATAGTAATTTACTGTATATTTTATGTATCACACATGTTATGCCCAGGTTCATATTCTTTATGTTATGCTGTATGTATTTCATTTTGTGCAGCTTTTTAAGAGCTGTTTGTTCTACTTTCAGCCTGTTTGGGTTATCGTTGAAGATGAGGGAAGATGTGGAATGTGTGCCATCTAATTAGCGGGGGGTTTTCCATAAGGTTGGTCTTGGGCTTTTGTTTGAGAGGAGATGAAGAGAGAAGACGCTGGGGAGAACCGGTTATATGATCCGGTAGGAGACCCGTTTGTTCGAGATGGATTGCGAGCGATGTTCAGAACATGTGGACCGAGGACTCAGTGCGTGAGTGACAGAGAAGTTCATGATGAGCTCCAACTTGTGCACATTTGACTGTTTAATTAATTCTTTTTGTTATTCTGTACTAAACATTCTGTTAAGATTCATAAATATAATTCCTTTAATTGTGTACAGTGTACTCTCTGTTATTTTGTGGCATTAATTTATTACAGGGTAGCAAATGACACAGCATCCACACAAACCAAGGTCTGAGGTGGGATCAAGCATGCCTCAATCTCATGGATTTGACGGGGCTAGAGGTTGTCTTTCCTAGACTTACACAGCCAAGGAAACTGGGGTGGTTCACTTGGTACTGCTGCTGCAAAACAACAAACCTCACAAAATATTTTGGTGATACTAAACCTGATTCAGATTCTCCCTTGGCCTCCAAAAAAAAACCAGATTCAATCTCTGATGTCTCTCCTCAGAACTGAAGCACTCTGCCTATGGAATCAATCTCGATAATCAATTCTCTCCAGTGCTATCACATCCTCATTCCATTCATCTAAATCTCATTAAAGGAGCCACTTCAGAAGGAAAAACAAAAGCAGATAGCATGTGCCAAACAAACACAGTGGTTGACCAAGGATGAACCTTGCACTGTTTTGTGTGAAGGAATGAATCTCGAGTTGAGACCTTGTTAGACTTCAACAATTGACTTAGGTAACAGACCCTGTTGAACTTTGGCCCACTGTGAATGATCACAGATGCAAGCATGCCTGAGAGAACCAAGACTGGGGATGTGCTACATGAAGAAAATGCAGATGTAAGAAAGCTCAACCTGGTTTGTCATTGCTGCTCAGGCAGCATCTGTGGAGGAAAAGGACAGTTGATACTTTGCTTCAGGATTCTTCAGAGAATCTTAGAGCACTATATAAAAGAAGCAGGCCCTGTGGAACATATGCTCCATGCTGAACTGTTATTCTGCCTAGTCCCATCGACTTGGATCACAAGCCTTCATACCCTTTCCATTGATGTACTTGCTTACTGCCTGTGACACCGCTGACGTTTACAGCAGCAATTTCTGGTGATGTTCAGGGCTTCCTTCATCATGTCAGTAGCTTCCTCTCGGTTTCAGCCATATAAGCCCCGGCTGGAGACACTTGGGTGTAGTGGGATTCCTGTTTCCGTAACAATTTTGTTTGGCCATTCTGGGTTGTTAGCCCTGAGCTGAAGCCCTGAACCTGGAGGACTGGTGGACCACTCTTAGTCTGTCCTCTACCCTTTGACCTGTTTGGCATGGGTGACCCTAGCAAGAGCCAAAGCACAAGGCCCTGACTCCAGCCAACATAGCTCTCCGGGTCATTGAGGAACGCAAACCACCAAACCACTTCAAAGTTATGTAATTACTCTTAAATGTTGAAATTGAACCCGCATCCATCACTTCCACTGGCAGCTCGTTCCACATTGATGCACCATCAATAACTCTCTGAGACGTGAGGCGAGATATCGGCTTTTATTGGCTGGAAGAAAGAACAAGCAGCAATTGGCCACCATACTACATCCTGGAGACTGAGGCCGGGGCTGTGTCTCCAATCGCCTTTATACCGGGGTCCTTGGGAGGAGCCACAGGAGCAGTCAGTGGGGGGGGGGGCATGTCCAGACAGGTATATGTAGTTCACCACACACACCCTTGCCACCCTCTGAGTGAAGAAATTCCCCACATATTCCTCTTAAATATTTCATACAGTTAAACAGGTTTGGCTTGTCACTTATCACTCTAAAGCACTTCTACAGATGTACTGTTTAAGTATCCTGACTATGAACACGAGAAATTCTGCAGATGCTGGACCCACACAAAATACAAAGCAACCCACACAAAATACTGGAGGAACTCAGCAGGCCAGGCGGCATCTGGGAAATGAATAAACTGGCAATGTTTTGGACCGTGACCCTTCCTTGGGACATTATGGTCTGGTAAGGCAATGTGAGGGCATGGGGATGTAAGAAGCTACAGGCTTGTGTAGTGGACTTGTTACCACTGAGATCCTCCATTACCCTCCACCTACCCCTTCTTTGCCACTAGCCACCTTCCTCTTGGACTCTCAGGGCAATGAGAGGTGAACCTTAGTCTTGTTGCTCTGTCCAACTCATGCTGGAGCTTGGAACTGCAGCCTGCACTTTGGTGGAATGGGTCTTGCCAGCAGAACTCAACCCTTTCTGTAGCTTCACGTCTGACATCAGCTTGCGGCCCTGATGCACCATCAATAACTCTCGGAGATGGGAGGCGAACGATAGGCTTTTATTAGCTGCAAGAGACCACGAATAGCAGCAAGAGACCATCACACAACATCCTGGAGACTGAGGGAAGAGCAGTGCCTCCAACCGCCTTTATACCGGGGTCTGTGGGAGAAGCCACAGGAGCAGTCAGCGGGGGGGCGTGTCCAGACAGGTATATGTAGTTCACCACAGGCCCTGAGGTGTAGATGTGATTCCTGAAGGGTGTCAACTGCTCACAGTGAGTCACTTTGCGCCATAAAGGATGTTATGTAACATCCACGAAATGCTGGAGGGACTCAGCAGGTCAGGCAGAGTCTATGGTGGGGAGTAGAGTGCTGCCCTTTTGGGACACGACCTTTCATCAGGATGCGGCCTCAGCTCGAAATCGTCAGCCATTCACTTCCCTCCATAGACACTGCCCGAACTGCTGAGTTCCTCCAGCTTTCTGTATGCAGTGCTCAAGACTTCTAGCAGCTGCAGAATCTCTTGTGACTTTGTTCTCATTTTGTTCATTCTTCCAAAAAAACATTCTTATTTTATGTTTTCCTTGTGAATGCTGTTTATCAGATGCTTTGTTCCTGTGGCAGTCCTACAAGTAGCTTCTTAATTGCACCTGTGCATACATGTGTACACTTGTTCAGATAAAAATAATTTGACTTTGGCAATGTAACAGTGTGAGATTAAGATTAAGTTCAGATTTATTTACCACACGTTCATCAAAACATAGAGTGAAATGTGTTATTTGCACTAACAAACAGCAAAGAATCCCAGAGTGTTGTACAGTATTTAAATTAACATCAAACAAGCGAATACTTCACACATACAGTGGCATGCAAAAGTTTGGGCACCCCTAGTCAAAATTTCTGTTACTGTGAAGAGTTAAGTGAGTAGAAGATGAACTGATTTCCAAAAGTCATAAAGTTAAAGATGAAACATTCTTTTCAATACTTTAAGCAAGATTAGTGTAGTATTTTTACTTTGTACAATTTTAGAGGGAAAAAAGGGAAAGGAGCACCATACAAAAGTTTGGGCAACCCAGGAGATTTGAGCTCTCAGATAACTTTTACCAAAGTCTCAGACCTTAACTAGCTTGTTAGGGCTATGGCTTGTTCACAGTCTTTGTTAGGAAAGACCAGGTTGACTCCTCAAACCTTGTCCAAACAATCAGCAGCCATGGGCTCCTCTAAGCAGCTGCCTAGCACTCTGAAAATTAAAATAAATGATGCCCACAGAGCAGGAGAAGGCTATAAGAAGATAGCAAAGCATTTTCAGGTAGCCATTTCCTCAGTTTGTAATGTACTTAAGAAATGAAAGTTAACAGGAATGGTGGAGGTCAAGTTGAGGTCTGGAAGACCAAGAAAACTTTCTGAGAAAACTGTTCATAGGATTGCTAGAAAGGCAAATCAAAACCTGCATTTGACTGCCAAAGACCCTCAGGAAGATTTAGCAGACTCTGGAGTGATGGTGCACTGTTCTACTGTGAAGCGACACCTGCACAAATATGAGGGGTGATTGATAAGTTTGTAGCCTAAGGTAGAAGGCGGCAATTTTAGAAAACCTAGAACATTTATTTTTCAACATAGTCCCCTCCTACATTTACACACTTAGTCCAGCGGTCGTGGAGCATATGGATCCCTTCTTTATAGAAGTCGGCTTCTTGGACCTCCAGAAGTGATTGACAGCAGGGGTGATTGATAAATTCAAAGAAGGAGATGAGTTATACAACTCTCCTAACGTGTACTTGCAGATCAACTCCTTGACAATTATGCAGCAAGTTTGAAGTTAATAATTCATCTTCTTCTACCTTAGGCCATGAACTGATCAATCACCCCTGCTGTTGACCACTTCTGGATTTCTACAAATAAGGGATCTGTATGCTCCATGACCGCTGGACTATGTGTGTAAATGTAGGAGGGGACTATGTTGAAAAATAAGTGTGCTAGGTTCTCTAAAATTGACTCCTTCTACTTTAGGCCGCGAACTTATCAATCATGCCTCGTATGACCTTCATGGAAGAGTCATCAGAAGAAAACCTTTCCTGTGTCCTCACCACAAAATTCAGCATCAGAAGTTTGCTAAGGAACATCTAAACAAGCCTCAACACACACAAGATGCTGGTGGAACACAGCAGGCCAGGCAGCATTTATAGGGAGAAGCGCTGTCGACATTTCGGGCCGAGACCCTTCGTCAGGACTAACCGAAAGGAAAGATAGTAAGAGATTTGAAAGTAGTGGGGGAAGGGGGAAATGCCAAATGATAGGAGAAGACTGGAGGGGGTGGGATGAAGCCAACAGCTGGAAAGGTGATTGGCGAATGTGATACAGAGCTGGAGAAGGGAAAGGATCATGGGACGGGAGGCCTCAGGAGAAAGAAAGGAGGCGGGGGGGAGCAACAGAGGGAGATGGAGAACAGGCAAACAACTAAATACGTCAGGGATGGAGTAAGAAGGGGAGGAGGAGCATTAACGGAAATTAGAGAAGTCAATGGTCATGCCATCAGGTTGAAGGCTACCCAGCCGGTATATAAGGTGTTGTTCCTCCAATCTGAGTTTGGATTCATTTTGACAATAGAGGAGGCCATGGATAGACATATCAGAATGGGAATGGGACGTGGAATTAAAACGTGTGGCCACTGGGAGATCCTGCTTTCTCTGGCGGACCGAGCGTAGGTGTTCAGCGAAACGGTCTCCCAGTCTGCGTTGGGTCTCACCAGTATATAAAAGGCCACACCGGGAGCACCGAATGCAGTATACCACACCAGCCGACTCACAGGTGAAGTGTCGCCTCTCCTGGAGGACTGTCTGGAACCCTGAATGGTGGTGAGGGAGGAAGTGTAAGGGCAGGTGTAGCATTTGTTCCGTTTACAAGGATAAGTGCCAGGAGGGAGATCGGTGGGAAGGGATGGGGGGAAGAGTGGACAAGGGAGTCGCGTAGGGAGCGATCACTGTGGAAAGCAGAAAGGGGGGGGGGGGGAGGGAAAGATGTGCTTGGTAGTGGGATCCCGTTGGAGGTGGCAGAAGTTACGGAGAATTATACATTGGACCTGGAGGCTGATGGGGTGATAGGTAAGGACAAGGGGAACCCTATCCCGAGTGGGGTGGCGGGTGGATGGGGTGAGGGCAGATGTGCGGGAAATGGGAGAGATGCATTTGAGAGCAGAGTTGATGGTGGACGAAGGGAAGCCCCTTTGTTTAAAAAAGGAAGACATCTCCTTCGTCCTGAAATGAAAAGCCTCATCCTGAGAGCAGATGTGGCGGAGATGGAGGAATTGTGAGAAAAGGATAGCCTTTTTGCTCACATTTAATTGACTCTGCCTCCCGTTGTTTCTCCCGTCGAGCTCTGAGGGCGACACTCTCCGCCATGAGAAGGTACCTGGTGTCCCTGTCACAATCCCTTCCACGCCTCCGGGACACCTTTCTCTCCGTTTGCAATGGACCTGTCTGTTGTTTCATCCTCCGTCGGATCCATGCGTGCAATCGCCATTTCTTTGACTTTATCACGTCCTGCAAGGATCGCAAGATCTTCCATCTGCAGACCCCAGAGCATGGTCTTCGTATCACGTTCCCGGCCCCGGCCGTCGATCTCGGCTGCCCCAGCAACCCAGGGCATTTTGAAAATCTGGACTCCAGCACCATCACCGCGGGTTCCAACGGCCATGGATTGGCCCCAGCCGTCGATTTTGACTGCCCCAGTGACCCAGGGCATTTTGAAAATCCAGACTCCAGAGCCATCACCGCGGGTTCCAACTGCCATGGACAGCTTCAAAGCGATTGCACAACCAGCGACTGCGACTCCAGCCTTGAACTCCCGTCTACTGCCCTCGCAATCTCAGAGTCTTAGAGGCATCGACCAGCATAGCACAGAAACAGGTCCATTGATCCATCTAGTCCATGCCACACTATGACCTACACCCGGACCATAACCCTCCATATCCCTCCTTCCATGTACCTATCCAAATCTGTGTCAGTGTTGAAAATGAACCTGCATCCATCACTCCCGGAGGAAGCTCATTCCACATTCTCACCACCCCCTGTGCGAAGAAGTTTCCCCTCATGTTCCCCTTAAACATTTCACCCTTAACCTATGACCTTAATTCTAGTCTCACCCAACCTCCGTGGAAAAAGCCTGCCTGCTTTTTCCTGTCTGTACACCTCTATCAAATCTCCCCTCCTTCTCCTACATTCCAGGGAATAAAGTCCTAACCTGTTCAACCTTTCCATCTAACTCAGGTCCTCAAGCCCCAGCAGCATTCTTGTAGATTCTCTCTGCACTCTTTACATCTTTCCTGTAGGTAGGTTACCAGAACTACACACAACACTCCAAATTAGACCTCACCAATGTCCTATGAAACAGTAACTCAATACTTTAATTTATGAAGGCCCATGTGCCAAAAACTCTTTTTATGACCCTATCTACCTGTGATGCTGTTTTTAAGGATTTATGCATCTCTATTCTCAGATCCCTCTCCTGTACCCTACCACTCACAATGTAAGTCCTACCCTGGTCTTTCCTCCCAAAGTGCAACACTTTCCTGTTTTAAATTCCATTTATCACTTTTGAGCCCATTTTTCTAGCTGGTTCACATCCCACTGCAAGCTTTGATGGTTCGTAACTATCCACTACACCCACAGTTTTGGTGTCATCTGCAAATGAGCTGATCCAATTATATTGTATTCTTCCCAAATTGCTTCATGCACGATAGATTTCTTTGTCTTATTGTTAAGCATTGCAGTTGTTTATCTCGTTCCTTCGTACATGTGTGGGCTTTATTGACAAGACCAGGTCTTGTCTGTACCAATTTGTCCCAAGAGGGCAATAATATACCAGTCACATTGGTTGGTGGGTCTGAAGTCACTGGATTTTGTAAGAACACCATATTGCCTTCCCTGTGGTGGACCAGATTCACTGTTTACAACCATGCTGTCTTTTTCTGATTGATACCAGCTGGTATGTACAGTATCATAACCCGTGGACTTTAATCGGGTTGGGTGCGGTACGTAGCCCATTTATTTAAAGTTAAAGCTACAGTACAGCACTGAGATTGGAACATATACTTAGTGGACACTTTAATTAGGTACAGAGGCCATCTTATACAGTGACCACAGAGTGTACGTTCATGGTTTTCTGCTGCTGTGGCCCATCCACTTCAAGGTTCGACATGTTCTGCATTCAGAGATGCTCTTCTGCACACCGCTGTTGGAATGCATGGATATTTGAGTTACTGTTGCCTTCCTGTCAGCTTAAACTAGTCTGGCCATTCTACTCTGACCCTCTCATTAACAAGGCATTTTTGCCCAGAGACTGCCACTCATGGGATGTTATTTTGTAGTCATGCCATTCTTTGTAAACTCTAGACTGTTGTGCATGAAAATCCCAGGTGATCAGCAGTTTCTAACATACTCAAAGCACCCTGTCTGGCACCAACAATCATTCCATAGTCAAAGTCACTTAGATTCCATTTCTTCCCCATCCGAATGTTTGGCCTAAACAACAACTGAAACTCTTGACCATGTCGGCATGCTTTTGTGCATTGAGTTGCTGCCACATGATTGGCTGATTAGATATTTGCATTAACGAGCAGGTGTGCAGGTAAACGTAATAAAGAGGCTCAATCACACAACCTTCAAAATAGTATAATAACCAACGGACCTGCACTCTGTCCAGTTCTACGTAGTAAGATCCCACACACAACAATGAGATGAACAGACAGTCTTATTCTGTGTGATGCTTAAACAAGCTGAGGTACGAACTCAGCAGCATGGCAGATGCTTCAGGTGAACCACAAGACATAGTAACAGAATTAGGACGTTCAGCAATCGTCTGGTCCACCAATCCATCATGACTGATTTATTATCCATCTCAACCCTACACTCCTGCATTCTCTTCATAACCTTTGTCATAGGACACCACACACAGAAACAGGCCCTTCAGCCCACCTAGTCTGTGCCAACCATTAATCTGCCTAGTCCCACTGACCAGCAGCACCCCAACCACAGTCCTCCATACCCCTCCCCATCCACATACCTATTCCAAATTTCCCTAAAGTGTTGAAATCAACCTCACATCCACCACTTGTGCTGGCAGCTCGTTCCACAGCCTCACCGCCCTCTGAGTGAAGATATTCTCCCTCACGTTCCCCTTAAACATTTTACCTTTCACTTTTAACCCATGCCCTCTAGTTGTAGTCTTACCTGACCTGCGAGGGAAAAGCCTTCTTGCATTAAACCTATCCACTTGAGGCCCTCCATTGGTCAAGGTCAACCAAGAGTGCAGTGAATATGGAATTCTAGACTCAAAACTGTTGAGGAGTCTGTCTCTGAGTATGTTCCAGACCGTGTTAAGGGAATCAGGCCAGGGAAATATGATATGGAGATACACGAGCCAGAGCAATACAGTATGGAGATACACGAGCCAGGGCAATATGATATGGAGATACACGAGCCAGGGCAATACAATATGGAGATACACAAGCTGTTGTCCATGTAGCATGCTCCCTTTCTCCACACAGCTGGTGAATCCGAAGGAATGACAGGAATAGTTTTGGAACTGCAGTGTGTCTAGTCAGGACTGAACTCAATGTAGGACTGCCTTAGGGATTCCAGCCCCAGATTTTTCTTCAGGGTTTTCTCCTGAAACCTCCTCCATGAGTGGTCGAGCCGCAAAGGCAGCAAAGGTTTGAGATCAGAGTTGTCCTTCACCTGCGTGAGCTGCCAACCATATCTCATGAGCCCCATCTGCCTGAAGCGACTGGTTTTAAAGCACCGGTAACCCACCTTTGCCCCTTCTCCTGTCAGTAGAAACAGTTCCACTGGGCTTCATAAGCCACATGTGGAGCCCAGGAGTTGAACAGAGTCGACAGAGGCTATTCGAGACGCATGCCATTGGGAACATTGAATGGGTAGTGGGAGCTCTTCCCCACTACTACCCCCAGCTATGACAACCTTAAGGAACATACTGTCCATAGCCCTCATAAACTTGTGTAACTCTAACAAATCTCCCCTCAATCTTCTGTGTTCTGTAGAATAAAATCCTAACCTATTCAACGTTACCCAATAACTCAGGACCTCAAGTCCTGGATACATCCTTCTAAAATTTTCTTTGCACTCTTGCAATCTTATTTTACATCTTTTTTTGTAAGTAGATGACCAAATCTACGCACAGTACTGCAAATGAGGCTTCGCGAAAGTCTTATACAATTTCAACATAATATCCCATCTCCTGTACTCAATACATTGATTTATGAAGGTCAATGTGTCAAAAGCTCTCTTTATGACCCTATCTACCTGTAACACCACTTTCAAGGGATTACGGATTGCATTCCCAGATCCCTCCTTTCTACTGCATACTGCAGGAGCAAGCTGAGACAATGGGTCTACCTGGACAGGCAGGTTTGTGGATCTTGGGTAGGAAGTAGAAACGGGAAGGGCAGGGTGTGGGAACTATGAGGTTTGTATACCATCACCAACCTTATGAGCTCTGGGGATCTCCCATCCACTGCCACAAACCTCATAGTTCCCACACCCCGCACTTCCCGTTTCTACTTCCTACCCAAGATCCACAAACCTGCCTGTCCAGGTAGACCTATTGTCTCAGATTGCTCCTGCCCCACCGAACTCATTTCTGCATACCTTGACACTGTCTTATCTGCCCTTGTTCAATCTTTTCCCACCTATGTTCATGACACTTCTCATGCTTTGAATTTTTTCAATGATTTTAAGTTCCCTGGCCCACACCGCCTTATTTTCACCATGGACATCCAGTCCCTATATACCTCCATCCCCCACCGAGATGGTCTCGAAGCTCTTAGGGTTTTTTTTGGATTCCAGACCTAACCAATTCCCCTCTACGACCACTCTCCTCTCTCTAGCGGAATTAGTTCTTACTCTCAATAATTTCTCCTTTGGCTCCTCCCACTTCCTCCAAACCAAGGGTGTAGCCATGGGCACCCGTATGGGTCCCAGTTATGCCTGCCTGTTTGTTGGCTTTGTGCGGTATCCATCCCCCTCTTTTCCTTCGCTACATCGAAGACTGCATTGGCGCTGCCTCTTGCATGCGTGCTGAGCTCGTCGACTTCATTAACTTTGCCTCCAACTTTCACCCTGCCCTCAAATTTACCTGGTCCATTTCCAACACCTCCCTCCCCTTTCTTGATCTTTCTGTCTCCATCTCTGGAGATGGCTTGTCTACTGATATCTACTATAAGCCTACAAACTCTCAAAGCTACCTGGACTATTCCTCTTCCCACCCTGTCTCTTGCAAAAAGGCTATCCCCTTCTCACAGTTCCTCCGTCTCTGCCGCATCTGCTCTCAGGATGAGGCTTTTCATTCCAGGACGAAGGAGATGTTTTCCTTTTTTAAACAAAGGGGCTTCCCTTCGTCCACCATCAACTCTGCTCTCAAATGCATCTCTCCCATTTCCCGCACATCTGCCCTCACCCCATCCACCCGCCACCCCACTCGGGATAGGGTTCCCCTTGTCCTTACCTATCACCCCATCAGCCTCCAGGTCCAATGTATAATTCTCCGTAACTTCTGCCACCTCCAACGGGATCCCACTACCAAACACATTTTTCCCTCCCCCCCCCCCTTTCTGCTTTTCGCAGAGATCGCTCCCTACACGACTCCCTTGTCCACTCTTCCCCCCATCCCTTCCCACCGATCTCCCTCCTGGCACTTATCCTTGTAAGCGGAACATCTGCCTTTACACTTCCTCCCTCACCACCATTCAGGGCCCCAGACAGTCCTTCTGGGTGAGGCGACACTTCACCTGTGAGTCGGCTGGTGCGGTATACTGCGTTCGGTGCTCCCGGTGTGGCCTTTTATATATTGGTGAGACCCGACTCAGACTGGGAGACCATTTCGCTGAACACCTACGCTCGGTCCACCAGAAAAAGCAGGATCTCCCAGTGGCTACACATTTTAATTCCACGTCCCATTCCCATTCTGATGTCTCTCCATGGCCTCCTCTATTGTCAAAATGAATCCAAACTCAGGTAGGAGGAACAACACCTTATATACCGGCTGGGTAGCTTCCAACCTGATGGCATGAACATTGACTTCTCTAACTTCCATTAATGCCCCTCCTCCCTTTCTTACTCCATCCCTGACATATTTAGTTGTTTGCCTGTTCTCCAGCTCCCTCTGGTGCTCCCCCCACCTCCTTTCTTTCTCCTGAGGCCTCAAGTCCCATGATCCTTTCCCTTCTCCAGTTCTGTATCACTTTCGTCAATCACCTTTCCAGCTCTTAGCTTCATTCCACCCCCTCCGGTCTTCTCCTATCATTTGCATTCCCCCCTCCCCCCACTACTTTCAAATCTCTTACTATCTTTCCTTTCGGTTAGTCCTGATGAAGGGTCTCGGCCCAAAATGTCGACAGCGCTTCTCCCTATAGATGCTGCCTGCCCTGCTGTGTTCCACCAGCATTTTGTGTGTATTATTGTTTGAATTTCCAGCATCTGCAGGTTTCCTCGTGTTTGCTATCTAAACAAGCCTAATGCATCTTGGAAATAAGTCCTGTGGACTGATGAAGTTAAAATAGAACTTCTTGGCTGCAATGAGCAGAGATATGTTTGGAGAAAAAAGGGTGCAGAATTTCATGAAAAGAATACCTCTCCAACTGTTAAGCACGGGGGTGGATCGATCATGCTTTGGGCTTGTGGCACGGGGAGCATTTCACTTGTAGAGGGAAGAATGAATTCAATTAAATACCAGCAAATTTTGGAAGCAAACATCACACCGTTTGTAAAAAAGCTGATGACGAAAAGAGAATGGCTTCTACAACAGGATAATGATCCTAAATACACCTCAAAATCCACAATGGACTACCTCAAGAGGCGCAAGCTGAAGATTTTGCCATGGTCCTCACAGTCCTCCGACTTAAACAGCATCGAAAATCTATGGATAGACCTCAAAAGAGCAGTGCATGCAAGACGGCCCAAGAATCTCACAGAACTAGAAGCCTTTTCAAGGAAGAATGGGCAAAAATCCCCCAAACAGGAAATGAAAGACTCTTATCTGGTTACAGGAAGTGTTTACAAACTGTGGTACTTGCCGAAGGGTGTGTTACTAAGTATTGACCATGCAGGGTACCCAAACTTTTGCTTTGGGCCCTTTTCCTTTTTTGTTATTTTGAAACTGTAAAAGATGGAAATAAAAAAGTAATCTTGCTTAAATTTTAAAGAAATGTGTCATCTTTAACTTTATGCCTTTTGGAAATCAGGTCATCTTTTACTCGCTTAGTAACGCTTAGTACTCACAGTAACAGAAATTTTGAGCAGGGGTGCCCAAACTTTTGCATACCACTGTACATACAGAGACAGATGATTAATAGAAGTACAGTCCCATGCTGCTTTTACTAGAAGCTATTTTTCACGGTATTTATAGCCTTTCTATGTTTGTCCATGGCAGTAAACCTGAACTTTGTCCAAGGATATTCCACTAATGTTTCCTAATTGCTATTACATTATAATTAAACCAAATACCACATTAAAAACAGTTCACGCAAGTGCCTTGTTGCCCTGGTCTGTCTAGTCATAATGCTACTTCCTGCCACGACAAGTACTAATATATTACCAAATAATGTAATTAGTCCAACAGAGAAACACAAACAACACTGTTATAATATGTTGCTGGGCAAAACAGTGAGTTTGTCTGAGCTTTCATTTGAAACCGTGTCCTAGGGAGAAGAAATAACAAAAGTTTTTAGAAGGTTGATCAATGTGGGATAGGATTTGAACAAAACAATTCTTTTCAAGTCAAGTCAACTTTTATTGTCATTTCAACCATAACTGCTGCTACAGTGCATAGTAAAAATGATAAGTTTTTCAGGACCATGGTTTACATGACAAAGTACAAAAAACTAGATTGAAACTACGTAATTAAAAAAAAACACAGAGAAAGCTATACTAGACTACAGACCTACACTGGACTGCATAAAGTGCACAAAAACAGTGCAGGCATTACAATAAATAATAAACAGGACAGTAGGGCAACGTGTCAGTCCAGGCTTCAGGTATTGAGGAGTCTGATAGCTTGGGGGAAGAAACTGTTATATAGTCTGGTCGTGAGAGCCCGAATGCTTCGGAGCCTTTTCCAAGACGGCAGGAGGGGGAAGAGATTGTTTGAGGGGTGCGTGAGGTCCTTCATAATGCTGTTTCCTTTGTGGATGCAGCGTGTAGTGTAAATGTCTATGATGGCGGGAAGAGAGACCCCGATTATCTTCAAAGCTGACCTCACTATCTGCTGCAGGGTCTTGCGATCCGAGATGGTGCAATTTCCGAACCAGGCAGTGATGCAGCTGCTCAGGATGCTCTCAATACAACCCCTGTAGAATGTGATGAGGATGGGGGGGGGGGGGGTGGGAGATGGCCTTTCCTCAGCCTTCGCAAAAAGTAGAGACGCTGCTGGGCTTTCTTTGCTATGGAGCTGGTGTTGAGGGACCAGGTGAGATTCTCCGTCAGGTGAACACCAAGAAATTTGGTGCTTTTTACAATCTCTACCGAGGAGCCGTTGATGTTCAGCTGGGAGCGATCGCTCTGTGCCCTCCTGAAGTCAACAACCATCTCTTTTGTTTTGTTCACATTAAGAAACAGGTTGTTGGCTCTGCACCAGTCCATTAGCCACTGCACCTCCTCTCTGTAAGCTGACTCGTCGTTCTTGCTGATGAGACCCACCACGGTCGTGTCATCAGCAAACTTGATGATGTGGTTCGAGCTGTGTGTTGCAGCACAGTCGTGGGTCAGCAGGGTGAACAGCAGTGGACTGAGCATACAACCCTGGGAGCCCCCGTGCTCAGTGTGATGGTGTTGGAGATGCTGCTCCTGATCCGGACTGACTGAGGTTTCCCAGTCAGGAAGTCTAGGATCCATTTGCAGAGGGAAGTGTTCAGACCCAGTAGGCTCAGCTTTCCAATCAGTTTCGGAGGGATGATTGTGTTGAATGCTGAACTGAAGTCTATGAACAGCATCAGAACGTATGTGTCTTTTTTATCCAGGTGGGTAGGGGACAGGTGGAAGGTGGTGGCAACGTTGTCATCTGTTGAGCGGTTGGGGCGGTACGCAAACTGCAGGGGGTCCAGTGAGGGGGGGGCAGCAGGGCGGCTAAAGTGCGGCAGAGACATAAGTATAAGGGAGTGAGTAATAAGTCCAACTGGGAATGCAGAAGTAACATTAATCGTCTGGAGTGTTGACTTAGTACCACTTCGTATGAGCATACATTCTGTTACCTCCTGTACCTACTAAAGTGGCCATTAAGTGTACATTCGTGGTCCTTTGCAGACCATCAACGTCAAGGTTTGACATGTTGTGCATTCAGAGATGTTCTTCTGCACACCACTGTTGTAACGCGTGGTCATTTGAGTTACTGTCGCCTTCCTGTTAGTTTGAACCAGTCTGGCCATTCTCCTCTGACATCTCTTGTTAACAAGTTGTTTCCACCCACAGAGCTGATGCTCACCGGATGTTATTTTCTGTTCTTCACACACACCATTCACTGTAAACTCTAGAGATTGTTATACAAGAATATATGAGGAGATCATCAGTTTCTGAGGCACTCAAACCACCCTGTCAGACCCTGACAATCATTCCAGCCTCAAAGGCACCCAGAACACATCTCCTCCCCATTCTGAACCTCTTGACTAGGTCTGCATGCTTTAACGCATTGAGTTGCTGCCACATGATAGGCTGATCAGATATTTGCATTACTGAGCAGGGGTACAGGTATACGTATAGAGAGGCTGCAGAATGCAGAATATAGAACATGGCCCCTTGCCCCGTGATAATGTGGCTGAACCGTATCAGATGAGTTGCAAGAATGTGGCAAGTGCACGTGTAGATGTTGAATTGTGAGGTAGGTCAATTGAACCTCCTACGCATAGAAGGCCCTCTCTTTATGCATGGGCTTTTGAGTACAAGCATTTTTTTTTGTCCTGGTAGCTCCAGTTCATGCTTCCACACCTGTAGGTTACCCAGTGTGTACTGTACCTAAGGTGACTCAGGAAATATGTTTAATCTTACTAATCCATTGTTGTTGTTGTTAGTCCACACATATATGATAGTGGAAACTTTATAACCTACTCTCAGATCAATCTAACTCTTCCCTGCTACCTTGCCCTCCATTTTCCGATCATGCATGTATGTTTCAACAACGTTCCACCCTCCTTAGTAAATTCAATTGCTTTTCACCTATTCCTACCTCTCATCATGGTGTACTGCACTTATGGGTTCCTGTTGACCTACGTTCTGCCTCATTTGTTTATGTCTGCCGTAATGCACACCATCATCCCCTTAGGCCCCCTTACAGCGTGATGCACCATCAATAACTCACACTGAGACGTAAGGCGAGATATCGGCTTTTATTGACTGGAAGAAGGAACCAGGAGTGAGTGTCTATCATACAATGTCTTGGAGACTGAGGCCGAGCGTCAGGCCGCAGATCTCCTTTATACAGGGGCCTGTGGGAGGAGCCACAGGAGCAGTCAGCAGGGGCGTGTCCCGACAGGCACATAGTTCACCACACAGCGGCCCGTTCTGTGGTTGGGAATGGGGAGGAAAGACTTTTATCACAGAAAAGAGGGGTAGACTCGAATGTGTTTTGGTAGATCAACTCAAACTGGCCCACCGAAATTGGAAGGTTCCACTACCATACCCCCACGATCACAACATGACCAGAGGCCTCTGCTCTTCCTCCACCCTTGGAACACAGGACACAAGCTGGGTGGCTTCTCTGAGCTCACAATGCTGGTTTTAGTGAATTCTGGGGAAGCCTCTATAAGATAAATAATTCACAACCGCTGGCATTGAGTTAGTTTCACTCTAAGAGGCTGGTCTGAAGTGATGATGTAATTACTTTAGCACACTTTAAGTTCAGATCTTAGGTGTTCAATAAATGGGTTGCTATGGTTTTTCGAAACATAAAACAACTCTGCAGTTTTATTTACAAAAACCTACACCACCACACTTGGCAGAGCATTCCATGCACCCATAACTCACTGTGTGGAAAACTTATCTCTACCATCTCCCCTATACTTCCTTCCAACCACTTTAAAATTATGAACTGTCATATTAGCCATTTCGACTCTGGGAATAAAGTCTCTAGCTGTCCACTCAACCCTTGCCTCTTATCCTCTTGTATGCTTCTCATCCTCCTTTGCTCAAAAGAGAAAAGCCCTCACTTGCTCAACTTATCCTCTTAAGATGTCATCTCCAGTTCTGGCATCCTCCTGGTAAATCCCCTCTGCACTCTCTCTCAAACTTCCATATCCTTCCTATAATGAGGCGACCAGAACTGATCGCGGTACTCCAGGAGTGGTGTAATCACGGTTTTACAGAACTGCAGCGTTGCCTTGCTGCTCTGGAACTCAATCCCGACTAACAAAGACCAACACACCATATGCCTTCTTAACAATCTTGTTAACTTCCACAGCAACACTGAGTGACCTGTGGACTTGGAGCCTAAGACCCTTTGTTCCTCCACACTGTCAATAATCCTGCCGTTAACCTTGTTGGCTGCCTTCAGGTTCGACTTTCCAAAGTGTGGTCTGAGCAGAGTTTTAGAGAGCTTCAACATCTCCTCACTGCTCTTGAACTCAGTCCCCTAACTAATGAAGGCCAACACACCGCTGATCTATGACTCTTACCATCTTCTACACCACCACCTTGCCCCCTCTCATCCTCTTTTGCTCCAAAGAGAAAGGACTTCATTCACTCGACTTTTCCTCAAGAGTGGCTGAGCAATGCTGCTGTATTAATGGAGGAACAGGTTAGACACAGAAGTCATAGAGGCATACAGCCTAGAAACAGATTGTGCTGATCAATTGCCCACCTGAACTAATCCCATTTGCCTGTGTTTGGACTATATCCCTCTGAAACTTTCCCGACTATGTAGCTGTCCAAATCCAAAAATGTCCATCACAGGCCAAGTCCCCCCCACCGCTGAGCACATTTACAAGGCACAATGCCACAAGAGAGCAGCACCATCCAGGTATTGCTCTCTTCTTGCTACTAACTTTGGGCAGGAGGTACAGAAGCCTTAGGCCCCACACCAGCAAGCTCCAATGTTTCAAAGGTTTGGAAATCAGAGTATATATATGTAGGTATCATCTCAGAGTATATCATTTAATATCAGAGTATATATATAATATACAACCTGGAATTCGTCCTCTTCACAGACCTCCACAAAACAAAGAAACTCATTCAACAATAGAAACACTGAAGCTCCAAAGATTCCTCCCTCCACCCACACCACCAGCAGCACTGATCACCCCCACCTGCAGCAGAAGCACCAAAGTACCCATTGACAAACACGAGGAAATCTGCAGATGCTGGACATTCAAGCAACACACACAAAATGCTGGTGGAACGCAGCTCCAGAGTCCAACAGACTACAGCTCATAAACTAGAACTCCAGAGTCTCAGACAGGAGCAGGAACAATTATTACCCCACAACCATCAGGCTTCTGAACTGGTGTGGGTAACTTCATTCACCTCATTTTTGACTTGATTCTACAATCTTCTGATTCACTTTCAAGGACTCAATGACTCATGTTCTCAGTATTATTTATTTTTATTTGCACAGTTTGCCTTCTGCATATTTATTATTTGTCATTCTATATACGTGTAGGTGTAGGCCTCCGTTAGTCTTGATAGACCATGGATTTGCACCTTGGAAAGTTGTTTTTTTTATGGAAGACCAGCAGTTGCCCTCACCACCGATGTTGTCACCAGTTTGTCACCAGTGTCATCGCAAAGCAATGTGTGGTTAAGTGCCTTGCTCAAGGACACACACGCAGCCTCAGCCAAGGCTCGAACTAGCGACCTTCAGATCACTAGACGAACACCTTAACCACTTGACCACACGCCAACATAGGTATATATATATATATATGTAGATAGATATAGCTAGGGTGCTAGGAATTTTGCACAGTTATGCATTGCCCTGTACTGCTGCCACAAAAAAAAACAAATTTCATGACATAGGTGAGTGATGATAAACCTAATTCTGATATGGGTCTCTATTGTGGACTGAGAGTAGGAAGGGGGCAGAGAGAGGGGAACCATGGTTGGGAAAAGGGGAAGGAAGAGGAGAGGGAAGCACCAGAGAGACATTCTGTAATGAAGAATAAATCAATTGATTGTAATCAAATGTCCTTGCCTGGTGTCTCAGGGCTGAATGTGTCTGAATCCATGCCACCACCCTTCCCCCCAACTCCTTCTCTGTCACCAGTCACTCATGGCACTCTACTCTCATCATTCCCAACATCCTTGGTTCCCACCAGATTTACAAACTCACTCTCTGGTCCACATTGACAAATACAGTACTATGCAAAAGTCTTTGGCACCCTAGCTATATATATGTGGCAAAGACTTTTGCACAGTACTGTAGTTTTTCATAAAATGCTGTTGTATTTCTTTTCCTCTTGTAAATACCTGCAAGAAAATGAATCTCAAGGTAGCATATTGTAATCAACGTTTCCTCTAATTTTTTTTGCAGTTGTGTGGACTAACGATTGTTCTGAGCAGAACATTTTTCCACAGCCTGAAAACTGTGCGGCACTTTAAATGTTTTTGTACAAAGTATGCATACTATGAATATTTATTGTAGATTCACATCCGACTAACAAAAGCCTTCACTCACATTACAAGTAAACAAGGTCAGGGAATCAAAACATCTGACAGGGCACAATGTCAAAAGTAAAATGTTTGGATTAAATTGCGTCGGCGTTCAGCGGGCCAATGGTTTATTAAAAGTGAGCTACCAAATTCCATTATGTGCTCATTGCTACAATTTGAAATAGGGTTGTAACTTGACAATGTAAATACACTGAAGCTCGAAAATGTTTCAAAGTAAACATTGTGATACATTTATTATTTAGAAAATTTATGGATTATATTCATTAATGTATAATTAATTACAGGGCATTTCACAATTATATTAACATAGATTTCTAAATTAAATTAGCATAATTTTATATTAACATTATATAAAAGAAAATTCCAGCGGTGTTGCAAAAAAGGCTATGTGCGCGTGAATATTTCAGTTAATGTGCGGCTGTGCAGCTTAGAAGGAATAATGATAGTAATATATACATACTTCGATCATAAATTTATTTTGAAATTTGCACTTTGAAATATCTTTTAAGTCATGCTGTAGTTCCTCAACCACTTAACCACTTTCTCAAGCAGAAGGATCAAAATGATTTAGTGAAGAAGGGTTAAATGGATAGCATTGGCTAGTTGAGCCAAATGGTCTTTATCTTTCCTGTTAGTAGTAGACCCAAGATCAGTTCTTCCTCTAGGACCTTCTGGTCCACTCTTCCCAACCTCTTCTTTGCCTCAAATGGGCTTTCCAGAATCTATCCTCAAGGGAACTAAACCCAGAAGGGGATGGTTAGAAGATGAAAAAGACAGGATTGCTCTTATATAGAGCAGGCATGGACCCAGTGGGCAAAATGGCCTCCTTCATTTCTGTAACCTGTCCATCCTATGAATCAGAAATGATAGGTCTTCATTAACCAGAGAGACTGGTTACATTGGGACTAACAAAGTCAAAGTAAATTTATTATCAAAGTACGTATACTGTTTGTCACTGTATACTACCTGGAGCTTAATTTCCTTACAGGCATAATCAACAAATCCTTAACAGAATAATAACCATGATAGAATCAATAAAAGACCACACTAAGTTGAGTGTTCAACCAGTCTGTAAAAGACACAAACTGTGCCAACACAAAGAGAAAGAAGTCTTAGTATAATAAGTAAATAAGCAAAAAGATCGAGAACATGAGATGAATAGTCTTTGAAAGTGTGTCCATAGGTTGTTGGAACATTTCAATAATGAGGCAAGTGAAGTTGAGTGAAGTTATCGCTTCTGGTTCAAGAGCCTGATGGTTGAAGGATAATAACAATTCCTGAACCTGGTGGTGTGAGTCCTGAGGCTCCTGTACCATCTTCTTGATGGCGACAATGAGGAGAGAACATGTCCTGAGTGGTGGGTGTCCCTGATGATGGATGCTACTTCCCTGCGACAACGTTTCATGTAGATATGCTCAATTGCTTTACCCGTGATGGACAGGGCTATATCCATTACTTCTTGTATGATTTTCTGTTTAAGGTCATTTGTGTTCCCATACCAGGCTGTGATGTAGACGGTCAATATATTCCTCAGAATACAGCTATAGAAGTTTTTCAGAGTTTTAGATGTCATGCTGAGTCTTTTCAAACTCCTAAGGAAGTATCTCAAGCCAGATGAAGTTGTGTTTATTATCATGTGCCCAAGAACACTGAGGCAGTGACATCACAGGCACATAGATTACTCCTCAAACACAGTATATGAATTACACCAAAATGGGTTCTATTCCTTTGCTCTCTGTAAGGAGTTTATACATTCTCCCAATGACCGCATGGGTTTCTTCCAGGTGCTCTCACTTTCTTCCCAAGTTCTGAAAACATATGGTTAGTAGGCTAATTGGTCATATCACTGTGTTTCAGAATGTTAACTGGTCACAGGGGGGTAACTGGGCAGGGCAGGCTGAGAACCAGAGGAGATAATCGGCAGTGAACCTGGAAAATGAGGACGCTCAAGATTGTAGATGTTGGAATCTGGAGCAACAAACAACCTGCTGAAAGAACTCAGGGTTCTGACCTGAAATGTCGACAGCTCCTCTCCTCCCTGCAGATTCTGAATAACCTGCTGGGTTCTTCCAGAAGACTGCTTATTGAACCAGAGGATGGGAATGTTTCATCCCGTCCCTGTGATGTGACTAAAAGGGGTTAAAATCAGATTTAACTTGCAAGACAAGCATACAGTATGTAAAGAGAAATTTGGGGAAAAAAATTGAGGAATCTCCTCCAGCCTCAGCAGAAGGCCCACCTCAGTCCTATTTGGGTGGACATTGGATTACACTGGGGGCAGTAATGAGCTTCAAATATTCAAGAAACCAGCTGCTCCTAATCAGGGGTTTAAGTTACTTGGGATGGTTTTGGGGACGGTGAGGAGTTAGGAGTTAGGTTAGGGTTTAGGGACTGTGATGTAAGGAGTTAAAGATCAGATTAGAGCTTAAGGGTAAGGAAGTGGAGGAGTTAGAGGTGAGGCCTGCACTTCGCACTCTGCGCTCAAAGATGAGCAAGGTGGATGAGGGGCACAGGACGTCCGCAGACTGGGCCTCTG
This sequence comes from Hypanus sabinus, assembly GCF_030144855.1. Taxonomy (NCBI): domain Eukaryota; kingdom Metazoa; phylum Chordata; class Chondrichthyes; order Myliobatiformes; family Dasyatidae; genus Hypanus; species Hypanus sabinus. Next base: position 116,402,643 of record NC_082713.1, on the reverse strand, counting down.
CTCTGTGCTCAAGTAGCCAGCGATCTGGTCAAGGGATAAAAGATACCTGGTATCCGGACCTCCACTTCAAGCTTGAAAGGCTAGCGATGTGGACAAGGGGGGATGAAGGACACCTGTGGTCTGGCCACTTTACTAGATACCTCCTGTATCTAATAAAGTGCCCCCTGAGTGTGTGTTCATGGTCTTCTGCTGCTGTAGCCCATCCATTTCAAGGTTCAACGTGTTGTGCATTCAGAGATGCTCTTCTGCACACCGCTGTTATAACGTGTGGTAATTTGAGTTACTGTCGCCTTCCTGTCAGCTTGAACCAGTCTGGAAATTCTCTTCTGACCTCTCTCATTAACAAAGAGTTTTTGCCCACACAGCAGCCGCTCACTGGATTTTTTTTGATTTGCACTCCATTCTCAATCAACTCTGGAGACTGTTGTGTATGAAAATCCCAGGAGATCAGCTGAGATACTTAAACCATCCTGTCCGGCATCAACAACCAATCAACAGCAAAATTCACTTAGATCACATTTCTTCCCCATTCTGATGTTTGGTCTGAACAACAACTGAACCTCTTGACTGTGTCTGCATATTTTTATGTATTGAGTTGCTATTACATGGTTGCCTGATAAGATATTTGCATTAATGAGCATTAATGAGTGTACAGGTGTACCTAATAAAGAGGCTACTGAATACAGACTGTACATGATGTAAGTACTGTTTTATATGGCTCTTCCAGTGAAGCACAGCTTAGGTCATATACACATTCCATCCCAATGTGCTTTGCTTACACAGAGTGCGTGGACAACCAGAAGAAACGGTGAGAAATTCTTGGCCCATTTGGTTTACATCAGAATGGAAACCAAATCCCTCAAACACATGAACATCAAATCGGCCACAGACATATAAAAGAGGGAGATGAAGAGAGGCCTCTTCACACAGCAAGGACGAGGAACGCTTTGAGGTATGAAATCGAAGACAGGTTCAGAACGGTATTGGTTGTCCTTGCTAAAGGACAGAAGAGCTAAAGCTCTGTGTTGATCACTTAAAGGTCCCGCCTCTTCCACATAACATCATGCCTTTTGCCTTGTCCTTTTAAAAGCATAAGACCATAAGTCATTTGGAGCAGACTTTGGCCAGACAGCTCATCAGGTCTGCTTTGTCATTCAATAGTGGCTGATTCATTATCCCTTCTCAACCCATGTCTCAATCCCTCAGAAAAATAAGGTAGGGGGAGATCTCATTAAAATCTGTTGAATACTGAAAGACCTAGATAGAGTGGATAGGATATCACCTATAGTGGAAAGAGTCTAGGACCAGAGGGCTCAGCCTCAGAATTGAGGGATATCCATTTCAAACAGAGATGAGGAGGGAATTCTTTAGCCAGATGGTGGTGAATCTGTGGAATTCACGGCCATAGATGGCTGTGAAGGTCAAGTCATTGGGTATTTTTAAAATGGAGGTTGTAGGTATTGATTAGTAAGGGTGTCAAAGGTTATGGGGGGGACGCAGGAGAATGGGATTGAGTGGGATAATATATTGGTCATGATGGAATAGCAGAGCAGACTGGATGGGTTGAATGGCCTAACTCAGCTCCTATGCCTTACGGCTTTATACTGTGAGAAATAGGACATTCTGTGCTTTCAATTCTCGGAATGGTTAAACAGGCGCACGTGTCTGTGAGGTCGGTGACAATTAACTGGGAGCAGGAACTGGAATTCAGGAATGTCACCATTTGGAATGCTGCTATGGAGCTCTGGGTAGGTTCAGTTGTCAGGGACGGAAATCATGTCCCATAATATCACCCCAGCTGTTCATTCATTCATATATTTATCACACACGTACCGAAGCGCACAGTGAAACAACCATTAACAACCAGAACGATCGAATGATGTGGGGGCAGCCCACAAATGTCGCCACACATTCCGTTACCCCCAACACTGCGTGACCACCGTGTTCTGCAGAGCAACTGGAAAGGAAGCTCTATTTGTCGCATGCATGTTGAAACAGAGAGTGAAATGCACCCTTTGTGTCAAATCCAATCAGGGAGTGGTCCTGGAGTGTCCAGTTGAGGTGTGAGGAAACAGCAGCGCCGGAGGAAACCCAGGTGGCCACAGGGAGAATGTGCAAACCCGTTGCAGGCAGCAGCAGTAATCAAATCCCAATCTTACAGCAGGCACCCGAAAGCAACGCACTCAGCCATCGGGCCTTGGTTTCTCGAATTCCAACTGGTATCGACCAGGACTCGCCAATGGTGACCAGTGAGTAAGCAGTATGGGACCCAAACTCCAGGCCTCAAACGTCAGACACCACTTGTCTGGAAAATGGGAAACGCTAGTAAAATGAGGAACGTAATGAACAGGCCAGGCTTACTGAGGAACAGAAGTTTAGAATTGCATGCAAAGTTAATGAGTTTTTAAAAAATTTTTGGTTATTCTCATTGGCAAAAATACAGTATTTTTGATAATCTGAAAAAAAACTCAGACAAATGCATCTACTTTTGATTACTATCAGAGATCATAACTAACTTGGTCACTCAAGCATCAGTTGGAGTTAATTGTGGTCTTCTTAGTAATACCACATCACATTAAGAAATGAATAAATAAATGAAAGTTCAAAGTCACTCATATGGCTCCTGTTTATGTCAATATGCCTCTGTTCCCAAGATACCATCATGTCATTGACAGCTGCATTTCATTCCATATTCAAAAGCAGTTGGAATTGGTCAGTGGTTTATGCATAACATCCGCACTTTCATAAACACATTACCACTGAAAATACTTACAGTTTTCAATTTGAAGCTCAAGGGATTCTGCAGATGCTAGAAATCCAAAGCAACACACATTAACAAAATTGCCGGGTGAACTCAATGGGTCAGGCAGCATCTATGGAGGTGAATCAACAGCTGACGTTTCAGGTCGAGACCCTTCATCAGGAGAGATGGATTTTAAGCTTGTTGTCATTTAAAAATGTCATGAAAGTTAGCTTTTGCAGCAGCGGCAGAGTATTTTACAGGGAGAGCTAATAACTAGTAAATGGAAATGTGGACTGTGTTAATGTGGTAACAGGGAAATGCAGTCAAAAGTAGAGACATGGAATGCAACAGTGACAACACCCAAGTTTCAAAGTTCAAAGTAAATTTATTATCAAAATACATATATGTCACCATATATAACTCTGAGGTTCATTTCTTGCAGACACGCTCAGTAAATCCATAAAATAATAATAACAATAACAATGAAAGCCTGCGCCAACTGGAGCATTCAACCAGTGTGCAGAAAACAATAAACTGTGCAAATACAGAAAGAAAGAATAATAATAATTAATTAATTAATAAATAAAGAAATAATAATAATAAATCCATAATCAATAAATTTCAAGGACATGAAATGAAGGGACCCTGAAAGTCAGCCCGTAGGGTGTGGGAACATTTCAATGATGGGGCGATTGAAGTTATCACCTTTGGTTCAGGAGCCTGATGGCTGAGGGGCAGGAACTGTGCCTGAATCTGGTGGTGTGAGTCCTGAGGCTCCTATAACTTCTTCCTGATGGCAGCAGTGATTTCAGAAATTTCACTAATTATGCTACAGCGTGCACCCATTGTTGCAATAGAAACAGCTAGACCTGTGGATAATCATTTTACTTGGTAATCAGGGCCGAGGCTAGTACTTAATTACGTCTTTCTGCAGCCACCATTCTGTTATCAAAATGTTGTTTTACTGGTAACCTCGTCAACTGAGAATGTAAAAGCTCGACCAAATCCATGATCAGGGAGGTCAGCTTTATCTGGTCTCCTGGTGTTTTTAATAAATCACCGTTTTTTTTCCAACATCGATTCCGTGCAATCCTTCAGTTTGCTCCTACTCTTGGCATTGAGCTCCTAAACAAGCCGAGGACAAACATAACGTAACAAAGGTTTAAATGAACATGATTTATATATAAGTGACATAACAAGATAAACTAAGATAAACAAAGTGTCAGTGCAAATTGAGAGGAAAGAAAGAAATATGGTCTGAGGCTGTGTTTCTCAGATCAGTTCAAGAATCTGATGGCAGCGGGGAAGAAGCTGTTATTGAAACTTGTGGTCTGAGATATGTAGTTAATAATTAAGCTACATATCAGACATTGTATAAAGTGTAAAAAAATAAATCTGGCATCTTCTTAAAACACAAGAGTTTTTTGCAGATGCTGGAAATCCAAAGTATCATACACAAAATGCTGGAGGAACTCAGTAGGTCAGGCAGCGTCGATGGAGGGGAATAAGTTGCTGATATTTTTAGGGTCGAGCCCCTTCATCAGAGTGGAAAGGGAGGGGGAAGAATCTGGAGTGAGAAGGTGTGGGAAGGGAAGCGAATACAAGCTGAAGGTGATAGGTGAGACCAGGTGAGGGGGAAGGTGGTGGGTGAGGGATGGGGAGGAGTACAAATTGGAGGGCGTACAGAGATGTACAGATGTACAGAGAAAAAGATTCCAGAACCTCAGGGTTTAACAGAAATATCTATTACAAGTTGCCCTATTGCTAACTGTAGCTGATCAATAAAACTATTAACGCCACTGTATTGTTCATTGCACTTGTGTGTATGGCAGACACTGTTAATCTGGACAAGCAGACTTTCCAGACATTTGGATGTTAGCCTGTTAATTGTCCAATGAAGCTTTTTTCTAGATTTTACACAGTAATTGCACGCAATTGTAAATTGAGTAATTTTCAAGAAAGCAAGGAAACCACGCCTTATTGATTTAGAGAGGAATGGTTTCAGATGGTATGGTCTCCACAGAGCCCTGATCTCAACATCACTGAGGCTGTGTGGGATTACCTGGAAAGACAGAAGCAAGCGAGACAGCCAAAGTCCGCAGAAGAACTGTGGCAAGTTCTCCAATTTGCTTGGAACAACCCACCAGCTGATTTTCTTATAAAACTGTATGACAGTGTACCCAAGAGAATTGATGCAGTTTTAAAGGCAAAGGGCGGTCGCACCAAATTTAATTTGATTTAGCTTTTTATTGCTTACTGATTTTTATAGATTTTTTTTGATGTTTAGAAACTTTCCAATTCATTCTTTACAGGATTTTTAAATGTGTCTCGGACTCTTGCAGAGTACTGGATAAATTAGGATTAGTGCGTCCTTATACATTTCTAGTCTATAGTGAAGCATGCAATAATCAGGTTATTTCTCCATAAACCAAGAACGAATAGGGAAAATTGTGGAGGCATTTTGATAGATTTCCTGTAATCAATTCCACACGCAATTGTTCTCCCTGATGTGGCTGATTTATTTGAGAATTTTCTGCAACTGGATGGCAGGTTAGTGTATTGATTAGCACAATTACTTTACTGTGCCAGCAGTTACTGATCGGGGTTCAATTGTAGCTGTCCATAAGGAGTTTGTATGTTTTTCCCTGTGACCATGAGGGTTTCCTCTGGGTGCTCTGGTTTCCTCCCACATTCCAAAGACGTACGGGCTAGGATTGGTAAGTTGTGGGTATGTTTTATTGGCACTTGAAACATAGCGACACTTGTAGGCTGCACCAGCACATCCTCAGATTGTGTTAGTCGTTGACACAGACAATGCATTTCACAGATCAAAGATCTGATGTACATGTGACAAATAAAGATAATCTTTATCTTTCTTTTAAGAACTTTGCAGTATGAGACCCTCGATACAATGTTGTTTCAATCCCTGGATTTAGTTGGGAATGGGATGATGTCTGTCCAGAAACTCATTTTATGAGAGTAAACATGGGATCGCGAGTTACTGTAGGAATAGTGGGTCAGGCAGCATCTGTGGAGGGAGATGGACAGTTGATGTTCCAGATCATGACGCTTCATCTGGACTGAAAGAAGGGAGATTGTCAATATAAAGAGTTGTGGGGAAGGGCTGGAGCAAGAACTGCCTATTGAATGGTCAATCCCAGACACAAAGGATTCTGCAGAAGCTGGAAGTCTTGAGCAACACACACAAAATGCTGGAGGAAGTCAATAGACAATAGGTGCAGAAGTAGACCATTCAGCCCTTCGAGCCTGCACCGCCATTTTGAGATCATGGCTGATCAATTACCATCAATACCTGGTTCCTGCCTTGTCCCCATATCCCTTGATTCCCCTATCCATAAGATACCTATCTAGCTCCTTCTTGAAAGCATCCAAAGAATTGGCCTCCACTACCTTCCGAGGCAGTGCATTCCAGACCCCCCAACTCTCTGGGAGAAGTTTTTCCTTAACTCTGTCCTAAATGACCTACCCCTTATTCTCAAACCATGCCCTCTGGTACTGGACTCTCCCAGCATCTGGAACATATTTCCTGCCTCTATCTTGTCCAATCCCTTAATAATCTTATATGTTGCAATCAGATCCCCTCTCAATCTCAATTCCAGCGTGTACAAGCCCAGTCTCTCTAACCTCTCTGCGTAAGACAGTCCGGACATCCCAGGAATTAACCTTGTGAATCTACACTGCACTTCCTCTACAGCCAGGATGTCCTTCCTTAACCCTGGAGACCAAAACTGTACACAATACTCCAGGTGTGGTCTCACTAGGGCTCTGTACAAATACAAGAGGATTTCCTTGCTCTTGTACTCAATTCCCTTTGTAATAAAGGCCAACATTCCATTAGCCTTCTTCACTGCCTGCTGCACTTGCTCATTCACCTTCAGTGACTGATGTACAAGGACTCCCAGATCTCTTTGTATTTCCTCCTTACCCAACCCTACACCGTTCAGATAATAATCTGCCTTCCTGTTCTTACTCCCAAAGTGGATAACCTCACACTTATTCACATTAAATGCCATCTGCCAAGTATCTGCCCACTCACCCAGCCTATCCAAGTCACCCTGAATTCTCCTAACATCCTCATCACATGTCACACTGCCACCCAGCTTAGTATCACCAGCAAATTTGCTGATGTTATTTTCTATGCCTTCATCCAAATCGTTAACGTAAATGGTAAACAGCTGTGGTCCTAATACCGAGCCCTGTGGCACCCCACTAGTCACCACCTGCCATTCCGAGAAACACCCATTCACCGCTACCCTTTGCTTTCTATCTGCCAACCAGTTTTCTATCCATGTCAATGTCTTCCCCCCGATGCCCTGAGCTTTGATTTTACCCACCAATCTTCTATGTGGGACCTTATCAAATGCCTTCTGAAAATTGAGGTACACTACATCCACTGGATCTCCCCCGTCTAACTTCCTGGTTACATCCTCGAAAAACTCCAACAGATTAGTCAAGCATGATTTACCCTTGGTAAATCCATGCTGGCTTGGCCCAATCCTATCACTGTTATCTAGATATGCCACTATTTCATCCTTAATAATGGACTCTAGCATCTTCCCCACCACCGATGTCAAGCTGACAGGTCGATAGTTCTCGGTTTACTCCCTCCCTCCTTTCTTAAAAAGTGGGATAACATTAGTCATTCTCCAATCCTCAGGAACTGATCCTGAATCTAAGGAACATTGGAAAATGATTACCAATACATCTGCAATTTCCAGGGCCACCTCCTTTAGTACTCTAGGGTGCAGACCATCTGGACCTGGGGATTTGTCAGCCTTCAGTCCCATCAGTTTTCTCATCACCGTTTCCTTCCGAATGTCAATCTGTTTCATTTCCTCTGTTACCCTATGTCCTTGGCCCATCCATACATCTGGGAGATTGCTTGTGTCTTCCTTAGTGAAAACAGATCTAAAGTACTCATTAAATTCTTCTGCCATTTCTCTGTTTCCCATCACAATTTCACCCAATGCATTCTTCAAGGGCCCAACATTGTTCTTAACTATCTTCTTTCTCTTCACATACCTAAAAAAGCTTTTGCTATCTTCCTTTATATTCTTGGCTAGCTTGCATTTGTACCTAATTTTTTCTCCTCGTATTGTCTTTTTAGTTAAGTTCTGTTGTTTCTTAAAAACTTCCCAATCATCTGTCCTCCCACTCACCTTAGCTCTGTCATATTTCCTTTTTTTTAATGCTATGCAATCTCTGACTTCCTTTGTCAACCACTGTGGCCCTTTCCCCCCCTTTGAATCCTTCCTTCTCTGGGGGATGAACTGATTTTGCACCTTGTGCATTATTCCCAAGAATATCTGCCATTGCTGTTCCACTGTCTTTTCTGCTAGGCTATCCGTCCAGTCAACTTTGGCCAGCTCCTCCCTCATGGCTCCATAGTTTCCCCTGTTCAACTGCAACACTGACACCTCCGAGCTGCCCCATCCCTCTCAAATTGCAGATAAAATCATATTATGATCACTACCTCCTAATGGCTCCTTTACTTCAAGATTGCTTATCAAATTCTGTTTATTACATAACACTAAATCCAGAATAGTCTTTTCCCTGGTCGGCTCTCGTACAAGCTGTTCCAAGAACGCATCCCGTAGGCACTCTACAAACTCCCTGTCCTGTGGTCCAGCACCAACCTGATTCTCCCAGCTCACCTGCAGTTGAAATCCCCCATAACTACTGCGACATTACCTTTGCCACATGCCAATGTTAACTCCCTATTCAACTTGCACCCAATATCCATGCTACTGTTTGGTGGCCTGTAGACAACACCCATTTGGGTCCTGTTGCCCTTATTGTTCCTCAGTGTGTAGGTGAGCAGTAGAACCTGAGGGGGGGGGGTAGGAGTTGATGGAATTGTGGGGAAATAAAAACATTTCAGATGAATGTGAGATTAGTGCAAGTGGGTGTTTGATGGTCAGCATGGAGTCAGTGGCATGTTTTAGTCCTGGGTGGCTCTTTGACTTCTTGGCTGTCTATCACGTGAAAGAAAGCCACGAGGCCACTGTAAGTGCATGTAAACTCCACACGGACGGAGCCTGGGGTCGGGGTTGAACCTAGGTTACTGGGGCTCGACCAGCTGCACCACATCGCATGCCAAACAGGTCAAAGGTCGAGGCCAGACTAAAAGTGGTCCACCAGTCCTCCGGGTTCGGGGGTCAGCTCAGGGCCTACAACCCGAAATGGAAAAGCAAAACTGTTGCAGAAAGAGCAACGAAGAAGAGTGGTGCATCTGAGTGTGACGATATTCTTGAGTCTCCACCCGGGACTTAAATGATTGACCCTAGTGGAGGCTACTGACACAATGAAGGAAACCCTGAACACCGCCAGAGATGGAGGACCTTTATTGCTGCCCTAGACTTCAGCAGTGTAACAGGCTGTAAGTAAGTAAATTGTCTGTAGAGCATTTTCCTTTCAAACTATGTAATCACAGAGCATTAACAGCTTTAAAAGCAAGAAAGAGAACTTTAAGATCAATTCTGTATTAGCACATCTGAGGTTACCATACTGGTCAGACTGAGAATGGTGGCAGATTTTCTTTTCTGAAATAATTGGTGAGCCAGATGGGGTTTTGTAGTCACTGGTAGATTTATTTAAATTCCAGATTTGTTTAATTAACTCAATTTAAATTCCTTAGTCACCATAGTGAGATATAAGCTCAGGTCTCTGCATAATTAGACTAAATCTCAGCGAGCAAGTCTAGTAACTTAAGCATAATGTCACTACTTGCTCATTGAATGCTTGGTCAATACCACCCAATGGGGCAATTGCTCCCACCATTTCTCTGCCAAAATTCCACCCCACATCCAAGCCCCTCCTGGAGCTCACACCCACTCCACACAGCCAGTACCTGAGGCTGGGATTGAACCCAGGTCAGTGAGATAGTTCTACCAATTGTATCACTTCTGTAGCTGGGTGTACAGACCCAGTAAGGACAGCTGGAAAAAATACTGTAAATGTTATGAAATCTTCATAGCTCATTGAACTTACCTGTTAACTTGCAATTCAATAGTTGTACCTCAAGTCATACCTAATCAGTGAATCATGTCTTCCAGCGAAAGCAAGATTATATAACAACTGTCTGACGTAGAGTTCCTGGAATGGGAAGCCTGACAACGTTCCTCCTCTGGTTCAGGTGGAGTTCTGGAATCAGCACTGGCATGTTGAACCAGAGCAGTGTGTTCAGTTCGCACCACAGCAGCCAGCCATTTTAAATCCCAATCAGAATCTGGTTTATTCTCACAGATTTATGTCATGGAATTTGTTTTGTGGCAGCAGTGTGGGCGTAACAAATTAGTATAAGTCACAACAAATATAAATAAACAAATAATGCAAGCCTGGAATAGTGAGATCGTGTTCATGGACCATTCAGAACCTGATGGCGGAGGGGAAAAAGCAGTTCCTAAAACATTGAGTGTGAGTCTTCAGGCTCCTGTACCTCCTCCCTTGTGGTAGTAATGACACGAGGATATGCCTCTGGTGGCGAGGATTGTTAATGATGATTACTGCCTTTCGAAGATGTCCTCGATGGTGGGGAGGGTTATGTCCATGAAGGAGCTGGCGGACGCCATAACCCTCTGAAGCCTGTTCCGATTCTGTGCATTGGAGCCTCCACAACCAGTCAGAAAACTCTCCCCTTACATCCATTTCGTGACAGAGCAGATCTCCTCAAACTCCAAATGACGTGTCGTCGTGATTGCTAGGTGCAGAATAGATCCACTGAGATGTTGACGCCCAAGAACTTGAAGCTGCTCAAACTTTCCACCAATGACCCCAGTAAGGACTGCAGTGTGTGCAAATCTAAACTCAGATAATCAAGGGTCAGGTAGCGAAGGTGATTATGGTTGTTATGCTGACCTTTCAACTTACCCTAATCTAACTCTTCCCTCCTCCTCTATTTTTTTTTATCATCCACGATGCTTAAATGTCCCTTATGTATATGCCTCTACCACCAACCTGGTAGGTCATTCCACGTACCCACCACTCTTTGTGTAAAGGCATTCCCCCTATACTTAACTCCAATCACCTTAAAATTATACTCCCAAGTGAAGAAGCGATTTTCCCAATCCACAGATGACTACACAAACAGACTAACTTTCAGAGAGAAAGCTGAGCTTGGTGAATTAGAAATGAATTTGAAGAGTGATTCCTCTTTGTGGTCAGATCTAGATAGATCTCGGCAGTAATATGCGGACATGCTCTAAGATCTGCGTACAGGGGTAGAAAGCCGCAAAGGCTCAGTGGGAAAGGACCACAGTATAGCGTTCTTCCACTGCTGGACAGGGAAGGGCCGTGTTGTGTGAGGAAGCTTCTCAGTTATTGTAGTAGTGTAGCACCCCAGGGGACCACATGAGTGGCAGCAGCTCTGTTGGCTTTAAGGAATATAATAGAGCTCTACTTAAAGCATTGACTATAAATGTTAGAATGAAAAGGAATTACACTCTTTAGACTACAAAACCATAAGACTTCGAAGCAAAATTAGGCCATTTGGCCCATCGACTGTTCCAGCATCAATATGAAATGAACATGGAGAGGATGTTTCCAACAGTGGGGGAGTCTAGGACCAGAGGGCACAGCCTTAGAATACAAGGACGTCCCTTTAGAACAGAGACAAGGAAGAATTTTGATGGTTTGCTTGATCTAATTCTTCTCCTATGTCTTATGGTCCTATATGCACAAGTACATGTATACACAGGTATAGAGGCAAGCTTACCTGCAGCAGCATCATAGGCACGTAGCATCAGATAAGTGGCATTAACAAGAAAAACTTAGATTGACCATACGTTATACACATTTTTTTACAAGACCCAACAAAACCAGAACAAAAATAATTCACTTTTGTGAGAAGTTATTGTTCGTTGAACTGCACCTCAGTGCACTGTTGCAATGAAATGATCTGCTTGGATGTCAGGCAAAAGCAAGATTTTCACTGTACCTTGGTAGTGAGATTAGTAAAGGATTTGGGTAAACAATGGTTGGTATGGACTTGGTAGAGCAAAGGGTTAGTACCATGTATGTTGGCATGAAAATATAAAATGCTTTTATTGCAAATAATTCAATTCAGGCCACAGAGTTACACAAAGGACTATGATGTAGAATAATAGAGGGGACTAACTTGAAATACAGAGATCTTATCCTTATCTTTTGGCTCAGCACAGACAAGGTTCTGAAAGAGCAAGTCGGCAAGTTCAGCGTCTGCTGCAGACGCAGATACCGTGACGCGCAACGGCCGTCCAATTATAGAAAAAGTCTAAAGACAAAGCCTGCTGTGGGAACAGTGCAGACCACTCCTGGTACTCATGGATGGACATTCAGTGGAAGTTGTAGCAAGGAAAGGGTTAAAACGGTTCACTGACAGAACGAGAGCACAGACACTTTGTCCAAGCTCTTCTACGTGTGGAAGTTCAGTAAGGCAACAGTCAAGCTGTCCTCTGTTCTCCTGCGAGGAAATGAATCTCAAGATAGTATATGCTGACATGTATCTACTTTGATAACAAATTTACTTTGAACCCTGAAGATGATATGCTGATAGAGACAGTGTGCAGACGTAGTGCAGTCACCTAGTAGGCTAAACATGGCCCTTGGAAGCCTTACTCCCCTCCTTTGTACAGCTTTTCTGTTCAAGCCTGGGAACAAAGATCACCAAGACAAGATAAAGATGCAAGCAAAGGATTCTAGGAAAACACTTACTATTGAACAGTTATTTTACTCATTCTCAAGTATTATTGGCCATAAACAAATTGGTTTGATTAGTTAAAGACACCAGAAGTATGTATTTTGATTGGAGCTTAAATATGCAAATAATAGAACATAGAACATAGAACAATACAGCACAGTACAGGCCATTCGGCCCACAATGTTGTGCTGATCCTTAAACCCTGCCTCCCATATAACCCTCCACCTTAAATTCTTCCATATCCAGTACCTATCTAGTAGTCACTTAAATTTCACTAGGGTATCTGCCTCCACCATTGACTCAGGCAGTGCATTCCACGCACCAACCACTCTCTGAGTAAAAAAGCTTCCTCTAATATCCCCCTTGATCTTCCCTCCCCTTACCTTAAAGCCATGTTCTCTTGTACTGAGCAGAGGTGCCCTTGGGAAGAGACACTGGCTGTCCACTCTGTCTATTCATCTTAATATCTTGTATACCTCTGTCATGTCTCCTCTCATCCTCCTTCTCTCCAGAGAGTAAAGCCCTAGCTCACTTACCCTTTGATCATAATGCATACTCTCTAAACCAGGCAGCATCCTGGTAAATCTCCTCTGTACCCTTTCCAATGACTTCCACATCCTTCTTATAGTGAGGTGACCGGAACTGGACACAGTACTCGGTGTGGCCTAACCAGAGTTTTATAGAGCTGCATCATTACATTGTGACTCTTAAACTCTATCCCTTGACTTATGAAAGCTAACACCCCATAAGCTTTCTTAACTACCCTATCTACCTGTGAATCAACTTTCAGGGATCTGTGGACATGTACCCCCAGATACCTCTGCTCCTCCACACTACCAAGTATCCTGCCATAATGGAATTCAGAAGTGCACAAAGTTTCTATTGAATCAATATCTGTACCATCTAGTCAATTTCTGTACAAAACTCGCATTTCTTTGTTCAAATTTCAGAGCAGTTTGGTGACGGGCCATGGTATTCTCTTTGTGCACAAGTAAATGAGACTGAGGAATGAGTGGGGACTATCAGAGCCCAGCTAATTGGTGACGGCTCTGTGTGGCCTCTGCCCATGTAATCCCTTTGAAGACCAGACACATCTCCTCCACGGGTTATGACCCAGTTTTGTCAAAACACAAATTGTTTGCTAGTTGGATTGCGGCATCCAGCAATGTATTTAAATAATGGCCTAGGCCAATGTGTAGTTAAAGCAGGCTGTTTAGCTCACCCAATCAGATTGATGCACCATCAATAACTCACACTGAGACGTAGGCGAGATATCGGCTTTTATTGACTGGAAGAAGGAACCAGGAGTGAGTGTCTATCATACAAGGTCCTGGAGACTGAGGCCGATCTTCAGGCCGCAGGTCTCCTTTATACAGGGGCCTGTGGGAGGAGCCACAGGAGCAGTCAGCAGGGGCGTGTCCCGACAGGCACATAGTTCACCACATTCACCCCCCCTTCGTTTGAAAAAGTCCTCATGTAGCGAAGGTTCTTACAAGTCAAGCCGATCAGGCGGTCGAATCTGTCGCTGCGATCTACGTAGCACCGGCTGTGACCGCATAGGTGCCAGCAACATTGGCGATTGCACAGGGGACGGGGGTTGCGCGTGTTCTTGCCCACTAGGCGCCGGTGATCCCTCATGCATGTGCGAGGCGCCTGGTATAAATGCGTACGAAACGCCCGGTATACAAGTGTCGTGAGGAGTCTGTGTAGGGCCTGGTGAGTACGGTGTCACCTCTGGTGCAGGGTTCACAGTTACCGGAGAGCCTTCAGGGTAGTGGTCTGCTGCACCTGCGGGTGCCAGGTCGCGGATGGAGACCGTGTCCTCCCGCCCATCAGGTAAGACCACGTAAGCATACTGGGGGTTCGCATGGAGAAGGTGAACCCTCTCCACCAGCGGGGAGTATTTATTGCTCCTCACATGTTTCCGGAGCAGCACTGGCCCCGGGGACGTCAGCCAAACTGGTAGGGTGGTCCCAGTGACAGACTTCCTGGGAAAAGAGAATAGGCGTTCGTGAGGGGTGGCATTGGTGGACGTACATAACAGAGAGCGGATAGAGTGCAGTGCCTCAGGGAGGACCTCCTGCCATCGAGAGACCGGCAACCCTTTGGACTTGAGGGCTAAAAGTGTGGCCTTCCACACTGTGGCATTCTCCCGCTCTACCTGGCCATTACCCCGGGGATTATAACTCGTGGTCCGACTGGTAGCAATGCCCCTAGCTAGCAAGTACTGGCGCAGCTCTTCACTCATAAAGGAGGACCCTCTATCACTGTGGATATAGCAGGGATACCCGAACAGAGTGAAGAGCTGGCGCAGGGCTTTTATGACGGACGTGGCAGTGGTGTCGGGGCAGGGGATGGCAAAGGGGAACCGTGAGAACTCGTCAATAACACTGAGAAAATAGACATTGCGGTCAGTGGAGGGAAGGGGGCCCTTAAAGTCAACACTCAGGCGTTCAAAAGGGCGGGTGGCCTTGACAAGTTGTGCCGTGTCAGGACAGTAGAAGTGCGGTTTGCACTCGGCACAAATTTGGCAGTCCCTGGTCATCGTCCTGATGTCCTCCAGGGAGTACGGCAGGTTCCGAGCTTTCACAAAATGGTAAAATCGGGTGACCCCCGGATGGCAAAGTTGTGCATGAAGGGCGTACAGCTGGTCGAGCTGTGTGCTAGCACATGTTCCCCGGGATAGGGCATCAGGGGGCTCATTGAGTCTGCCAGGCCGGTACAGGATATCATAGGTGTAGGTGGAGAGTTCTATCCTCCACCGCAAAATCTTATCATTTTTGATCTTGCCCCGCTGTTGGCTGCTGAACAGGAACGCAACCGAGCGCTGGTCGGTCAGCACAGTGAATCTTTTGCCAGCAAGATAGTGCCTCCAGTGCCTAACAGCCTCCACTATGGCCTGGGCTTCTTTCTCCACCGCGGAGTGCCGAATTTCAGAGCCTTGGAGGGTGCGAGAAAAGAATGCTACTGGTCTGCCTTCCTGATTAAGGGTAGCAGCCAGAGCGAAATCGGAGGCATCACACTCCACTTGGAAGGGAGCGGTCTCGTCCACTGCATGCATCGTAGCTTTGGCAATGTCCGCTTTAATGCAGTTGAAGGCCGCGCAGGCCTCAGCAGAGAGGGGAAACGAGGTAGACTTGACCAGGGGGCGAGCCTTGTCTGCATAATGGGGGACCCATTGGGCGTAATAGGAAAAAAACCCCAGGCACCGTCTGAGGGCCTTGAGAGTGGTGGGAAGAGGGAGCTCTAACAGGGGGCGCATACGTTCGGGATCAGGCCCAATAACCCCGTTTTCCACG
This sequence comes from Hypanus sabinus, assembly GCF_030144855.1. NCBI lineage: Eukaryota > Metazoa > Chordata > Chondrichthyes > Myliobatiformes > Dasyatidae > Hypanus > Hypanus sabinus. The sequence continues at coordinate 116,386,904 of NC_082713.1, read as the reverse complement.
ACATACCCAAGTATAGCAAGGCGGGTGGTACCAAAAACACACTTGTCCCTGTTATAAGTAAGGTTCAGAGCTGCGGCCACTTGGAGAAACCGTTGGAGGTTGGCGTCGTGATCTGGCCTGTCATGACCACAGATGGTGATGTTATCCAGATAGGGAAATGTGGCCTGCAGTTGGTACTGGTCCACCATCCGGTCCATTTCCCTCTGGAAGACAGAGACACCATTCGTGACACCGAAAGGGACGCGCAGGAAGTGATAGAGCCGGCCGCCCGCCTCGAAGGCGGTGTAGGGGCGGTCCTCTGGGCAGATGGGGAGCTGGTGATAAGCGGATTTCAGATCTATTGTCGAGTACACCTTATACTGAGCAATCTGGTTGACCATATCCGCGATGCGGGGTAGGGGGTATGCGTCAAGCTGCGTAAACCTATTGATGGTTTGACTATAGTCCACCACCATCCTATTTTTCTGCCCAGTCCGAACAACAACCACCTGGGCCCTCCAAGGGCTTGTGCTCGGCTCAATGATCCCCTCCCTGAGCAGCCGCTGCACCTCCGACCGAATGAAGGCCCGGTCCCCCGCGCTGTACCTCCTGCTTTTGGTTGCCACAGGTTTACAGTCGGGGGTCAGGTTGGCGAACAGCGGTGGGGGAGGGATCTTGAGAGTGGAGAGGCTGCAAGTGTCGGTAGCGCAGCTGTTGGCCTGGTTCTGGATGGGATGTGTGTGTCCGTGTGTGTGTGTGGTCAGTAGCGGGGTATGTGAAGAAGTCCCACAAAACTGAGGATTCTTGACAGTGAGTGGTGGGAGGGGCCCGTCGTATACCATAGTCACACTTTCGAGATGGCTCTGGAAGTCCAGCCCCAATAGCACAGGTGCACACAGATTAGGCATGACCAGCAGTTCAAAGTCCCGATATACTGTGCCTTGCACCACCAAAGTCGCTACACAACCCGCCCGGATGTCTGCGGACTGCGACCCAGAGGCCAAATGGAACCTCCGACTGACCGGCCGCGTTGCAAGTCCGCAGCGTTGCACTGTGTCCGGGTGAATAAAACTCCCAGTGCTGCCCGTGTCAAACAGGCATCCAGTCCAATGCCCCTCCACCTGGATGTCCATCATGGATCTTGCAAGCTGGTGTGGGGCGCTTTGGTCGAGGGTTACAGTGGCCAGAGTTGGATCGCCGTCGGGGTACCCGGTCAGCATCGGAGGGTCGGGGGCGGGGCATGCTGACGTTGACAAAGATGGCCGCCCACATCCGGGGTACCCGGTAAGCATCGGAGGGTCGGGGGCGGGGCATGCTGACGCCGACAAAGATGGCCGCTCACATCCGGGGTACCCGGTCAGCATCCGAGGATCGGGGGCGGGGCGTGCTGACGTCGACAAAGATGGCCGCCCACATCCCGGCATGCAAGATGGCGGCCTCCACGTTTCACCCGCAGCGCTGCACTCCGCTCGAGGTTGAGACTTACAGACCTTGGCGAAGTGGCCCCGCTTTCCGCAGCTGGAGCAGGTCGCTTCTCGCGCTGGACAGCATTGTCGAGGATGTTTCTTTTGGCCACAGAAATAACAAAGCACGAGTTGCTTACGGGCCACAGCCGTGGTCTGGGTCGGGGAGCTCGTGGAATGGCGACTGGCGGCGGCGTTGGCGAATTCGCTCCCGGGAGCCGGCGGTGGCGGGGTCTGAGGCGTCCACGAAACCGGCGGGGAATCGCGCGACTGGACAGCGTCGGCGTTATGCCGCGCAGCTTCTAGAGCATTGGCCGTCTCTATCGCCGAGCTTAAGGTAAGATCCGAGTTCTCCAGCAGCCGCTGGCGCATGTACACTGACCTCAGTCCCGTCACAAAGGCGTCTCGCACCAGCAGCTCCGCATGCTGTTCTGCCGTGAGCGTCTTGCAGTCACAAGGTCGGACGAGTGTCTGTAGTGCTCGGAGAAACTCAGCGCACGATTCGCCAGGCCGCTGTTGCCGGGTAGCTAAGCGATGTCTTGCGTAGACGGTGTTCACCGGCCGCAGGTACTGTCGTTTGAGGGCGTCCAGTGCCCCTTCGTAGGTCGGCAGGTCCCGGATAAAGGAGTAAACTTTGGAGGAGACCCTCGAGAGTAGGATTCTGTGCATAACGGCGGGTTCAGTCGCACGAAGCTCCGCCAAGTACGATTGGAAGCATGCAAGCCAGTGTTCAAAAGCGAGAGCTGCGTCAGGGTCTTGAGGGTCCAAATCCAACCGGTCCGGACGCAAAACGGGTTCCATGTTTTAAAACTTCCAGTCAATAAAATTGATGCACCATCAATAACTCACACTGAGACGTAGGCGAGATATCGGCTTTTATTGACTGGAAGAAGGAACCAGGAGTGAGTGTCTATCATACAAGGTCCTGGAGACTGAGGCCGATCTTCAGGCCGCAGGTCTCCTTTATACAGGGGCCTGTGGGAGGAGCCACAGGAGCAGTCAGCAGGGGCGTGTCCCGACAGGCACATAGTTCACCACACAGATATTGCCACAAACAGAATTCCCAGCAGGCAGAAGATGCCTGCAGCCCAGAGGCAGTCAGCAAATCCAGCCAGCCAGTCTCCCAAACGCTCGCTCCTGTGTGCCGGCTGTACGTAATCTAGGTGTCTTTAACCTGAGAGGATCTGCACACTATGTCCTCAATTCTATTTGATTTTTGAAATGGGTTATTTCCTTCCATACAACTGTTGGTGCTATTGACTCCTGCATTATGCCCTGTTATAAGGCCATAAGACATAGGAGCAGAATTAGGCCATTTGGCCCATGAAGCCTGCTCTACCTTTCCACCATGGCTGATTTATTATCCCTTTCAACCTCATTCTCCTGCCTTCTCCCTATAACCCTTGGTGCCCTTACAAATCAAAACCTATCCACCTCCATGTTAAGTAAGCCCAATGACTTGATCTGTGTCAATGATTCCCACAGATTCACCACCGTTTGGCCAAAGAAATTCTTCCTCGTCTCTGTTCTAATGGGACGTCCATCAAATCTGAGGCTATGCCATCTGCTCCTAGACTCCTGCACTATAGGATACATCCTCCCCATGCCCATGCCCACTCTATCAATATCCAATTTCAATAAGATCCACTCTTATTCTTCTAAAATCATAGATTTCAATGAATTCCACTCCTATTTTTCTAAACTCCAGCAAGTGCAGGCCCAAAGTCATCAAACGCTGCCATTGTATCAGTAATCAATTCCAGAATGACTGAGGAATGAGTTCAGTTAATCGGATGTTTGGTCGTACAACACCAGTGACCACCCTGTCCGACATCAGGCAAACCCTTTGCTTTGCTGAGTCATGGGCCTGCTCCCGTATTTGTCCGTCTCGCTGCACTTTCCCTGTAAGTGTAATACTATATTCTGTATTTTCTTTTCTTTTTCTATTTATGTGTGGAATGATCTGTCTGGATAACACACAGATAAAAAGCTTTTCACTGTCTTTAATAAACATGTCCGTAATAAACTAATTACCAATATGAGGACAAACAAGAGTAAGTCTGCCAATGCTGGAATCCTGAGCATCACACACAAAATGCTGGAGAGACTCAGCAGGCCAGTCAGTATCTATGGAAAAGAGTACAGTCAACATTTGGGGCCAAAACCCTTCGGCAGGCTGGAGTCCAGTCCTGTCGAAGGGTTTTGGCCTGAAGCGTTGACTGTACTTTTTTTCATAGATGCTGCCTGGCCTGCTGAGTTTCACCAGCATTTTGTGTGTGATGCCAATATAAGGACACTGATCCATTTCCACAGTGTGAGTGGCTTACATTGAATAATAGTCTGCAACTTTGATCTTGACAACATGAGACAAAACATGTGAAAGCACTGAACATGAACCGTCAAGTTTCAAAGGCAGAGCTGACAGATCAGTACGTGCAGAGAAGGAGGCCTAAGACTGTGATTTATGTAAGATCCCTCTATGCACCGATTACGTGCAGATATTTCCAGAGCTCTGCTGTATACTGTAACCGCACATCACGGTGGTGTGCATTTAATCATGTGTGTTTCATTGTATGTATAAATATCATGAAGACAAAGGTTAGCTTTATTTGAAATGACAAAACATACTGTGGAATGCGTCATTTGCATCAATGACTGACACAGCCATGTTGGGACAGTTCGTAAGCATTGCTACGACCCTGGAGCCAACATGGCATGGCCATAGCTCACCAACCATAACCCATACGTCTTTGGAACGTGGGAGGAAACACATGTGCTCATGGGGAGACCATACAAATTCCTTACAAAGAGTGGCGGGATTGAATGCTGGCGCCGTAAAGCGATTGCACTAACCACTACACTCCTGTACCAACCATTCTAAGAAGATCCACAAGTAATGAGAAACACCAGGGAGAATGATTGTGTGTGCAATCTATTTCGAGAAAACTATCAAAATGCTGCCACAACTTGCCCTGTGCATTCCTTAGTTTGCATAGAAATAAACAAATTATTGTACACAGAACACAGAACATAGACCTGTACAGCACAGGAACTGGCTTACAGCCCAAAATGTTGTGCCAATCAAAATAAATTGGTAATCAAATGACAAGCTAATATAAACTCTTCTGCCTACACAATGTCAGCATCCTTTCATTTCCCTCACATTCATGTGTCTATCTAAACGTCTCTTAAAATTCCCTAATATTTCTGCCTCTACCATCACCCCAGGCGGTGCATTCAGGCACCCACCACTCTCTACGTGAAAAATCTTGCCCTTCACATCTCCTTTGCTCTCCTTTAAGACCCTCCCCTTAAATGCATTCTCCTTGGCATTAGACATTTGGGAAGAAGATACTCCCTGTCTACTCTCCCTATGCCTCTCATAAACTTATAAACTCTTTCAGATCTCCCCTCAGCCTCCACCGCTCCAGAAAAAACAACCCGAGTTTGTCCAAACTCTCGTTTTAGCACATGCCCTCTAATCCAGGCAGCATCCGGGAAAACCTCTTCTGCATCCCCTCCAAATCCTCAACACCCTTCCTCTAATGGGGTGATCAGAGCTCTATGCAATTCTCCAGATGCAGCCTAACTAGAGTTTTATAAAGCGGCAACATAACCTCCCAACTTTTGAACTCACTACCTTGGCTAATAAAGGCGTGCATGCCATAAGCCTTCTTAACCACCCGATCAACCTGAGTGACCACTTCCAGGGAGCTATGAACCTGGACCCCAAGATCCCTCTGCTAGTCAACACTGTAAGGATCTTACTCTTTGCATTTGATCTAACAAGGTAGATCATTTGATTGGGTTACACTCATCGGCCATTTCTCCACTCATATCTCCAACTGATCTATATCCTGTTGATTTCTTTGCCATCCCATTATCCACAGCACTAACAATCTTCGTATCATCTGAAAACTTACCACCCCACCCATTTACAAGTTCATCCATGACATTTATATACATCACAAACAGCAGAGGTCCCTGTACAGATCCCTGCGGAACACCACTATGGCAGATCTCCAGCTCGAGTAAGATCCTTCGATCGTTATCCTCTGTTTTCCATGGATCCCATGCGTCTTGATCTTCCTGATGAGCCTCCCACAAAGGACCCTGTCAAACACCACACTAAAATCCATGTGGACAACATCTATTGCACTACCTTCATCAATCGCGCTCGACAAGTCAAAAAGTCAATCAAGTTAGCAAGACTTGCCCCGCATAATGCCATTCTGGCTGTAGCTAATTAGGTCATGATTTCCAAATGCTCATAGATTCTATCCCTAAAAATTCTCTCCAGCAACTTCCCCACTACTGACATGAGACTCATTGATCTACAGTTTCGAGGATTATTCCCAGTTCTCTTGAATAGCGGAACAGCATTAGCTATTTATCAGTCCTCTGGGACAAGAGAGGACACAAAGATATTAGTCAAGGCCCCAGCAGTCTCTTCCCTTGCCTCTTTCAATCACATGGGTATATCCCATCAGGCTCTAGGGACTTATCCACCTTAATACTCTTTGAGAAACTACCACTACCTGCTCCTTTATGTTGCAGCTTTATAAAACTCTAGTTCAGTTGAAATGCCCCAGAATATCAATACACACAGCACTAATCTTCTGATCCTCCACGTCCTTCCCCTGGGTAAATAGTGATGTAAAGTAGTCATTAAAGACCTCACCCACATCCTCCCCTCTCTACCCTTGAGTGGCCCTACCCTCTCCCTATCCTCTTGCTCTTCATTGTATGTATAGAATGTCTTGGGAATTCTCTTTAATCCTTCTTGCCAATGACTTTTCATGGCCACTCCTGGCTTTCCTAATTTCCTCCTTGAGTTTTTCTGGTTTCTTTATAATCCTCAAGGCTCTGTTTGATTATAGCTTCCTAAGCGTTAAATATTTTGCCTTTTTCTTTTTAACTAAATTGTCACCACTGTCAACATCCAAGGTTCTCATACCTTGCCATCCTTATCCTTCCTTCTTACTGGAACATACCTGTCCTGTAGTCTGTACAGTTGGTCTTTTAAAATCCTTCACATGTCAGATGTGTAGATGCCCAAAAACAGCTGTGCCCAATGAACTCTCCCTCGTTCCTGCCTAATGTTCTTGTAATTTGCCCTGCTCCAATTTATTACCCTCCAGCAAGGTCCATACTTAGCCTTATCTATAGCAAACTTAAAACTTAAATTATGGACACTGTTCCCTAACTATTCACCCACTGAAAGGTCAGTCACCTGGCCAGGCTCATTACCCAACACCAAATCCAGTACAGCCTCTCCTCTTGTTGGACTATTTACATGTTTCAATAGAGACTAGAAATTTATAAGGAATCCACAGTAAAATCCGATTCATCTGTTACCTTTTCAAGCTGCACGTTCCAGGTAAGGTCAGCAGCTCTGTGACAAAAAAAAAGAGAAATCTCCTTCTTTCCCTTCTGTTTTTCTTGGTAGCTATTTTAAATTTGTCCACCAGTTCCTGCTTGTGGAAATAATTAAGGAAGAGGAATCAAGGGCCCTCTACAATTTTCCATGGACCTATTCTGGTATGAGGAGAAGTGGTCTAGTATCTTCTGACTCTCTACATATGTGTTGGGGTGACATGGTGCTGTGGTTTCAATACCAGACTCATCTTGAGAGCCTTGAGCCAGTGATATGGCAACATAGCTTTGGACCTGGCATAACAGCTAAATTCAAACAGCTGAATAACTCTGGAATTAATTATTAATTATCAGTAACAGCAAACATTAAAACTATAACTTTTGATGAATATCAATGAACAATCAAGCTTTGTTCAGGAAGGAGGTAGAGAGCATAGAGGCATGGTGTCATGACAGCAGCTGTTTCTTTATCCTTCTTGGAAAGGAGAGGCACTAATGTGCTTTGTAGGCCATGGTCTCTGTGTGGACGGGCCTGGACAGGCTTTTGATAATAGTCACTCCCAGGAGCTTGGAGCTGACCTCAGCACCTTAAGATCATAAGACTATAAGACATAAGAGCAGAATTTGGCCATTTGGCCCATTGAGTCTGCTCCGCCATTCCATCAAGGCTGATTTATTATCCCTCTCAACCCCATTCTCCTGCCTTCTAACCATAACCTTTGATACCCTGACTAATCAAGAAGCTATTAACCTCCACTTTAAATATACCAAATGACCTGGCCTCCACAGACATCTGTGCAATGAATTAACAGACTCATCACTCTCTGGCCAAAGAAATTCCTCTTCATCTCTGTCCTAAAGGGATGTCCTTGTATCGGAGACTGTGCCCTCTGCTCCTAGGCTCCCCTGCTATTGGTGTGAAAGATTACGGGAGAAGGCAGGAGAATGGTGTTGAGAGGGAAAATGGATCAACCTTGATGGAATGGTGGGGCAGACTCAGTGGGCTGAATGGCCTTATTCTACTCTTAATGTTGAAAATGAACCTGCATCCACCACTTCCTCTGGCAGCTCATTCCACACTTGCACCCCCCCCCCAAGTGAAGATCCCCTCATATTCCCCTTTGGGATGGAGATAGAGAAGATTCTCTACCCTGTTTTGAGGTCATCACATACCCAAGGCCATGCTCTTCATATTCAATCATAGGATGAGACATAAGACATATATGAGCAGGATTAGGCCATTCAGCCCATTGTGTTTGCTCCTCCATCTCATCATGTCTGACCTATTACCCCTCTCAACCCCATTCTCCTGCCTACTCCTTGTAATCTTTGATGGCCAGACTAATCAAGAAATTCTCAACCCCACTTCAAATACACAGAATGACTTGGCCTTTACAGCCAGCTGTGGTAATGGATTCCACAGATTCACCATCCTCTGGCCATAGAAATTCTTCCTCATTTCTGTTCTAAAGGGACGTTCTTCTATTCTGACCTGAGGCCTCTGGTCCTAAACTCCTCCACTACATGAAACATCATCTGCAAGTCCACTCTATCTTGACCTTTTAATATTCAATGTGTTTCTATGAACTCACCTTCTCCCCATTTTTCTAAACTGTAGTGAGTACAGGTCCAGACGATCAACCACTCACCCATCCTGTGGACTTGCTGTTCTCCATAGCGTGTCCATCCCTTGAGTGGCATTCTTAGAATTGTTTGCTCCTCTCTAACGCTCTTACCTGAAATCCTCAGGGGCTCTTTAAATAAACATTATTCACACTCATCGTCCATCTGATGCATAAATATAAAATATTATTTTGATTAAAGGAAGAATGTTCAAAATAGATTAGTTACCTCAAGCTATGAAATGCAATAAAAAGTATACCCAGAACAAATGATTTGAATTGCTGTTTACTGTTTTGAATAGTTTGAGTATCAAATATCTTTTGGGACTTTCAAACTTGTGACTACTGAGGTGAGAGGGAAAACGTTAAAGGGTGCAGAAGGCATGTGTTTTTCACTGATATTCAGACTCGTTATCTGTCACATGTACATCGAAACATCTAGTGAAATGTATCGTCCTTGTGTCAAAGACCAATACAGTCCGAGGATTGTGCAGCAGAGGGCCCACATGCATTGCTATGCTTCTGGGGCCAGCATAGCTCGCCCACATCTTACTAACCCTAACCCATATGCCTTTGGAATTTGGGAGGATACCAGAGCACCTGGAGGAAACCCACGTGGTCACAAGTTCAAGTTTATTGTCATCTGACTGTATGTATTTACAATCAAATGAAACACCATTCCTCCGGACCACAATGCACCCCCTAAACATATACCATACAAAACACATAAAATAAAATATTACCATAAATAAATTAATAAAAAAATTGAAAATGCATTTAGTGTGCAGTGCTGGTAAATAGTGAACAGCTGTGAACAGCTGTGGGACCCACAGTTGCTGAGATGTAACTTATTGGAGGTGTACAAGGTGATAAGATGCATACATTGAGTAGAAAACAGAGACTTACTTCTTTGGCGGAATAGCAGGAGGTATCATTTTAAAGTGATTGGAGGTAAGTGTAGAGGTATTTATTTTGCGCAGAGAGTGGTGGGTGTGTGGAATGTGCTGCCAAGGTTAGTGGCAGAGGCAGATACATCAGGGGTATTTAACAAACCCTTAGGTTGGAACACGAGTCAGGGAAAAATGGAGGGCTGTGAAGGAAGGGAATTTAAGAGCAATCTGAAAGGATGGCATAACATAGTGGGCTGAAGGGCCTGTGCAATGCTGTAATTATCTATGTTTTTATGTTCACCAGTATCTGAGAACAGAGACTTCTACATACTTGGTTTACACGATCAATCCCTTATATTGAAGCTCTGTTCCCCTGGAGTGTCCTACCAGCAAAAACAGTGCAACGTCTCCCCTGTGAAGCCCCCTTTTGGATCTTATATGCTTGAAGAAATCTATGTATTGAGTATAGGAGTTGGGATGCTGTGTTGAGGATATACAAGACATTGGTGAGACCAAATTTGGAGTATCGCGTGCAGTTCTGGTCACCACCCACAGGAAAGATGTCACCAAGATTGTAAATGGTGACATACAGTATATGTACTTTGATATTAAATTTACTCTGAACATTGAACTTTGAAAATTTACACAATGTTGCTAGGACATGAGGAGCTGAGTTATAGGGAAAAGCTGAATAGGTTAGGACTTTATTCCCTGAAACATAGAGGAATGAGGGGAGATTTCAAGATTCTTTACTGTCATTTTCAGTACATGTGTAAAGGAGAACAAAATAATTGTTACTCAAAACCCCATGCTGCACAAAAAAAGAGATAGAGGTATACAAAATTCTCAGTGGTATAGATAAGGGTAATGCAAACAATAGAGGTTGGGTGAGACTAGAACTAGAGGTCATAGGTTAAGGGGAAAGATGAAATATTTAAGGGGAAACTAAGAGGGAACTTCTTCAGAAGGTGATGCAAATGTGGAATGAGCTGCCAGTAGAAGTGCTGGATGTGGGACTGATTGCAACAGTAAAGAGAAATTTGGATAAGTACATGGGTGGGAGAGGTATGGGGCTATAGTCCAGGTGCAGGTCGATGGGACAAGGCAGGATAGGAGTTCAGCATGGACTAGATGGGTGGAAGGGCCTTTCTCTGTGCTGTAGTGCTTTTTGACTCTCAGACTCTTGGAAGGTCACCTCTCTTGGGAATACGGACCCAGACGGTGCAGGCTCTCTCAAAAGGACAACCCTCTCATCCCAGGAACTAGACTGATGGATCTCCTTTGGACTGGCTCCAGTGTTGCCATCTCCCTAGCAGCTGTGCACAATATTATAGACATAGTCTCACCAACACCCCATACAACTGAAGCCAAACTTCCCAATTTATAACCTTCAACACCTTCACCAAAAAGGCCAAAATATTGTTTAATGCTTAATGGCTCGTTGAACCTTCCTGCTAACATTTTGGATTTGTGCATTACAGCACTGAGACCCCACTCAGCTTCACTCCTTTGCAGCCTCTTTCCATTTAGAATACAGAACATCACAGCACAGTTCAGGCCCTTTGGTCTGTGATGTTACGCCGACCTTTTAACCTACTCTAAGACCAATCTAACCCTTCCATACTACATAGTCTTCCATTTTTCAGTCTCATCTATGTGCCTGTCTGAGTTTTTCGAAGTACCCCTGATCTATCTGCCTCTACCATCACTCTACCAGTGCATTCCACACACCTACAACTCTCTCTGTGTGAAGAACCTCCCTCTAGGATCTCCCAGTACTTTCCTCCATTCACCTTAAAATTATGCTGCCTTTACTTAGCCATTTCTGTCCTGGGTAAAAGATTCTGGCTATTCATATGATCAATGCCTCTTATCATCTTGTATTCCTCTATCAAGTCACCTCTCATCTTCCTTTGTTCCAAAGAGAAAAGCCCTAGCTTACTCAACCTATCTTCATAAGACATGCCCTCCAGACAACACCCTGGTAAATCTCCTCTGCACCCTCTCTAAAGCTTGCACACCCTTCCTATAATGAGGTGACCAGAACTGGACACAATATTCATAGAACATAGAAAACAGGAATCTACAGCACATTACAGGCCCTTCAGCCCACAAGGTTGTGCCGACCATGTAACCTGCTCTAGAAGCTGCCTAGAATTGCCCTACCACACAGCCCTCTATTTTTCTACATGTAAGCTCCATGTGTAATTTTGGAATTGTCCTTGGGATTCCCTTTATGATATTGGAATTGCAAGTGTAATAATCCGCTTTCTGGTTCCTCTCACTGAAATAGCACCCACACATTAAACTCTATATGCTAATTTTTTGTACAGTCACAATATCCCTCTGCAGATTCACAATCTCCTCATCAAGCACATGCTCTTCCACATATCTCTGTGTCATCGGCAAACATGGAAATGTTACATTCTGCTTCCTTCTCCTGTCACTAATACAAACAATGAATAATTGAAGAACAAGAGTCAATACAAAATAATTAAAGGCTCCACCCACCCCAGACATTTCCTACTCTCATCTCTCCCATTGGGTAGAAGTTACAGGAGTGCAAGCACCAATCATCAGGCTCAAGGACAGCTTCCACCCCACCTTTACAAGGTTATTGAATAGGTTATTGTATGATAAGATGGATTCTTGACCTCACCATCTACCTTGCACCTTATGGTCTACCTGTGCTGCGCTTTTTTCTGCAAATATTACACTTTGTTCTGTGCTCTGTTAATGCTTTCCCTTGTACTAACAAAATGAACTGTACGGATGGCATGCAAAACTAAGATTTTCACTCTGCCTCCGTACATGTGACAATAATAAACCAATTTACCAGGTTTCCTGGGTTATATCTCACGTACATGAAAAACACATTTACTCCTATTCTCTGTTATAAAGAAAAATTAGACGGATTACTTGTCACATGTGGATTGCAACATCAAAACACACAGTGAAATGTGACATTTTTCAAATCAGAAAGGATTGTGCTGGATGCTGCTGTCAAGTGTTGTCACGATTCCAGTGTATACCCACAACTTAATAACCCTAATCCTAACTGTGCGTCCTTGGAATATAGGAGGAAACCGGAGCACCCAGTGGAAACCCATGGGGGTCATGGGAAGAGCGTGCAAACTCCCTACAGACAGCCACCGGAATTGGGCTCTGGTTGGTGATTGCTGGTGTGACTCTTGTGCTACCGTGCCACTCTTTATGTTGAATGTACACAATTTATGTGTCAGTGTCCTTTGCATGTAAGCATTTTTGAAATCTAGGTGCACAGAACAAACAAGTTTCCCTCTGTCAGCACTCCTTCTATCCTTGAATAATCTGAGTTATTTTTATCAAACATCATTTATCACTCATGAATGTTTTGATTAAGTGATAATCACTTTCCTAAGTGATTTTCAGTTTCCTCTTTATTGACTCTAGCATCTTGCCAACACTAGACATGAAATCAAATTGCTTTGAATTCATAAACACAAAAGATTCTGCAATGCTTGGAATCTTAAGCAGCACACGCACCCAGTCCCATTTCCTTCCGAGTCCTGACTGAGTCTCAGCCCAAAGTATCGATTGCTTGTTCCTGTCCGCAGAGGTTGTCTGATCTTCTGAGTTCATCCAGCTCAAGATTTCTAGCGTCTGCAGAGTCTCTTGTGTTTATGATTTGTTACCTCATTATTCCCTTCACAAGATCTCTCATGGACAACACACACAAAATGCTGGTAATTTCTCCTCTTCCCTTCTCTCTTTTTTTCTATTCCCTATTCTGGTTAGCCTCTCACTCCTTCTCTTCTCACCTGCCCATCAACACCCCCTTTCCTTTCTTCTGTGGTCCACTCTCCTCTCCTATCAGATTCCTCCTTCTTCAGCCCTTCACATCTTCCACCTATCACCTCCAAGTTTTTTGCTTCATGCCCCTCCCCACCCACTCGCACTAACCCTCACCTGGTCTTACCTATCACCTGCCAAATTGTACTCCTCCCCCATGCCCACATCAACCTTCTTACTATCCTTCTCCACTGGTTCTCCACCAGGGGTGCAGATGCTGGAGGGGATGTGGCAGGCCAACAACCTGTGCTCAGTCTGGGGGCTGGCCCCTTTCCATTGGTGCTGCCCTCCAATTTTTGCCTGCTGGAAGACAACCTGGCCGGTGTTCGTCAGTGGCTGCACTAGTGCAAGATGAGGAACTGCTGCTTGTTCTTGCATGAAAATGTGTCTCCAACATCCCATGTACCATCGATCTACAATCCATGACACATAGTGACTTGGGCTATATATATTTTTTTTATGACTGTTTTTAATTATATAGTACTATGTTCTGCGCCTTGCACCTTGTTTCATTTGGCTGTGTTCCTGCGTATGGTTGAATGATAATTAAACTTCAACTTGAACCTGATTGGGGCTCCCGCCCACTCTCTCTGCATTCCTGAAGGATCTCACCCCGAAACGTTGACTGCTCGCTCCCGTTCATAGATTCAACCTGACCTGTGTGTTTCTACCTCTCCTATTGAACTTGTGTTCTGAGAGTCACAATGGTTTGCTTCCAATCTTCGTGCCCTCCCGGAGTGGAGAAAGTTTTAGTAAACTTTAACCAATGGCTCCACTATTTTTGCAGCCACTTTAAAACCTTTAAAAACATCCTTCATCCCTGCTAAACCTCCAACTTCACCCCCCACCTGTAGAGTCTAGCCTGTGGGATTCCAGGAACTGTAATCTAATCTCCAGGTAAAGATCACCAAAGCTGATTGTAAATAAAACATTCTTTGAATATTTTTGTTTAAAAGTTGTGGAGATATTGGTGATGGAAGTGTGGTGCAGTGAGTAGAATGAGAGGTCATGTCGACCATTTTGGTGGTGAGACTGCGTCAGTAAAGGACTTTAATGAAAATTAAGAGACCGCAGATGCTTGAAATCTGAAACTGTCATGGCCAGAACTATAGCTGAATGTCCAGTTGTTGCCTTGTGGGATCTTGCTGTGCGCACCTTTCTTATACATCAGTAGTATAAAACACGTTGGTGAGGCCAAATTTGGAATGTTGCGTACAGTTCTGGCCATCCACTCACAGGAGAGATACCAATTAGATTGAAAGAGTGCAGAGAAACTTTACGTTACTGGGCCTTGAGGACCTGAGTTATAGGGAAAGGTTGAATAGTTAGTACTTTACTCCCTGAAGATTAGGAGAATGAGGGGAGATTTCAGGATTCAAGATTGTTTAATGTCACTTCCAGTATCCAAGTGCAAAGGCGAATGAAATAATTGTGACTCTGGATCCAATGCAGCAAATAAAAAGATAGAGTTATACAAATCATGAGGGGTAGAGATAAGGTTAATGCAAGCAACTGAGGTTGGGTGAGACAAGAACTAGAGGTCAGAGGTTAAGGGAGAAAGGTGAATTGTTCAGAAGGAATCTGATGGGGGAACTTCTTCACTGAGGAAAGTGAGAGTGAGGAGTGAGCTGCCAGTGGAAGTGGTGGATGTGAGCTCAATTTCATTATTAAAGGCAAGTTTGGATAGGTACAAGGATGGGAGGTGTCTGGAGGGCTATGGCACGGGGAGCACCATTTCCAAGGAGTGGTGTCTCAGAAAGGCAGTGTCCATTATTAAGGACCTCCAGCACCCACAGCATGCCGTTTACTCACTGTTACCATCAGGTAGGAGGTACAGAAGCCTGAAGGCACACACTCAGCGATCCATGAACAGCTTCTTCCTCTCTGCCATCCGATTCCTAAATGGACTTTGAAACAGTGAACACTACCTCACTTGTTTAATATATATTATTTCTGTTTTTTGCACTATTCTTAATCTAATCAATTTATGTATACTGCAATTTATTTATTTATTAGTTTATTATTATTTCTTCCTTCTTCTATACCAAGTATTGCATTGAACTGCTGCTGCTAAGTTAACAAGTTTCACGACACATGCCGGTGATGATAAACCTGATTCGGATTCTGAGGTGCAGGTTGACGGGCAGGACAACTGTTCAACACAGACTAGATGGGCTAAGGGGCCCTGCTTCTGCCAGGTAGTGCTCCATGACTCTATGACCTCGGCTCTATTTTAGTGGTCCGCCCGACAGAGGAAAGTGATGGAGAACCTCACGACATTTCTCAGGCAGCTTTGATTTGAAGCCCCAGTGATCATCTGGAATTCGCTTGTTAGCATGTTGTGGGAAGGTCTTGATGCATAGGCAGTCAGCTCCATGGTCAAAAGTTGGCCTAGAAATCTGTCTGAACTTTCCCCCTACACTAATTGAATCCTGAAATCAAGTGTGCACGCTGGATGATCAGCCATTTTATGTGCAATATTAAGCGCAGCAGTTAGATACTTGTGACTAAAGACACCACCTGGCTGGACGTTGAGCAGTCTCTCACACTCTCTGTTGAGTTGCTAGCTCTGTTTTTGGACAAGTTTTACTGGCAGCCCCTCCCTGTTGATGCGGTGCAGGGAAGAGACGCTTGCAGTCTACACAATATATAAAACTACAGGGCACAGGATCAGAATTCAGCCATTCAGCACATTGAGTCTGTCTGATTTATTATCCCTTTCAACTCCATTTTCCTGTCATCTCTCAGTAACTTTTGATGCCCTTACTAATCAAGAATATATCTACCTATCTTGATCTATCACCAGGACCATTTGATAGATCAGACGTTGAATATGGGCGTCTCAGTAGGACAGTGGTTACTGTAATGCTATCCCAGCGATTGGAGTTCGATTCCCTCTGCTGTCGGTGAGGAGTTTGTCCGTCCGACCACAACCAAGGTGAGAAAGATAGTAGCCAGGGTGAGCCCACAGAAAGCTGTGGGGCTGGACAACAAACCTGGTTGAATGCTGAGGGATTGTGCAGCCCAGTGAACAGGGGTCTGAATGGACACCCTTGATATCTCTCTGAAATAGTCCACTGTCCCTGCAGCCTTCAAGGCAGCTACCATCATTCCAGTGCCCAAAAGAGTGATGGTCATTAACTGGCCCAAACGATTACTGCCCGATGGCACTATTCTCAACTATCATGGAGAGCTTTGAGCAGCTGGTAATAGGTTGTATAAAATTCCACCTTCCAGCTGCATTCGACCCTTCCCAGTTTGCCTACTGCGCAAATCGGTTCACTTCCAAACCATAGTCTGATGCAGCTATGGCCTCCCTCTCCGCCCCGTCCTACCAAGAAAATGATGCCTCATTCGCCAGGCTGTTGTTCACTGATTTCAGTTCAGCGTTTGACATGGCCATCGCTCAGAGGCTGGTGGGTAAACTGTCCTCGTTGGAGCTCAACACCCCTCCCTGTAAGTGGATCTGGGTTTCTTGTGGAAAGATCCCAGTCGGTCTGAGTTGGCGGCAATATCTTAAGCTCTGTTATGCTGTGCCCCCAGGGCTGTGAGCTCAGTTTGGTACTGTTCACACTGCTGACTCACGACGGCACTCTCAGATCCATCTCAAACCGCTTCATCTACTCTCTACGTTTCCAAATTTTGTGCCTTCAGATATTTTGGAGAGTTTATTTGAATTAGACCCTTTTCAAAAAGGGCTTATTTCAAAACTTTATAATATAATTATGAGGATACGTTCAGAGCCTCTTTATAAGACTAAAAAGGATTGGGAAACAGAGCTTAGTCTTAGTATTTCTAGTGAGAATTGGGATAGAATTCTTCAATTAGTTAATACATCATCGATATGTGCCAAACATTCACTAATACAATTTAAGGTCGTACATAGGGCCCATATGTCCAAGGATAAATTAGCTCATTTTTACTCTCATATTAGTCCTATTTGTGATAGTTGTCAATCTGAAATTGCGTCTTTAACTCACATGTTTTGGTCTTGTTCATTTTTGGAGAAATATTGGAAAGATATTTTTGATATTATTTCTGCGATTTTGAATATCGATTTACAACCTCATCCTATTACCGCAATTTTTGGTTTACCAATCTTAGACTCACTGCATTTATCTTCTTCTGCCCGTTGAATGATTGCATTTCTAACTCTGATGGCTAGAAGATCTATATTGTTGAATTGGAAAGAAATTAATCCTCCCACTGTATTTAATTGGTTCTCTCAAACTATGTTATGTTTAAATTTAGAAAAAATTAGAAGTGGTACTTTTGAGACTTCTATTAAATTTGAAAAGTTATGGAGACCATTTATTCAACATTTTCATATGATGTAATATGACCCTGTGCCAAGTTCATTTGATTTCCCAGCTTTTAGCTTATGTATTTTGAGAGGACCGGAATTGACGGCATTGATGAATACTTATTTTTGTGAGATATTATAAACAGCCCCCACTTTTTTTTTCTCTTTTTTTTGCTTCTTTTTTCTTCTATATTAGTTATTAGATTAGATTAGCTAGTTTTGCATTATATATTTTTTTTTGTTTTTTTTCTTTCTTTTTTCTGTTTTCTTTATATCATATATTATGAAATATTTAGACTTACTATGTTCATACATATATTTTATGGCTTATGTCTTGGTAAACTCATTTATATTGTAACTATTATGTATGTTTTTTTTCATATGTAATGGAATTTATATGTTGGTAATTTCTTTATCAATATATCATTTGTATTCTGTCCATATTACTAATATTAATAAAAAGATTTAGAAAGAAAGAAACAAACTGCTTCATCAGGTTTGCCGGTGATACAACAGTGGTTGGCCTCATCAGCAACCATAATGAGTCGGCACACGAGAGGAGGTTGAGAGGCTTGTCAAATGATGTGAGAACAACAGCCCGAGTCTCAATGTGGATTGAATTGACTTTATTTCATGCATCCTTCTCATGCACGAGGAGTAAAAATCTTTATGTTACGTCTCCATCTAAATGTGCAATGTGATTTATACTTGTGCAGTGTGATTTATACTTGTGCATACGGGCTATGCCATAGGCCTGATTTTTACTTCTGTGTCGCCCTACACCATAGCGAGCATGAGTTGGTGTGCGCCAAAACGCTAGATGGCGGTGGGGTTTCTATGCCACTGTGTTGAGTTTCTTCGTGAGGGACATGGACGAGGAAACGCACTTCAAGCATTTTCGAATGCCGGCAGGTAGATTTGACGATTTGGTTCATCTATTTTGCATTGGTGTACAGTCGTGGCAGAGAAGAAGCAACCAGAAATGTGTAGGAGGAAATGCAATGCTACTGTGGTGAATTACATATACCTGTCTGGACACGCACCACCCCCCCCCCCACCCCGCTGACTGCTCCTGTGGCTCCTCCCACTGACCTCGGTATAAAGGCGATTGGGGACTCTGCCCAGGACTCAGTCTCCAGGATGCAGTGTGGTGGTCAATTGCTGCTGGTTCTTTCTTCCAGTCAATAAAAGCCGATATCTCGCCTCACATATCAGAGAGTTATTGATGGTGCATCAGCTACCAATTGGAGCAATCACAGTTGTTGTGGTCTGTGTTGCCACAATGCATGAGTAACTTTTCTGGAGAGGAACACGTCACCCTACAGCGTAGGGTACAGCATAGGTATGGCGTAGGGTACACGTTACCTACGGCATCAATGTGACGCACAAGTTTAAATCAGCCTTAATGACTGGCGCTGAATGTTAGTTGCGATGTGCGTCAGCCACCCTGTGGCAGTGTAAGGTACTGCAGAACTTTAGTGCCTTCTCAGAATCAAGGGAAATAATCAGAAACAAAGGCACATAATCACAGACATACGTCATGAACAACGTTTCCTCTAATCTCTTTTATAGCTGCATGGACCAACTATTGCTCTGAACAAGAAATTTTTACATGGCCTGAAAAGTGCACGGCATTTCAAATGCTTTTTTTGTAATATGTATTCTGTGAATACTTGGAATTAAAATTGAAATGTCACATTCTTTTGATTTAATTTGCTAACTGAAGGGTGTAATGAACTTCAAATGTAACACCCTGGTTCACATTTTTACTTCTATGCCTGAGGTACTTCATTTTGGCAGCTCTGAAAGAGCTGCCTGTCTGCGTTCAGCCTATTTGGATTATTGCTGAAGATAAGGGATGCTGAGGAACGTGTGTCATCTAATTAGGATGGTGGAACTGGGAGGTTTCGTGACAGGCCTTGGGTTTTTTGTTCGGCGGGAAATAACAAGCGAAGATGTGGAGAGAACCGGTCGTAGGATTCTACCCGGTAGGGAGATTGTGATTCAATGGAGCGAGGTGTTGGGGTCTGCAGAGGATCAGTGAATATGTGTGACCTTTGGAAGAGTTGTCCAACTGTTTAATCATAATGGGCCCCTTTTTGTTTTCTTTTCTTTCTTTGCTTTACTAACTTTTAGTTAAGATTCTGTCAGTACCTCCATTCGAACTTTGTCGTTTTGTGTGTTTCCCCCTAGCTGTCAGTCTGTGGTTTTGTATCGCCATGTGCTCCTGTTCCCTTTCCTTCTCGACTCCGGCCCCTGTATCACTGAGTACTCCGTCTCTCATCTGTTTCTCATTATTACCTGTATTGCTGCCACCTGTGTCTCATTGTGCTCCACCTATCATCTACCTCTCTGTTTATTGTTCAGTGTATTTCAGTCCTGTGTTTTCAACTGTTTGTTGCCAGATTGTGCCAGTGAATTTTCCTGAGCCTTTCCAGCATTTGTATCTGTACTCTGTCTGTCTGAATATCGATTTTCCTGTTTCCCCATTCTGGTTTTTGGATTTCTCTGGATGTTTTGATCTCTGCCTGAACTTGGGCACTGACTTTGTTTGCATCTTGGGATTTGTTACTCAATTAATGTCACAGTGTGCAGAGTCCTGGGTCTGCGATTGGATCCCTGCTCCAGTGTCCTGACACATTCACAAACATAATTCCTTTAATCATATGCAGAGTGCTGTCTGTTATTTCCTGATGCTAGTTTGTAACAGGGTAGCAGCTGCACAAACCAGGGTTTGTAGTGAGAGAGCCGTCTCAATCTCATGGGTTTGGCGGGATCGGAGAGTGTCTTCCCTAGACTTACACAGCCAAGGAAATCAGGGGGTTTCAGAACAAAGAAAATCTTTCACATTTCTTATTTCAAATCTATTGTCTATAAACACTGTGCAGATTAATTTCACATCCATATGAAAGATGGGTCTTAATCCTCATTAGATCATCCAAATGTTCCTCTTCCAGTCTGTTTCTGCATTTACATTTGATTGAATTCATAAGTCTGAATTCATGTCCACAGTCAGTACCAGAAATTTGAATTATTCTAATGTTTTTTTGAAAGATTACTTACTAAAAAAGTTGAAATATAGAATTTTTCACATCATACAAATACAAAACCTGACTCTGCGTGTTACAGCTATATAGGACCCTGGTTAGACCCCACTTGGAGTACTGTGTTCAGCTCTGGTCGCCTCACTCCAGGAAGGATGTGGATACTATAGAGAGAGTGCAGAGGAGATTTACAAAGATGTTGCCTGGATTGGACAGCGTACCTTATGAGAATAGGTTGCGTGAACTTGGCCTTTTCTCCTTGGAGTGACCTGATAAAGGTGTATGAGATGATGAGAGGCATTGATCGTGTGGATAGTCAGAGGTTTTTTCCCAGGGCTGAAATGACTAACACAAGATTGCATAATTTTAAGGTGCTTGGAAAAAGATACCGAGGATATATCAGGGGTAAGTTTTTCATACAGAGAGTGGTGGGTGTGTGGAATCCACTGCCCATCAAGATGGTGGAAGTGGATACAATAGGGTATTTTAAGAGCCTCTTAGATAGGTACATGGAGCTTAGAAAAATAGAGGGCCATGCGGTAGGGAAATTCTAGGCAGCTTCTAGAGTAGGTTACACGGTCGGTTCAACGTTGTGGGCCGAAGGGCCTGTAATGTGCCGTAGATTTCTATGTCCTATGTTCAATTTAGAGTTCCAACATATTTACATCGTCAGTGTTTCAAGGTACAACTCTGTTACAAATTGTGACAATAAACACAGAATGGAAGTCAGTAGCTCATTGTTAATAAACTGCTGTCACTGAAAGCTGGCGCAGGTTAAAGTGTTGCATAGTTTTCAGATCAGGTGAAAACTTACTGCTCAGTGCAATGGTTGGTCAGTGCAACTGTAAAATAAATTCAAAGGAACATCGGCCTTAAATCATCTGAACGATATAATACTTATATTATACAGCTGTTTATTGCCTACAACTCAGTGTTCAATGCCATCATAATCTCAGTTCTAATTAACAAGCTCCAAAACCTGGGTCTCTGTGCCACCCACTGCAACTAGATCCTCGATTTTCTCTTCAGGATAGCAAAAGTCTGTGCAGATTGGAAATAACATCTCCTCTTCGCTGACAATCAACACTGGCACACCAGTAGAGAGTGCTCTACTCTCTCTATACTCATTATTGTGTGGCTAGGCACAACTCAAACACCATCTTTAAAACTGCTGATGATCCAACTATTGTTGGCAGAATTTCAGACGGTGACGAGGAGCCAACAGGAGTGAGATAGATCAGCTGGTTGAGTGGAGTTGCAGCAACAACTTATAATTGTGCATACGGGCTACGCCGTAACCCTGATTTTCACTTCTGCATCGCTCTACGCCATAGCGAGCTTGCGTTGGTGTGCGCCAAAATGCTATTTGGCATTGGGGTTTCTATGCCACTGTGTTGAGTTTCTTCGTGAGAGACATGGACGAGAAAATGCATTTCAAACATTTTCACATGTCGGCAGGTAGATTTGACGATTTGGTTCATCTATTTCACATCGGTTTACGTGCAGCCTACAAACATGGCGGAGAAGAAGCAACCGGAAATGCGTAGGGGAAAATGGGATGCTACTAAGTGGACCAATCACAGTTGTTGCGGTCTGCATCACTGCGATGCGTGAGTAACTTTTCTGGAGAGGTGCATGTCACCCTACAGCGTAGGGTACAGCGTAGGTGCGGCGTAGGGTACGCAACACCTATGGCGTAGAAGCAATGCACAAGTATAAATCAGCCTTCAGTAAGACTAAGGAACTGATTGTGGACTTCAGGAAGGTGAAGTCGAGGGAACACACAGCAGTCCTCATCAAGGGATCAGCAGTGGAAAGGGTGAATGGTTTCATGTTCCTGAGTGTCGACAGCTCTGGGGGTCTGTCCTGGGCCCAACATGTCGGTGCAATTACAACGAAGGCATGACAGTGGCTATATTCCATTAGTAGTTTGAGAAGCTTTAGTACGTCACCCAATACACTCGCAAATTTCTACCGATGTACTGTAGAGAGCATTCTTACTGCTTGCTTCATTGTCTGGATTGGAGGGGACATTGCAGAGGATCGAAAAAAGCTGCAGAAAGTTGTAAACTCAGCTAGCTCTAACATGGGCACTAGCCTCCCCAGCATCGAGGACACCGTCAAAAGATGATGCCTCAAAAAAGCGGCATCCATCATTAAGCACCCCCATCACCAAGGACCTGCCTTCTTCTCATTGATACTATCAAGGAGGAGGTACAGGAGCCTGAAGACACACAATCAATGATTCAAGAACAGCTCCTTCCCCTTTGCCATCCGATTTCCAAAAGGACAACAAACTCCACCTTTGTATTTTTACCTCCCTTTTTGCACTACTTATTTAAATTTTCTTTTTTAAATATATATTCTTCTTATTGTGGTTTATGGTTTTTATTATTTTGTATTGCACTGGACTGCTACCGCCAGACAACAAATTTCGTGACATATGCCAATGATTTTAAACCTGATACTGAGAAGGTCTCAGGTGGTGAGGGTCTTTAATAACAGGTGCTCCGTTCTTCAGACATCCCCTTTTGAAGATGTCCTCGGTGGTGTGAAGGGTCCATGATGGAGCTGGCTGAGTTTTCAGCTTTCTGCTGCCTCTTGTGATCCTCTGCACTGGAGCCCATGTACCAGGCAAAAATTTACCAGATGGTTAAATAATAATCTTTTGTTTAAAGTCTCAGTGGTCTTCCTCTTCTCTGTAACAACTATTTATCCATTTTCTATGATTTTCTTTGAAGTATTATAAAACTAAAATTAACAACACAAGGGTAATAAAATGTGTCTGACATTTGCTCCTGATTTGGGCCATCAGTCGCACCTGTACTTGCACACCTTCACCACTAGATGGAGGTGTCTGCTCACCCATACACCTGTACCTGTCAACACCATTACAACAAAGTTGATATTTCCATTTTTTCATATTTTCTAACAAGGAAAATCATTAGGGTTTCTGGATTGGTGTATGGGTTCTATTCTGTGGTTTGGGGAGGAGGTAGCCAAAAATAAAATTAGCTGTGATTGAATGGTGAAGCAAACTCGATGGGCCAAATGGTCTAATTCTGTTCCTTTATCCAATGGTTTTATGGTCTGCAAGACAAGCTTGACACTATATCTTGCTTGGTACATGTGGCAAAAATAAACTAATTCCATGAATTAATATTTCAATTATTGTGCCTTCATTAGAATGGGGGAAATTAATTGGAAAACCACTCTGTTCGGCCAAGTGGATCCAAATAGACAATTTATACTCTTAAATGTTCTCTGCCAACTACTAATTGGATCTAGAATTGATCTATGAGTGCATTCATACTGTTATCAACTTCACCCTGACTCATCAGTACTGGCATAAGCTCAAGGAGCATTCCTACCCTTTCCAACACCACCTTTTAATTCCAGAAACATGGAAAGTACCTTGGAATAATTCACTGTCAGGAAGCAGGGCACAGTCTGGGGGGTTTCATCTCATTGACTGGAAATTGGTAATTGGTATATTATTGTCATATGTTCCAATATCCAGTGGGAGACCTTCCTTTGCATGACACCCAAACAGATCCATGCTCAAGGTTCAAGATTTAGGGTTCAAGTTTATTTGTCACATGTACATTGAAATGTACTTGCATTTAACAACCGACATACATCCCATTCCAGGTCGTAATAAAACAGAATGGAGAATATTGTGGTACAGTTACAGAGAAAGTGCAGTGCAGGTAGACAAATAAAGTGCAAAGGTCACGACAAGGTGAGTGAGAGGTCAATAATTCATTGAAGTGTCTTATAAGAACTGGGTAGATGCAGTCCTCGATCCTGAAGGTTTGTGTCTTAGGCTTTTGTATCTTCTTTCTGATGGGTGGGAGGAGACGAGAGAATATCGGGGTGGGGGTCCTTGTTTATGTTAGCTGTTTTCCAGAGGCAAGCCGCATGTAATCCAGGTTGTCATTCCACTGACTGAACACTAAATGCAGCACCAACAGGAGGGACCAGCCCCCAACCCAGCATGGCGGCCTCCAGCATCTCCTCCCATGGACTGATGCCACAGGCAAGCCGGCGGGTCGGGTTCTAGTCCCCGCTATGACTTGGGCTACGCAGCTGCCCTGCCACCAGTCTCACCAATAGACGAGGGAAACGGTCTTGCAACAACAATGTCCAGCAGGGTCTAGTGATTGCAAGAGAAACATCAAAGACTCAAGGTTTAGTGGCTCCTCTCAATATCGAGGACGTATACAGAAGACAAACTGAACATCCATGAAGAAAACCCCAAAGAATGAATGACAGTAAAGTGTTGGGGCCCCCAAGCCTCCACAACCCCCACCCATACACAAGCAGCAGCAAAGCATCACCCCTCCCCCTCCCCTCCCCCCACTTGTTCCAACCGGAAGCATTAATGCCCCCCCCCACCCACCAAGCAAGCAATAGCAAAGCTCCAAAAGTCCATGTTCTCAGTCCAACAAAAAGCTACAGTCCATAACCCAGCACTTTGACATGCCACATGCTCTCTGTCTCTCTCTCTCTCACTACCAAGGGGCAGAGAGGTGTCATGGTGAGAAAGAGACCGACAGATCGCTGTTTTGATGTTGCAGTCTGAAGCGATGCTTATTCAAGCTGGCCTGACTCGAGTGCCAGCAGACTGCCCACTGCTTTTGCACACCAACTACAATGCATTCCTGTAGCAGGCGGTAACACGGTCCGCACCAAGCCCAGCTCCTCCAGCTCGCCGATGGGGGAAACCTGCAGTACCTGACATTCTTAATGTCCAGCATTGTCTTGTGTTCGTAAAAATGAAGTTTAAAGAAGATCTTTGGTTCCCCCCCCCCGTGAGGCTGCTGTATCCGAACACGCTGCCATCTTATTGGAAGAAGCTCTAAACACTGCTGTGTTTTCTCCTTTCCCTCTCTGAGGTGGAACATTCTGTCCTCAGCAAGAGTCTCACCTGCCACAACACCGAGCTCTTCTTCTGTTGCCTCTTTCTCCAAGTCTACTTCTTTGACAAGAATTCCCCTCCCTGCACCAATGACCCCCTTCTCTAGTCTCCGAGCTTCCTCCTTTTCTTGGACACTCACTCTGGTTTTCTGCCTCCTCTGGAACTTTCCATCTCTAACTACAAATGAGACATCAGCCATCTTGACTTCAGCAGTCCTCTCGCTTCCTTGAACCTTACCCCGTTCTGGCTTCTGCCACCCTACCTTCACCGTCCCGAGGGTCTCGGCCCGAAACGTTGACTGTTCATTCATTTCCATGGATGCTGCCTAACCCGCTGAGTTCCTCCGATCTTTATTATCACTGACATATGTTGTGAGGTTTGTTGTTTGGTGGCACAGTAGAGTAAATAACTCAAATAAAAACATTATAGGTTAAAATATTAAAAGATAGTTCAAAAAGACAGCAAAATAGTGATGGTTCATGGGTTCATGATTTATCTAGAGACCTGATGGCAGAGAGGAAGGGGCTGTTCTGAATATGTTGAATGTGTGTCGTCAGACTCCTGTACCTCCTCCCCAATCGTAGTAATCATAACAGGGTGTGTCACAGTGGTGAGTGTCCTTAACGCTAGATACCATCTCCTTGAACCATTGCCTTCTGGAGATGTCCTTAATGGTGGAGAGTCTAGTGCCGACAATGGATCTGGCTGACTCTACAACTCTCTGTGGCTTTTTCTGACCCAATCCTCTGATCTTCTAGGTTATTTCTGTGTAATCTCAATATTATCACCAATAAATGCAACAAATAATTCAGGAGGAGCTTCTGAGGCTCAGTCACACTGCTGAGAGAGCTGCTGCCTCACAGTTCCACAGACGCTGGTTCAATCCCCGCCTCTGGCTCTGTCTGTGTGGAGTTTGCATGTTCTACTTGTTACCATGTGGATTTCCTCTGGGCACTCCCAATACCTCTCCGATCCCAAAGGCGTGCGATCTGCAGGGCATTTGGCCTCTGTAAACCAGCTCCCAGTGCACAGCTGAGTAGTAAAGTCTTCGAAGGGAATTAAAAAGTAGGGATTAGTATAAATATACACAGTGGCTAAATTACACAGTGCCTCCTGTACCTAATAAAGTGGCCACTGAGTGTACGTTCATGGTCTTCAACTTCTGTAGCTCAACCACTTCACGGTTTGATGGACTGTGTGTTCAGTGATGCTCTTCTGCACACCACTGTTGTAACGTGTGTATATTTGAGTTACTGTCGCCTTCCTGTCAGCTCGAACCAGCCTGGCTGTTCTCCTCCGACCTCTCTCATGAACAATGTACTTTCGCCCACAGAGCTGTCACTCATGGATGTCCTTTTTGTTATTTTCCGCACCATTCTCTGTAAACTCTGAAGACTGGTGTGGGTGAAAATCTCAGAAGATCAGCAGGTTTTTAGATATACAAACCACCTTGCCCGGCATTTCAAGGTCAAAGGCACTTAGATGACATGTCTACCCTTTTCTGATGTCCGGTCTGAACCCCTTGACCGTGCCTGCATGCTTTTATACATTGAGTTGCTGCCATGTGACTGGCTGATTAGATATTGGCATTAATGAGCAGGTGTACAGGTGTGCCTAATAAAGTGGCCACTGAGTGTAGGTGGTTCTAGGATAGCATGTACTTGGTAGGCTGAAGGACCATTTCAGAGCAATGTGACCGTCAGTTATTATGTAGAAGTCCTCACCTTGTCGTGGTGGAGAGGTGTGCCAGTTCCTGAGACCCGCAGAGTGACGCCATCTGCTGCTTAGCTCCAGGTAGAGTTGCCCATGGTGTGCAGAGGTCCCTGACAAAGAGCGATCCAACCAAGACCTGAACGGTGGAGGATGTCATCATCTGGCAGGAGATGGTGACCCATCACCACGGCAGTGAAGGGTCCCAGTCATCTTGCATTCCAGGCCACTGGACCCCGAACCCCATCTGTCAAGGACTATGTGGTGGCTGCCCGTGTATCAGGCTCCCCACATTAAACAAAGATGTGCACAGGTGTTTATTTATTTACTGATTGAGAAACAGCAGGACAAGGCCCTTCCGACCCTTTGAGACAGGCCCCCAGTAATCCCCGATTTAATCCCAGCCTAATCACGGCACAATTCACAATGACCAATTAACCTACTAACTGGTACACCTTTGGACTGTGGGAATAAACTGGAGCACCCTGAGGAAACCCATGCAGTCATGGGAGAACGTACAAACTCCTTACAGGCAGTGGCGGGAATTGTACAGTGTTGTGCCAAGCACTACACCACCACACCGCCCCATTCTTCATTAAGGGAATCCATCCTGATATCCCGGAATATGTGGATCCCGGATCGGCCTCTAAAGCCACCGAAGGACCCACCAGCAGACAAACTCTTAGGAGAACATCACACTCGACTCAAGTGATCGCATTACTTGTATGTAGAAGTGGAGGGAATCGGGAATTTAGAGTGGCTAAGGCAGGGACACGATGAAGAGGGGGTTGAATGAATGTAGGAAGTAGAGAGCAAGCGAAGGATTTGTATGAGAGGGTGAGATGAAGGTTGGTGGGAGGAGATTCCTGTAGCATTGACCATCTGGGCCGAATGGCCTTTTTCCATACTGTATATTCTCCACCTCTCAGTGAGGCAGATACTGATGATATAATTCAGGTCCACCTCCACTGCACTGATGGGAAGAGCATTTTCAATCTGAATCTCAGGCTGGAAAGGGTCCTGGCTCTGTGGAAAACATCGTGTGTGGTCCCAGTTCCCAAGCAGGACCAACTGACCTCACACATCATGAAGACCCTAGAGAGGCTGGTCCTGCCTCACCTCTGACCCCTGGTCAATCAGCCCTCGGTCCCCTGCAGTTTGCCTGCCAGGAGCACATTGGAGTGGGCGATGCTGTCATCTACCTGCTGAACAGAGCTGACTCTCATTGGATAAGCAGGTCAGCACTGTGAGGATCATGATTTTTTGGTTTTCCTCGTACCTTCAATACCTACAGCCCTCATTGCTGGGGGAAAGTTTCCATTCAATGCAGGTTGGCACTTCCATTGTGTCCTGGATAATGGACTACCTGACTGGCAGACCACAGTTTGTGTGGCTTCAGAGCCGTGTGTCAGACGTGGCTATAGTCAGCACTGGGGCCCCACAGGGGACTGTATTGACTCCCTTCCTGTTTACCCTGTACACCTCAGACTTTAGATACAACACTGAGTCATATCATCTGTAGAAATTCTCTGATGGCTCAGCAACAGTTGGGTGTATAAGCGGAAGTCAGGAGATGAATGCAGGGCCCTGGTGGAGGACTTTGTCAAATGTTGCAAGCTGAATCATCTGCAGCTCAACAAAGTAAGACAAAGGAGGTGGTGATGGACTTTTGGAAGACCAGGCCTGCACTGCTCCCTGTTACTGTAGATGGTGAGGATGTTGATGTTGTGAGGAACTACAAGTACCTGGAGGTTCACCTGGATGACAGTCTTGAGTGGAGCACCAACACAGAGTCTGTGTATAAGAAGGGCCAGAGTCACTTCTACTTCCTGAGGAGACTGAGGTCCTCTGGAGTGCGCAGGCCTCTCCTTCACAGGTTCTACCGGTCTGTTGTCGCCAGGACAATCTATGGGGCCAACACCTGTGTTGAAAGGCTGGCTCTGTCACAGGAGTCAAACCGGACACACTGGAGACTGTGGTAGAACAAAGAACCCTATGGAAAATCCTGGCAATTCCGGACAATGTTTCTCACCCTCTGAATTCCACCTTGCCTGAACAGAGGAGCATTTTCAGTGATAGACTCAGACAACTGCGCTGCTCCAAAGACCGATATATGAGGTCATTCTTACCCTCGGCCATCGGGCTCTAAAACGAGTCAGCCTGTAGCTGGGGAAGTGATGACCCCCTCCTGTTAGACTGTTTGTGGTAACTTATTTTTTATTCTTTCTACTTCTCTTCTAATATTTATATCTGGCACTTGTAATGCTGCTGTGCCTCTGCAAATTCCTCTGGGATCGATGAAGTATCTGTCTATCTAACACAAACAGTGTGAACTGAATGTTTTTATGTTTGTTTATTCATTTAGAGATGCAGTGTGGAGTAGGCCCTTCCAGCCCAATGAGCTGCATCGCCTAGCAACACACCTATTTAACTCTCGCCTAACCATGGGACAATTTACAATGACCAATTAACCTCTTGGCCGCTTGGCTTGGGGGAGGAAACTGGAGCACTCGGAGGAAACCCATGTGGTCCCAGGGAGAACATACAAACTCCTTACAGACGGGTCCAGGATTGAACTCTGAACTCTGACGCCCTAACCTGTAATAGCATTGTGCAACCTGCTACGATATCATGGTGCCTGAGTGAGAAATACATGTGTTAAGTAAATATGAAACCGATTTTGATCAGGCTCGTCTTTTCCTTGAAGCTGCACTAATTTTCCCTTTTCCGGCATTCATTCAAACTGTTACAGCGAGCCAGAACTATCAGCACCCAGTGGTCAGTGAAACCAATCCCAGCTGCCTTTCACTGACGTCATTGCCCCCCTCAGGGACTCGATTGTTCTGGGGTAAACCATTCAAATAGTCCTGGGAACTGTGAGTTTGAGCTGAGTTTTGAGGCTGGTGTGGTCTTACTGAATAAAGGGTGATTTTGTTTCCAGCTTGGTCTGTTGTGTCATCTGTGGTTACAGGCAGGAGAACACAACACGAACCCATTGGGAGGTTTCTGCTGAGTCTGCATCCACCTCCCATTGAGGTAGATCCTGACTCCTCCCTCTTCTCTGCATCAGATGCAGTTTAAGCTTGTTCCTTTGGGGCTGGGTGTGTTCAGAGGCTGAACAGGTGTGGACAAGCACGATCCATGTACCTGCCCAAGTACCTTTCACATGCTGTCATTTGCCACCCTCTGCTCTTCGCGCAGTGAGACTAAACCCATGAGCACACGTCAGGCCCAAAGGCTCCACGCCTTGCTACCTACGGGCATGGCTTTTAGGTTATGCCAGAGGTAATTTATTTGTACATAGAGATCGGTGGGTGCATGGAATGCTTCGCCAGGGCTGGTGGTAGAGGCAGATCCATTAGGGGTATTTAAGATCCCCTTAGATGGGGACATGGATGAAAGAAAAATGGAGGGTTACTTAGGAGGGAAGGGCTAGATTGATTTTAGAATAGGTTAAAAGGCCAGTACAACATTGTGGGCCAAATAGCTTGTTCCATACTGTATTGTTCTATCTTTTATTAAGTCTGTCTAAATGCTTTTTAAACATTGTGATTGTATCTGATTCTACCACTTCCTCTGGCAGTGTGTCTACTTCCTATATATATAAAAAAATCACCCCCCCCCCCAAAACTCCTTCGTCTCTCCTCCCCCCTCTGTCCTACCAAGGGAAAAAATTCTGAATATCCTCCAAACTGCATAGTTGTATCAGGTCACCCCTCGGTCTCCTTCACTCCACACAGAGGTTTAAAGGGGATTTTGGGTCCTCTTTAACCTTTCCACTCTCACCTTACACCCCAGTTCTAGACTTTCCAACCTTGGGATAATATCTAAGATCGCCCATTTTATCTAAGTCCCTCTGTAAGGCCTCCGCTCAGCCAGCTTCGCTTCGGGGAAAGCAGTCCCCGTCTATCCAACCTCTCCTCATATCTCAAACCTTCCCATCCAGCAACATCCTTTCCTGACTCTGGCCGGCTTAATCACATCGGGTGCTTCTTCACCTGGCTGCTCCGGCTGTTCCATCACTGCAGCCGTGTGCTGCAGCACGAAGGTTAAAGTCAAGTTTGTTGTCACGTGCACAAGCGCCCGTCTGCAGAGGTGCAAAGCAGAACTCGCTTGCTGCTGCTTCCCAAGCACAGATCATCAGACAACCAGCGTTCACAAAAAAACATGAATTAGAAATAAAATCCACACAACTTTTACGTGGCAAGAGCACAATTATAGCAAATACAAAAGCAAGGTCCACGCCAGTGCAGAGTGCTCAAAGTGGTCCTAATGTTACTGGCACAGAAGTGTCATAATGCCTTACAGCGCCAGCAGCCGAGGTTCAGTTACTGCTCTGTCTGTAAGTCCTCCCACATTCCAGAAGTCATCCAGGTTAGGGTTTTCCTCTGTTGGCACCAGAAACAGAGCAGCACTTTGCGGGCTGGTCCCAACACATCCTCGGACTGTGTTGGTTGTTGACGCAAATGCTTCTCAATATTTCGATTTACATATGACAAATAAAGCAAAACTTTTAATCTCTGTTTAAACCATAGCTGTGCGTGTTGGTTCAAGAACCAAATGGCTTAAAGGCCGTGGCTGTTCTTGGACCTGGTGTTGTGGGACACGCACTGCTGGGCAAGTGATGTCAGTGATTTGAGCCTGAGGGTCTCTCGCTCTCTGGGAACCACCTAGATGGGCACAAGCCACAACATTTCACAATGACAAAGGAGAGAACATCTGCAGAAGATAGAAATCCAAGCAACACACACAAAATACTGGAGGAACCCAGCAGGCCAGGCAGCATCTACGGATAAAAGTACAGTTGACGCTTCGGTCCGAAAAGCTTCAGGGGGATTCAAGAGAAAAAGCTGAGGAGTAGATTTGAAGGTGGGGGGAAGGGAGAGAGAAATGCCAGGTGATAGGTGAAATTGGGGAGTGGGGGGGGGGAAGAAGCAAAGAGCTAAGAAGTTGATTGGTGAAAGAGACAGAAGACCATGGAAGAATGAAGAAAGAGGGGTGGGAGAGGAGCACAAAAGGGAGGTGATGGGTGGGCAAGGAGAAAACATGAGAGAGGGACAAGGGGTGGGAAATGGCGAAAGGAGGCGCGGCAGGTATTACTGGAAATTTCAGAAATCGATATTCATGCCCTCAGGTTGGAGGCTGCCCAAATGGAATATAAGGTGTTGTTCCTCCAGCCTGAGTGCAGCCCCATCACAACAGTGGAGGAGGCCATGGATGGACAGATCGGAATGGGAATGGGAAATAACACACACAAACTGTTGGAGGAACTCAGTTAAGTCAGGCAGCATCTGGAGTATGGAGAGGAGTAAACAGTCGATGACCCTTCATTAAGACTTTGAATTTGAAGATTTAATGAAATAATAAAATATACCTGTATATTTGTTTGAAAATCATTTTTGCTTTCAGCAATAAAACTTTGTGGAGGTTATAAACCCAGAATTTATGATTTCATTCTATTAACTTTAAGAAAACTACTTGTGACTTTCAAAGTGCTGACAACTGACTGATTAAAGATAGATTTTCAGTGTCTTCAATCTTCCTCATCGTGGCACTTTGGGTTTTATTTTTCTGCCTGCACGGCACATTTCCATTTAATTCTAACACTGTGTTCTGTATTATGTTTTCCTTTAGGACCTCTATCAATGTAATTTCCTCAGAGCTCCTTCAGTCTTAGTGATATCTCACCTACCTACAGGAAAGAGATCAATAAGATTGAAAGAGTTTACAGAAGATTTGCAAATGTGTTGCCTGGACTTGAGGACCCCAGTTGTAGGTGGAGGTTGAACCGGTTTGGACTTCATTCTGTGGAATGTAAGGGGATGAGGGGTATAGATCGGGTAAATGCAAGCAGGCTTTTTCCACTGAATTTGGGTGAGACTAGTTTGATGACAACACTTAAGAGAAGTTTGAAAAAGTATGTGGATGGGAGGGATATTGAAACACTTGTGGTCTTATCTGGTTGAACTGGTTGCCGCACTCTTATGAGAAAATCAAATTAAGTAATACCACACTAGGTATTAGTAGTTCATCAGAAGCTCCAGTTATCGGAAGGAGGCAGTGAATAGAAAACACACACTTCTGGAAGCAAGTTTTGTTTATTAATAAATACAAGGTATATGAAATATTTACATGAGTAAGAGCAATCCAAAATTCCAACATTCTGTTACGTTCCAAATCTCAGATATCAACAAAAGCCAAGTTCCTGTCTAGTTAGAATCAGTGATATTCATTAGAATAACCTTCGTTACTCCAATTTCTCCAACTAATTAGATCTAGTGTTATTCACTATTTTAAGGTTTACAGATTAACCTTTCCTTTTTTTTTAATTTATCCCCAGTTTATTAGGAGCCTAATTGAATTCCTGTTCTGAAGAGTTATGGTTAACTTCAGTTTCAGTTCAAGTCAGTATGTCGACAAGTTCAAATACGATCTATCTACTCAGCTTAACTCCTTTCACATCAATTCTACAATGTCACAACTTCGAAACCAAGTAAATCTCATTCAGTGACTTATCCATGTCTTTGCAAAAATAATCAGTCCTCACAGAAAATCAAGTTCGGATCCTTTGAATGAAAATAAACTTATAGATCCAACCGTATTAAATCCTCTATGTCCTGAAACATTTTGTTCCCGCGTTGGTTCTTCGATCTTGGGTGGCTCGTCATCTTGTTTCTTGTTTCGTTGGATGAAATAGTTGATCATTCACGGAAAGCTGATTCACAATACTCACACAAAAAAAACCTGACCAACTCCCTTGGTGTGATTTAACACAACTAATTCCAGGTTACACGGTAGAGGTCTTGGACACTTGTCTCTGCTGATATTGCCTCACTACAGCTGCTGTGTGTTATAGCCGTAGCTTCAATAACCCTTTTATGGTTATCGTCTCTCCTCCATGGTTTCACCCCGAGGTTTTCAAGTAAGTAGGGTAGAGATACTCACTACTATTTCCACTTTTAAGTTTCTAATAGTTTGCTGCATTTCTCTCATTTTCCCGTGCTGTGTCAGCTGCACCTCGTTGTTGCATAGATTTCCCCCCCCCCCAGTTCTTTTTTTTAATTCAGTAAATCTTGTTTCCATTCCTCCACGGGTGGAGCTCTTTAACATTAACCTGGGTTACACTATGGTTCAGGTGCAATTTAATAGGGGTGGGCAGAATAATAGTTTTGCACAGACTAGATGGGCCAACTGGCCTGTGTGGTGCTGTAGTGCTCTGTGACTATAACTCTATGAAGAAGAAGAAGAAGAATAGCCTTTAACTCGGCAGTGGAGTTATCGGGGCACCATCATGACGGTGTTTCTGTGGCAAGCTATTCTTGTTTTATGAGGCCGAGTTGCTAGCTCAGTGCTCAACCTGACTTGGATTGGAACTCGGGAACCTTCGCTGCGGAGTCCGGCGCTGATGTCATTGCGCCACCAAGCGGCGCATAACTCTATGACTCTACCTCAATGTACCATGTATGTCTGGAATGGGAACGATCTTCCTGGATGGCACACAGTTTCTCAGCATGCGTGACAAATAAGAAACCAATTCTACCAATCCCCTCTGTGGCGCCATGACGAGGGTGAAGAGGACAGTAGTGGAGAGAAGTGGAGCGAGAGGCAGAAAGTTATCACAATTAAATGAAAATTGTCGAAGAGGTAATTCTGGCTGAGGTCTCAGCAATCTGTGACTGTAGTTCTGCTCTACAAAGGTTGACAACTGATTTACAAAAAAATGAAATATGTGGATTTTGAATGCTTCCATAAGCCCAGAA
This sequence comes from Hypanus sabinus, assembly GCF_030144855.1. Lineage (NCBI taxonomy): Eukaryota > Metazoa > Chordata > Chondrichthyes > Myliobatiformes > Dasyatidae > Hypanus > Hypanus sabinus. Next base: position 116,352,005 of record NC_082713.1, on the reverse strand, counting down.
TGCTCCCTCTCCTCCACCCAGCTTGAGGTGAACAGAAATCAAGATTCAAGCCTCATTAGTGCAGGGAAATGCTGAGCATATTTAGCAATCGATTCTGCGCCCACACTCAACATTTTAGGAACAACTTCTTCCCATCTGCCATCAGATTTCTGAATGGTCCATTGACCCATGAACACTACCTCGTTAATTACATAGGACATAGAACCGTACAGCACAGTACAGACCTCTTGGCCCATGATGTTGTATCGACCTTTTAACCTACCCTAAGATCAATCTAGCCCTTTCCTCTTGCATATCCCTCCATTTGTTTTCATTTATGTGCAGTGTGCAGAGCAGACCCAGTGATCTTTTCCATGTCTTATGGGCTATCTAAGAGTTTCTTAAATGCCCCTAGAGTAACTGCCTCCACTGCTGCCCTTGGCTGTGTGCTGCCCGCCTATTACTCACTGTAAAAACCTGCCTCTGACATCCCCACCCATACTTTCCATCAATCTCCTCAAAAATATTTATTTTTGCAACAGAATTTTCATGCCTTCCACTGTACAATTGCCACAAAAGCAACGTCGGTGATATTAAACCTAATTCTGATTCTTCTCTCTCAGCCGACTGCCCGGCAAATGACTAAAGCAATGGCTCCCACACTACGGTGCACAGCACAGCTCCGGGAGGAGCAGTTGGTTACAGGGGTGACAAGACGCTTCAATAACATCATGGTCATTTAATTAGAAAATGGACAAAAAAAATCAGAATGTACAAATGACATTCTGAAGACGTTGGAAATCTTGAGCGACGCACACAAAGCGCTGGAGGAACTCAGCAGGTAAGGCAGCATCTATGGAAAAGAGTAAACAGTCGATATTTCGAGCTGCGATCCTTCACCAGGACTGCAGGTGAGAGGCTTAACGTCAGAGTGGAAATGTCCAAAGTTGAAAGTAAATCTATTACCAAAGTACATATATGTCACCAAATACGACCTTGAGATTCATTTTGTTGCAGCATTCATCGAGGAACGAAGAAATATATAAAACATGAAAAACTACACACAAAGACTGACAAACAACCAATTTGCAAAAGAAGACAAAGTGTGCAAATATAATAAAACTAATAACTAAATAAACAAATAGATAGGTAGGTAAAGAATACTGAGAACTTGAGCTGCAGAGTGCTCGGAAGTGAGTTGTGCTCAGTGTTGAGGTGGAAGACGTTATTCACGCTGGTTCAGGAGCGTGCATGGTGCAACTGGGAGTTGAGCTTCCTGAGCGTCAGACAGTCAGGATGCGCACCTGCTCCGCCCTCCACATCCTCAGCAAAGGTTTCCCCAGGGCTGTCTGCTGGACACTCTGCTCACACGTGACTGCACGGCCAAACGCCTGGACAATCACATCGTCAAGCTCGCTGATGACACCAGAGTGGTGGGGCTCTTCACCAACAACGATGAGGCTACGGAGGGGAGGTGGAAAAGCTGGAGGCTTGGCACCAGGTAAATAACCTCTTCCTTAATGTCAACAGGACAAAGGAGATGGTTATCGACTTCAGGAGAACTTGCACCGCTCACACCCCACTTTAGATCGGCGGCACAGCAGTGGAAACTCCGAGCAGTTTCAAACTCTTGGGAGTGCACAGCCTCTCATGGCCCCAGAACACATCCTATACCATTGAAAAAGATCACCAATGCCTCTACTTTCTGAGGAGGCTGAAGAGAGCCACGTCATGCTACAGATGCGCAGTGGAGAGCATACTGACAAGCTGCATCACAGCCTGGTACAGAAACTGCACTGTGGCTGACAGGAATGCTTGTAGTCAAAACTGCCCAACACATCACCGGCACCAGCCCGCCTGGTCTCAAGGGGATATACAGAAAGGTGCTGGAAAAGGGCCAGTAACATCACGATGAATCCCACCCTCCCTGCTCATGGATATTTACACTTGTGTACAGGACAGTAAACAATCTTGCATCTTCATTGTTGAAGGCGCGTGGCCAAGTGGTTAAGGTGTTTGTCTAGTGATCTGAAGGTCATTAGTTCGAGCCTTGGCTGAGGCTGCGTGTGTATCCTTGAGCAAGGTACTTAACCACACATTGCTCTGCGATGACACCGGTGACAAGCTGTATGGGTCCACGGTGGCGTGGAGAGGGGAGACTTGCAGCTTGGGCAACTGCTGGTCATCCATTAAAAAAAATCTTGCTCAGGCTTGCACCCTGGAAACTTTCCAAGGTGCAAATCTACGGTCTATCTATACAAACGGATGCCTACTATACATCATTGTTGAAGGGTAATACCTGCCTACTGTATTCACTGATGGAGAGCTGCTTTGGGAATCAGGTTCCAAGAATCCCTGAGACAGTTCCAGCTCTTTAAAAGGATAAGCCTGTGATGTCATTAAGTGTTTCATCTCGGTGAGGGATTATTTTACTGAATATTATTAAGGGGCTTTCATTCAAGAGGGTAGGAACCAGTCCTGACTGATACCTGCACTTCTTACTGTTACCACCAGATGGGGCCAGAGCTCACTGCAGCGGCTGAACCCTGAAGTAAAAGGCCGAATGTCCGACCCCGGAATATTGCAGTCCTGGGTGTTGTTCTGGACCAGCACCTTACATTAACATAAATAGCATTAAGAAGTAGATTGGAGGGAGAAGATCACTGGAGAGGAAACTGCAGCAGGAGTGGTATGAAAACGATCACAGGGTATGAAAAGACCGGAGACCAGGTGATTGAAGGTAACTGGGATGGGGCCAATCAGTTAAACTGGTTTATCAATAGGTTTGATGAGGAGGCTTCTATTTACCCCTCTACAACCCATCCACCCCCAGTTCCTCCCCTCTCACCCCTCGTCTCTCTCTCAGACACTGGGGAGCCAACAACTACAGACACATGGACTATCACTGCTCCGCAGACCTCACCCAGGCAAGGCTGTGGGCCCGGACGGCATCAGCCCAGGGTTTCTGCTACTCAGCTGGGTGCAGACTTTCAATACATCCTTAATCTGAGCCTGAGCCTGAGCCTGGGGAGGGTCCCTGTGCTGTGGAAAACATCCTGCCTAGTCCCAGTACCCAGGAAGACATGTCCCACCACACCCAGTGACCACAGACCAGTGGCACTGACCTCACACGTTATTAGAAATACCAGCCCTGACACACCTCCAGACCATCATAAATCTGTCACTGGTCCTCCTGCCGTTTGATTACCAACCACACATTGGAGTCGAGGACGCCACTGTCTTCCTGATTCAACGGGCTTACACCCATGTGGAAGAGCCGCACTGTTCTTTGATTTCTCCAGTGCTTTTAACACCATACGACCTGCTTTACTAGGGAGTAAGCTCATGGAGATGCAGGTGGGTGTTCCACTAGTGTCCTGGATTACAGACGACCTGTCCAGGCAGCCACAACATGCGAGATTGCAGAACAGAGTATCAGATACCGCGGTGAGCAGTACAGGGGCAACTCACCGGATTGTCCTGTTCACCATCTACACCTCAAACTTCAGATACAAATCGGAGTCTTGCAACCTGCAGGGGTTTTCGGACGGTTCTGCAGCTCTGGGCTGTATCAGCCGGGGTCAAGAGGCTGAGTAGAGAAGAGAGGTGGACAACTTTGTTGAGTGATGTGGACTGAATCACCTGCAGCTCAACATCACTAAGGCAAAGGAGATGGTGGTGGACATCAGGAAGGTGAAAACCCCTCACATTCCCATCTCTATCAAGGGAACGGATGTGGAAGTGATCCAGGACAAGAAATACCAGGACAATAAACTGGACTGGACTGCAAACACAGAGGCTCTGTACAAGAAGGGACAGAGACAAATGGGCTTTCTGCGGAGGCACCAGTCATTCAGCATCTGTAGTACAGTGCTGCAGATGTTCTACAACTCAGTCATGACCAGCATTCTATCCCTCGTTGTGGTCTCATGTTCTACGACTCAGTAGAGACCAGCATTCTACCCATCGCTGTGGTCTGATATTCTGTGACTCAGTCGTGACCAACATTCTACCCCTCGCTGTGGTCTGATGTTCTACGACTCAGTCGTGACCAGCATTCTATCCCTCGCTGTGGTCTGATGTTCTACGACTCAGTGGAGACCAGCATTCTACCCCTCGCTGTGGTCTGATGTTCTACGACTCAGTCGTGACCAGCATTCTATCCCTCGCTGTGGCCTGATGTTCTACGACACAGTGGTGACCAGCATTCCATCCCTCGCTGTGGTCTGATGTTCCACGACTCAGTCGTGAACAGCATTCTATCCCTCGCTGTGGCCTGATGTTCCACGACTCAGTCGTGACCAGCATTCTAACCCTCGCTGTGGTCTGATGTTCTACGACTCAGTCGTGAACAGCATTCTATCCCTCGCTGTGGCCTGATGTTCCACGACTCAGTCGTGACCAGCATTCTAACCCTCGCTGTGGTCTGATGTTCCACGACTCAGTCGTGACCAGCATTCTACACCTCGCTGTGGTCTGATGTTCTACGACTCAGTCGTGACCAGCATTCCATCCCTCGCTGTGGTCTGATGTTCTACGACTCAGTGGTGACCAGCATTCTACCCCTCACTGTGGTCTGATGTTCTACGACTCAGTCGTGACCAGCATTCTATCCCTCGCTGTGGTCTGATGTTCTACGACTCAGTCATCACCAGCATTCTACCCCTCGCTGTGGTCTGATGTTCTACGACTCAGTCGTGACCAGAATTCTACCCCTCGCTGTGGTCTGATGTTCTACGACTCAGTCATCACCAGCATTCTACCCCTCGCTGTGGTCTGATGTTCTACGACTCAGTCGTGAACAGCATTCTATCCCTCGCTGTGGTCTGATGTTCCACGACTCAGTCGTGACCAGCATTCTAACCCTCGCTGTGGTCTGATGTTCTGTGACTCAGTCGTGACCAACATTCTACCCCTCGCTGTGGTCTGATGTTCTACGACTCAGTAGAGACCAGCATTCTACCCATCGCTGTGGTCTGATATTCTGTGACTCAGTCGTGACCAAAATTCTACCCCTCGCTGTGGTCTGATGTTCTACGACTCAGTCGTGACCAGCATTCTATCCCTCGCTGTGGTCTGATGTTCTACGACTCAGTGGAGACCAGCATTCTACCCCTCGCTGTGGTCTGATGTTCTACGACTCAGTCGTGACCAGCATTCTATCCCTCGCTGTGGCCTGATGTTCCACGACTCAGTCGTGACCAGCATTCTACACCTCGCTGTGGTCTGATGTTCTACGACTCAGTCGTGACCAGCATTCCATCCCTCGCTGTGGTCTGATGTTCTACGACTCAGTGGTGACCAGCATTCTACCCCTCGCTGTGGTCTGATGTTCCACGACTCAGTCGTGACCAGCATTCTAACCCTCGCTGTGGTCTGATGTTCCACGACTCAGTCGTGACCAGCATTCTACACCTCGCTGTGGTCTGATGTTCTACGACTCAGTCGTGACCAGCATTCCATCCCTCGCTGTGGTCTGATGTTCTACGACTCAGTGGTGACCAGCATTCTACCCCTCGCTGTGGTCTGATGTTCTACGACTCAGTAGTGACCAGCATTCTATCCCTCGCTGTGGTCTGATGTTCTACGACTCAGTCATCACCAGCATTCTACCCCTCGCTGTGGTCTGATGTTCTACGACTCAGTCGTGACCAGCATTCTACCCCTCGCTGTGGTCTGATGTTCTACGAATCAGTCCTGGCCAGCATTCTATCCCTCGCTGTGGTCTGATGTTCTACGAATCAGTCCTGGCCAGCATTCTATCCCTCGCTGTGGTCTGATGTTCTACGAATCAGTCCTGGCCAGCATTCTATCCCTCGCTGTGGTCTGATGTTCTACGAATCAGTCCTGGCCAGCATTCTATCCCTCGCTGTGGTCTGATGTTCTACGAATCAGTCCTGGCCAGCATTCTATCCCTCGCTGTGGTCTGATGTTCTACGACTCAGTCATCACCAGCATTCTACCCCTCGCTGTGGTCTGATGTTCTACGACTCAGTCCTGACCAGCATTCTATCCCTCGCTGTCGTCTGATGTTCTGCGACTCAGTCGTGAACAGCATTCTATCCCTCGCTGTGGTCTGATGTTCTACGACTCAGTCGTGACCAGCATTCTATCCCTCGCTGTGGCCTGATGTTCTACGACTCAGTCGTGACCAGATTTCTACCCCTCGCTGTGGTCTGATGTTCTACGACTCTGTCGTGACCAGCATTCAATCCCTCGCTGTGGTCTGATGTTCCACGACTCAGTCGTGACCAGCATTCTATCCCTCGCTGTGGTCTGATGTTCTGTGACACAGTCGTCATCAGCATTCTGTCCCTCGCTGTGGCCTGATGTTCCACGACACAGTCGTGACCAGCATTCTATCCCACGCTGTGGTCTGATGTTCTACGACTCAGTCGTGACCAGATTTCTACCCCTCGCTGTGGTCTGATGTTCTACGACTCTGTCGTGACCAGCATTCAATCCCTCGCTGTGGCCTGATGTTCCACGACACAGTCGTGACCAGCATTCTACCCCTCGCTGTGGCCTGATGTTCTACGACTCAGTCGTGACCAGCATTCTGTCCCTCCCTGTGGTCTGATGTTCTACGACTCAGTCGTGACCAGCATTCTACCCCTCGCTGTGGTCTGATGTTCCACGACTCAGTCATGACCAGCATTCTATCCCTCGCTGTGGTCTGATGTTCAACGACACAGTCGTGACCAGCATTCTACCCCTCGCTGTGGCCTGATGTTCTACGACTCAGTCGTGACCAGCATTCTGTCCCTCCCTGTGGTCTGATGTTCTACGACACAGTTGTGACCAGCGTTCTATCCCTCGCTGTGGTCTGATGTTCTACTACTCAGTGGTGACCAGCATTCTACCCCTCGCTGTGGTCGGATGTTCTACGACTCAGTCGTGACCAGCATTCTATCCCTCACTGTGGTCTGATGTTCTGCGACTCAGTCGTGAACAGCATTCTATCCCTCGCTGTGGTCTGATGTTCTACGACTCAGTCCTGACCAGCATTCTATCCCTCGCTGTGATCTGATGTTCTACGACTCAGTCGTGACCAGCATTCTATCCCTCGCTGTGGTCTGATGTTCTACGACTCAGTGGTGACCAGCATTCTACCCCTCGCTGTGGTCTGATGTTCTACGACTCAGTCGTGACCAGCATTCTACCCCTCGCTGTGGTCTGATGTTCTACGACTCAGTCATGACCAGCATTCTATCCCTCGCTGTGGTCTGATGTTCTACGACTCAGTGGTGACCAGCATTCTACCCCTCGCTGTGGTCTGATGTTCTACGACTCAGTCGTGACCAGCATTCTATCCCTCGCTGTGGTCTGATGTTCTACGACTCAGTCCTGACCAGCATTCTACCCCTCGCTGTGGTCTGATGTTCTACGACTCAGTGGTGACCAGCATTTTAACCCTCGCTGTGGTCTGATGTTCTACGACTCAGTCGTGACCAGATTTCTACCCCTCGCTGTGGTCTGATGTTCTACGAATCAGTCCTGGCCAGCATTCTATCCCTCGCTGTGGTCTGATGTTCTACGAATCAGTCCTGGCCAGCATTCTATCCCTCGCTGTGGTCTGATGTTCTACGAATCAGTCCTGGCCAGCATTCTATCCCTCGCTGTGGTCTGATGTTCTACGAATCAGTCCTGGCCAGCATTCTATCCCTCGCTGTGGTCTGATGTTCTACGACTCAGTCATCACCAGCATTCTACCCCTCGCTGTGGTCTGATGTTCTACGACTCAGTCCTGACCAGCATTCTATCCCTCGCTGTCGTCTGATGTTCTGCGACTCAGTCGTGAACAGCATTCTATCCCTCGCTGTGGTCTGATGTTCTACGACTCAGTCGTGACCAGCATTCTATCCCTCGCTGTGGCCTGATGTTCTACGACTCAGTCGTGACCAGATTTCTACCCCTCGCTGTGGTCTGATGTTCTACGACTCTGTCGTGACCAGCATTCAATCCCTCGCTGTGGTCTGATGTTCCACGACTCAGTCGTGACCAGCATTCTATCCCTCGCTGTGGTCTGATGTTCTGTGACACAGTCGTCATCAGCATTCTGTCCCTCGCTGTGGCCTGATGTTCCACGACACAGTCGTGACCAGCATTCTACCCCTCGCTGTGGCCTGATGTTCTACGACTCAGTGGTGACCAGCATTTTAACACTCGCTGTGGTCTGATGTTCTACGACTCAGTCGTGACCAGATTTCTACCCCTCGCTGTGGTCTGATGTTCTACGACTCTGTCGTGACCAGCATTCAATCCCTCGCTGTGGTCTGATGTTCCACGACTCAGTCGTGACCAGCATTCTATCCCTCGCTGTGGTCTGATGTTCTGCGACACAGTCGTCATCAGCATTCTATCCCTCGCTGTGGCCTGATGTTCCACGACACAGTCGTGACCAGCATTCTACCCCTCGCTGTGGCCTGATGTTCTACGACTCAGTCGTGACCAGCATTCTGTCCCTCCCTGTGGTCTGATGTTCTACGACTCAGTCGTGACCAGCATTCTACCCCTCGCTGTGGTCTGATGTTCCACGACTCAGTCATGACCAGCATTCTATCCCTCGCTGTGGTCTGATGTTCAACGACACAGTCGTGACCAGCATTCTACCCCTCGCTGTGGCCTGATGTTCTACGACTCAGTCGTGACCAGCATTCTGTCCCTCCCTGTGGTCTGATGTTCTACGACACAGTTGTGACCAGCGTTCTATCCCTCGCTGTGGTCTGATGTTCTACTACTCAGTGGTGACCAGCATTCTACCCCTCGCTGTGGTCGGATGTTCTACGACTCAGTCGTGACCAGCATTCTATCCCTCACTGTGGTCTGATGTTCTGCGACTCAGTCGTGAACAGCATTCTATCCCTCGCTGTGGTCTGATGTTCTACGACTCAGTCCTGACCAGCAATCTATCCCTCGCTGTGGTCTGATGTTCTGCGACTCAGTCGTGAACAGCATTCTATCCCTCGCTGTGGTCTGATGTTCTACGACTCAGTCGTGACCAGCATTCTATCCCTCGCTGTGATCTGATGTTCTACGACTCAGTCGTGACCAGCATTCTATCCCTCGCTGTGGTCTGATGTTCTACGACTCAGTGGTGACCAGCATTCTACCCCTCGCTGTGGTCTGATGTTCTACGACTCAGTCGTGACCAGCATTCTACCCCTCGCTGTGGTCTGATGTTCTACGACTCAGTCGTGACCAGCATTCTATCCCTCGCTGTGGTCTGATGTTCTACGACTCAGTGGTGACCAGCATTCTACCCCTCGCTGTGGTCTGATGTTCTACAACTCAGTCGTGACCAGCATTCTATCCCTCGCTGTGGTCTGATGTTCTACGACTCAGTCATCACCAGCATTCTACCCCTCGCTGTGTTCTGATGTTCTGCGACTCAGTCGTGAACAGCATTCTATCCCTCGCTGTGGTCTGATGTTCTACGACTCAGTCGTGACCAGCATTCAATCCCTCGCTGTGGTCTGATGTTCCACGACTCAGTCGTGACCAGCATTCAATCCCTCGCTGTGGTCTGATGTTCCACGACACAGTCGTGACCAGCATTCTACCCCTCGCTGTGGCCTGATGTTCTACGACTCAGTCGTGACCAGCATTCTGTCCCTCCCTGTGGTCTGATGTTCTACGACTCAGTCGTGACCAGCATTCTACCCCTCGCTGTGGTCTGATGTTCCACGACTCAGTCGTGACCAGCATTCTATCCCTCGCTGTTGTCTGATGTTCAACGACACAGTCGTGACCAGCATTCTACCCCTCGCTGTGGCCTGATGTTCTACGACTCAGTCGTGACCAGCATTCTGTCCCTCCCTGTGGTCTGATGTTCTACGACACAGTTGTGACCAGCGTTCTATCCCTCGCTGTGGTCTGATGTTCTACTACTCAGTGGTGACCAGCATTCTAACCCTCGCTGTGGTCGGATGTTCTACGACTCAGTCGTGACCAGCATTCTATCCCTCGCTGTGGTCTGATGTTCTGCGACTCAGTCGTGAACAGCATTATATCCCTCGCTGTGGTCTGATGTTCTACGACTCAGTCCTCACCAGCATTCTATCCCTCGCTGTGGTCTGATGTTCTGCGACTCAGTCGTGAACAGCATTCTATCCCTCGCTGTGGTCTGATGTTCTACGACTCAGTCGTGACCAGCATTCTATCCCTCGCTGTGATCTGATGTTCTACGACTCAGTCGTGACCAGCATTCTATCCCTGGCTGTGGTCTGATGTTCTACGACTCAGTGGTGACCAGCATTCTACCCCTCGCTGTGGTCTGATGTTCTACGACTCAGTCGTGACCAGCATTCTACCCCTCGCTGTGGTCTGATGTTCTACGACTCAGTCGTGACCAGCATTCTATCCCTCGCTGTGGTCTGATGTTCTACGACTCAGTGGTGACCAGCATTCTACCCCTCGCTGTGGTCTGATGTTCTACGACTCAGTCGTGACCAGCATTCTATCCCTCGCTGTGGTCTGATGTTCTACGACTCAGTCATCACCAGCATTCTACCCCTCGCTGTGGTCTGATGTTCTACGACTCAGTCGTGAACAGCATCCTATCCCTCGCTGTGGCCTGATGTTCCACGACTCAGTTGTGACCAGAATTCTATCCCTCACTGTGGTCTGATGTTCCACGACTCAGTCGTGACCAGCATTCTAGCCCTCGCTGTGGTCTGATGTTCTACGACTCAGTCGTGACCAGCATTCTATCCCTCTCTGTGGTCTGATGTTCCACGACTCAGTCGTGACCAGCATTCTACCCCTCGCTGTGGTCTGATGTTCTACGACTCAGTCGTGACCAGCATTCTATCCCTCACTGTGGTCTGATTTTCTACGACTCAGTGGTGACCAGCATTCTACCCCTCGCTGTGGTCTGATGTTCTACGACTCACTGGTGACCAGCATTCTATCCCTCGCTGTGGTCTGATGTTCTAACGACTCAGTCGTGACCAGCATTCTATCCCTCGCTGTGGTCTGATGTTCTACGACTCAGTCGTGACCAGATTTCTACCCCTCGCTGTGGTCTGATGTTCTACGACTCTGTCGTGACCAGCATTCAATCCCTCGCTGTGGTCTGATGTTCCACGACTCAGTCGTGACCAGCATTCTATCCCTCGCTGTGGTCTGATGTTCTGCGACACAGTCGTCATCAGCATTCTATCCCTCGCTGTGGCCTGATGTTCCACGACACAGTCGTGACCAGCATTCTACCCCTCGCTGTGGCCTGATGTTCTACGACTCAGTCGTGACCAGCATTCTGTCCCTCCCTGTGGTCTGATGTTCTACAACTCAGTCGTGACCAGCATTCTACCCCTCGCTGTGGTCTGATGTTCTACGACTCAGTCATCACCAGCATTCTATCCCTCGCTGTGGTCTGATGTTCTACGACTCAGTCGTGAACAGCATTCTATCCCTTGCTGTGGTCTGATGTTCTACGACTTAGTGGTGACCAGCATTCCATCCCTTGCTGTGGTCTGATGTTCTACGACTCAGTCCTGACCAGCATTCTACCCCTCGCTGTGGTCTGATGTTCTACGACTCAGTCATCTCCAGCATTCTATCCCTCGCTGTGGTCTGATGTTCTACGACTCAGTCATCACCAGCATTCTATCCCTCGCTGTGGTCTGATGTTCTACGACTCAGTGGTGACCAGCATTCCATCCCTTGCTGTGGTCTGATGTTCTACGAATCAGTCCTGACCAGCATTCTATCCCTCGCTGTGGTCTGATGTTCTACGACTCAGTCATCACCAGCATTCTACCCCTCGCTGTGGTCTGATGTTCTACGACTCAGTCCTGACCAGCATTCTATCCCTCGCTGTCGTCTGATATTCTGCGACTCAGTCGTGAACAGCATTCTATCCCTCGCTGTGGTCTGATGTTCTACGACTCAGTCGTGACCAGCATTCTATCCCTCGCTGTGGTCTGATGTTCTACGTCTCAGTGGTGACCAGCATTCTAACCCTCGCTGTGGTCTGATGTTCTACGACTCAGTCGTGACCAGCATTCTATCCCTCGCTGTGGTCTGATGTTCTACGACTCAGTGGTGACCAGCATTCTACTCCTCGCTGTGGTCTGATGTTCTACGACTCAGTCGTGACCTGCATTCTATCCCTCGCTGTGGTCTGATGTTCTACGACTCAGTGGTGACCAGCATTCTACCCCTCGCTGTGGTCTGATGTTCTACGACTCAGTCGTGTCCAGCATTTTATCCCTCGCTGTGGTCTGATGTTCTACGACTCAGTCGTGACCAGATTTCTACCCCTCGCTGTGGTCTGATGTTCTACGACTCTGTCGTGACCAGCATTCAATCCCTCGCTGTGGTCTGATGTTCCACGACTCAGTCGTGACCAGCATTCTATCCCTCGCTGTGGTCTGATGTTCTGCGACACAGTCGTCATCAGCATTCTATCCCTCGCTGTGGCCTGATGTTCCACGACACAGTCGTGACCAGCATTCTACCCCTCGCTGTGGCCTGATGTTCTACGACTCAGTCGTGACCAGCATTCTGTCCCTCCCTGTGGTCTGATGTTCTACAACTCAGTCGTGACCAGCATTCTACCCCTCGCTGTGGTCTGATGTTCTACGACTCAGTCATCACCAGCATTCTATCCCTCGCTGTGGTCTGATGTTCTACGACTCAGTCGTGAACAGCATTCTATCCCTTGCTGTGGTCTGATGTTCTACGACTTAGTGGTGACCAGCATTCCATCCCTTGCTGTGGTCTGATGTTCTACGACTCAGTCCTGACCAGCATTCTACCCCTCGCTGTGGTCTGATGTTCTACGACTCAGTCATCTCCAGCATTCTATCCCTCGCTGTGGTCTGATGTTCTACGACTCAGTCATCACTAGCATTCTATCCCTCGCTGTGGTCTGATGTTCTACGACTCAGTGGTGACCAGCATTCCATCCCTTGCTGTGGTCTGATGTTCTACGAATCAGTCCTGACCAGCATTCTATCCCTCGCTGTGGTCTGATGTTCTACGACTCAGTCATCACCAGCATTCTACCCCTCGCTGTGGTCTGATGTTCTACGACTCAGTCCTGACCAGCATTCTATCCCTCGCTGTCGTCTGATATTCTGCGACTCAGTCGTGAACAGCATTCTATCCCTCGCTGTGGTCTGATGTTCTACGACTCAGTCGTGACCAGCATTCTATCCCTCGCTGTGGTCTGATGTTCTACGTCTCAGTGGTGACCAGCATTCTAACCCTCGCTGTGGTCTGATGTTCTACGACTCAGTCGTGACCAGCATTCTATCCCTCGCTGTGGTCTGATGTTCTACGACTCAGTGGTGACCAGCATTCTACTCCTCGCTGTGGTCTGATGTTCTACGACTCAGTCGTGACCTGCATTCTATCCCTCGCTGTGGTCTGATGTTCTACGACTCAGTGGTGACCAGCATTCTACCCCTCGCTGTGGTCTGATGTTCTACGACTCAGTCGTGTCCAGCATTTTATCCCTCGCTGTGGTCTGATGTTCTACGACTCAGTCATCACCAGCATTCTACCCCTCGCTGTGGTCTGATGTTCTACGACTCAGTCGTGAACAGCATTCTCTCCCTTGCTGTGGCCTGATGTTCCACGACTCAGTTGTGACCAGAATTCTAACCCTCACTGTGGTCTGATGTTCCACGACTCAGTCGTGACCAGCATTCTACCCCTCGCTGTGGTCTGATGTTCTACGACTCAGTGGTGACCTACATTCTACCCCTCGCTGTGGTCTGATTTTCTCTGACTCAGTCATCACCAGCATTCTATCCCTCGCTGTGGTCTGATGTTCTACGACTCAGTCGTGACCAGCATTCTATCCCTGGCTGTGGTCTAATGTTCTACGACTCAGTCGTGACCAGCATTCTATCCCTCGCTGTGGTCTGATGTTCTACGACTCAGTCCTGACCAGATTTCTACCCCTCGCTGTGGTCTGATGTTCTACGACTCTGTCGTGACCAGCATTCAATCCCTCGCTGTGGTCTGATGTTCCACGACTCAGTCGTGACCAGCATTCTATCCCTCGCTGTGGTCTGATGTTCTGTGACACAGTCGTCATCAGCATTCTATCCCTCGCTGTGGCCTGATGTTCCACGACACAGTCGTGACCTGCATTCTACCCCTCGCTGTGGCCTGATGTTCTACGACTCAGTGGTGACCAGCATTCTAACCCTCGCTGTGGTCTGATGTTCTACGACTCAGTCGTGACCAGATTTCTACCCCTCGCTGTGGTCTGATGTTCTACGACTCTGTCGTGACCAGCATTCAATCCCTCGCTGTGGTCTGATGTTCCACGACTCAGTCGTGACCAGCATTCTATCCCTCGCTGTGGTCTGATGTTCTGCGACACAGTCGTCATCAGCATTCTATCCCTCGCTGTGGCCTGATGTTCCACGACACAGTCGTGACCAGCATTCTACCCCTCGCTGTGGCCTGATGTTCTACGACTCAGTCGTGACCAGCATTCTGTCCCTCCCTGTGGTCTGATGTTCTACGACTCAGTCGTGACCAGCATTCTACCCCTCGCTGTGGTCTGATGTTCCACGACTCAGTCATGACCAGCATTCTATCCCTCGCTGTGGTCTGATGTTCAACGACACAGTCGTGACCAGCATTCTACCCCTCGCTGTGGCCTGATGTTCTACGACTCAGTCGTGACCAGCATTCTGTCCCTCCCTGTGGTCTGATGTTCTACGACACAGTTGTGACCTGCGTTCTATCCGTCGCTGTGGTCTGATGTTCTACTACTCAGTGCTGACCAGCATTCTACCCCTCGCTGTGGTCGGATGTTCTACGACTCAGTCGTGACCAGCATTCTATCCCTCACTGTGGTCTGATGTTCTGCGACTCAGTCGTGAACAGCATTCTATCCCTCGCTGTGGTCTGATGTTCTACGACTCAGTCCTGACCAGCATTCTATCCCTCGCTGTGGTCTGATGTTCTGCGACTCAGTCGTGAACAGCATTCTATCCCTCGCTGTGGTCTGATGTTCTACGACTCAGTCGTGACCAGCATTCTATCCCTCGCTGTGATCTGATGTTCTACGACTCAGTCGTGACCAGCATCCTATCCCTCGCTGTGGTCTGATGTTCTACGACTCAGTGGTGACCAGCATTCTACCCCTCGCTGTGGTCTGATGTTCTACGACTCAGTCGTGACCAGCATTCTACCCCTCGCTGTGGTCTGATGTTCTACGACTCAGTCGTGACCAGCATTCTGTCCCTCCCTGTGGTCTGATGTTCTGCGACTCAGTCGTGACCAGCATTCTACCCCTCGCTGTGGTCTGATGTTCCACGACTCAGTCGTGACCAGCATTCTATCCCTCGCTGTGGTCTGATGTTCAACGACACAGTCGTGACCAGCATTCTACCCCTCGCTGTGGCCTGATGTTCTACGACTCAGTCGTGACCAGCATTCTGTCCCTCCCTGTGGTCTGATGTTCTACGACACAGTTGTGACCAGCGTTCTATCCCTCGCTGTGGTCTGATGTTCTACTACTCAGTGGTGACCAGCATTCTACCCCTCGCTGTGGTCGGATGTTCTACGACTCAGTCGTGACCAGCATTCTATCCCACGCTGTGGTCTGATGTTCTGCGACTCAGTCGTGAACAGCATTCTATCCCTCGCTGTGGTCTGATGTTCTACGACTCAGTCCTGACCAGCATTCTATCCCTCGCTGTGGTCTGATGTTCTGCGACTCAGTCGTGAACAGCATTCTATCCCTCGCTGTGGTCTGATGTTCTACGAATCAGTCGTGACCAGCATTCTATCCCTCGCTGTGATCTGATGTTCTACGACTCAGTCGTGACCAGCATTCTATCCCTCGCTGTGGTCTGATGTTCTACGACTCAGTGGTGACCAGCATTCTACCCCTCGCTGTGGTCTGATGTTCTACGACTCAGTCGTGACCAGCATTCTACCCCTCGCTGTGGTCTGATGTTCTACGACTCAGTCGTGACCAGCATTCTATCCCTCGCTGTGGTCTGATGTTCTACGACTCAGTGGTGACCAGCATTCTACCCCTCGCTGTGGTCTGATGTTCTACGACTCAGTCGTGACCAGCATTCTATCCCTCGCTGTGGTCTGATGTTCTACGACTCAGTCATCACCAGCATTCTACCCCTCGCTGTGGTCTGATGTTCTACGACTCAGTCGTGAACAGCATCCTATCCCTCGCTGTGGCCTGATGTTCCACGACTCAGTTGTGACCAGAATTCTATCCCTCACTGTGGTCTGATGTTCCACGACTCAGTCGTGACCAGCATTCTAGCCCTCGCTGTGGTCTGATGTTCTACGACTCAGTCGTGACCAGCATTCTATCCCTCGCTGTGGTCTGATGTTCCACGACTCAGTCGTGACCAGCAATCTACCCCTCGCTGTGGTCTGATGTTCTACGACTCAGTCGTGACCAGCATTCTATCCCTCACTGTGGTCTGATGTTCTACGACTCAGTGGTGACCAGCATTCTACCCCTCGCTGTGGCCTGATGTTCTACCACTCACTGGTGACCAGCATTCTGTCCCTCCCTGTGGTCTGATGTTCTACAACTCAGTCGTGACCAGCATTCTACCCCTCGCTGTGGTCTGATGTTCTACGACTCAGTCATCACCAGCATTCTATCCCTCGCTGTGGTCTGATGTTCTACGACTCAGTCGTGAACAGCATTCTATCCCTTGCTGTGGTCTGATGTTCTACGACTTAGTGGTGACCAGCATTCCATCCCTTGCTGTGTTCTGATGTTCTACGACTCAGTCCTGACCAGCATTCTACCCCTCGCTGTGGTCTGATGTTCTACGACTCAGTCATCTGCAGCATTCTATCCCTCGCTGTTGTCTGATGTTCTACGACTCAGTCATCACCAGCATTCTATCCCTCGCTGTGGTCTGATGTTCTACGACTCAGTGGTGACCAGCATTCCATCCCTTGCTGTGGTCTGATGTTCTACGAATCAGTCCTGACCAGCATTCTATCCCTCGCTGTGGTCTGATGTTCTACGACTCAGTCATCACCAGCATTCTACCCCTCGCTGTGGTCTGATGTTCTACGACTCAGTCCTGACCAGCATTCTATCCCTCGCTGTCGTCTGATATTCTGCGACTCAGTCGTGAACAGCATTCTATCCCTAGCTGTGGTCTGATGTTCTACGACTCAGTCGTGACCAGCATTCTATCCCTCGCTGTGGTCTGATGTTCTACGACTCAGTGGTGACCAGCATTCTAACCCTCGCTGTGGTCTGATGTTCTACGACTCAGTCGTGACCAGCATTCTATCCCTCGCTGTGGTCTGATGTTCTACGACTCAGTGGTGACCAGCATTTTACTCCTCGCTGTGGTCTGATGTTCTACGACTCAGTCGTGACCAGCATTCTATCCCTCGCTGTGGTCTGATGTTCTACGACTCAGTCGTGACCAGCATTCTATCCCTCGCTGTGGTCTGATGTTCTACGACTCAGTCGTGACCAGATTTCTACCCCTCGCTGTGGTCTGATGTTCTACGACTCAGTCGTGACCAGCATTCAATCCCTCGCTGTGGTCTGATGTTCCACGACTCAGTCGTGACCAGCATTCTATCCCTCGCTGTGGTCTGATGTTCTGTGACACAGTCGTCATCAGCATTCTATCCCTCGCTGTGGCCTGATGTTCCACGACACAGTCGTGACCAGCATTCTACCCCTCGCTGTGGTCTGATGTTCTACGACTCAGTCGTGACCAGATTTCTACCCCTCGCTGTGGTCTGATGTTCTACGACTCTGTCGTGACCAGCATTCAATCCCTCGCTGTGGTCTGATGTTCCACGACTCAGTCGTGACCAGCATTCTATCCCTCGCTGTGGTCTGATGTTCTGCGACACAGTCGTCATCAGCATTCTATCCCTCGCTGTGGCCTGATGTTCCACGACACAGTCGTGACCAGCATTCTACCCCTCGCTGTGGACTGATGTTCTACGACTCAGTCGTGACCAGCATTCTGTCCCTCCCTGTGGTCTGATGTTCTACGACTCAGTCGTGACCAGCATTCTACCCCTCGCTGTGGTCTGATGTTCC
This sequence comes from Hypanus sabinus, assembly GCF_030144855.1. Taxonomy (NCBI): domain Eukaryota; kingdom Metazoa; phylum Chordata; class Chondrichthyes; order Myliobatiformes; family Dasyatidae; genus Hypanus; species Hypanus sabinus. The sequence goes on along the minus strand of NC_082713.1, from coordinate 116,333,989 downwards.
ACGACTCAGTCATGACCAGCATTCTATCCCTCGCTGTGGTCTGATGTTCAACGACACAGTCGTGACCAGCATTCTACCCCTCGCTGTGGCCTGATGTTCTACGACTCAGTCGTGACCAGCATTCTGTCCCTCCCTGTGGTCTGATGTTCTACGACACAGTTGTGACCAGCGTTCTATCCGTCGCTGTGGTCTGATGTTCTACTACTCAGTGGTGACCAGCATTCTACCCGTCGCTGTGGTCGGATGTTCTACGACTCAGTCGTGACCAGCATTCTATCCCTCACTGTGGTCTGATGTTCTGCGACTCAGTCGTGAACAGCATTCTATCCCTCGCTGTGGTCTGATGTTCTACGACTCAGTCCTGACCAGCATTCTATCCCTCGCTGTGGTCTGATGTTCTGCGACTCAGTCGTGAACAGCATTCTATCCCTCGCTGTGGTCTGATGTTCTACGACTCAGTCGTGACCAGCATTCTATCCCTCGCTGTGATCTGATGTTCTACGACTCAGTCGTGACCAGCATTCTATCCCTCGCTGTGGTCTGATGTTCTACGACTCAGTGGTGACCAGCATTCTACCCCTCGCTGTGGTCTGATGTTCTACGACTCAGTCGTGACCAGCATTCTACCCCTCGCTGTGGTCTGATGTTCTACGACTCAGTCGTGACCAGCGTTCTATCCCTCGCTGTGGTCTGATGTTCTACTACTCAGTGGTGACCAGCATTCTACACCTCGCTGTGGTCGGATGTTCTACGACTCAGTCGTGACCAGCATTCTATCCCTCGCTGTGGTCTGATGTTCTGCGACTCAGTCGTGAACAGCATTCTATCCCTCGCTGTGGTCTGATGTTCTACGACTCAGTCCTGACCAGCATTCTATCCCTCGCTGTGGTCTGATGTTCTGCGACTCAGTCGTGAACAGCATTCTATCCCTCGCTGTGGTCTGATGTTCTACGACTCAGTCGTGACCAGCATTCTATCCCTCGCTGTGATCTGATGTTCTACGACTCAGTCGTGACCAGCATTCTATCCCTCGCTGTGGTCTGATGTTCTACGACTCAGTGGTGACCAGCATTCTACCCCTCGCTGTGGTCTGATGTTTTACGACTCAGTCTTGACCAGCATTCTACCCCTCGCTGTGGTCTGATGTTCTACGACTCAGTCGTGACCAGCATTCTATCCCTCGCTGTGGTCTGATGTTCTATGACTCAGTGGTGACCAGCATTCTACCCCTCGCTGTGGTCTGATGTTCTACGACTCAGTCGTGACCAACATTCTATCCCTCGCTGTGGTCTGATGTTCTACGACTCAGTCATCACCAGCATTCTACCCCTCGCTGTGGTCTGATGTTCTACGACTCAGTCGTGAACAGCATCCTATCCCTCGCTGTGGCCTGATGTTCCACGACTCAGTTGTGACCAGAATTCTATCCCTCACTGTGGTCTGATGTTCCACGACTCAGTCGTGACCAGCATTCTAGCCCTCGCTGTGGTCTGATGTTCTACGACTCAGTCGTGACCAGCATTCTATCCCTCGCTGTGGTCTGATGTTCCACGACTCAGTCGTGACCAGCATTCTACCCCTCGCTGTGGTCTGATGTTCTACGACTCAGTCGTGACCAGCATTCTATCCCTCACTGTGGTCTGATGTTCTACGACTCAGTCATCACCAGCATTCTACCCCTCGCTGTGGTCTGATGTTCTACGACTCACTGGTGACCAGCATTCTATCCCTCGCTGTGGTCTGATGTTCTACGACTCAGTCGTGACCAGCATTCTATCCCTCGCTGTGGTCTGATGTTCTACGACTCAGTCGTGACCAGATTTCTACCCCTCGCTGTGGTCTGATGTTCTACGACTCTGTCGTGACCAGCATTCAATCCCTCGCTGTGGTCTGATGTTCCACGACTCAGTCGTAACCAGCATTCTATCCCTCGCTGTGGACTGATGTTCTGCGACACAGTCGTCATCAGCATTCTATCCCTCGCTGTGGACTGATGTTCCACGACACAGTCGTGACCAGCATTCTACCCCTCGCTGTGGCCTGCTGTTCTACGACTCAGTCGTGACCAGCATTCTGTCCCTCCCTGTGGTCTGATGTTCTACAACTCAGTCGTGACCAGCATTCTACCCCTCGCTGTGGTCTGATGTTCTACGACTCAGTCATCACCAGCATTCTATCCCTCGCTGTGGTCTGATGTTCTACGACTCAGTCGTGAACAGCATTCTATCCCTTGCTGTGGTCTGATGTTCTACGACTTAGTGGTGACCAGCATTCCATCCCTTGCTGTGGTCTGATGTTCTACGACTCAGTCCTGACCAGCATTCTACCCCTCGCTGTGGTCTGATGTTCTACGACTCAGTCATCTCCAGCATTCTATCCCTCGCTGTGGTCTGATGTTCTACGACTCAGTCATCACCAGCATTCTATCCCTCGCTGTGGTCTGATGTTCTACGACTCAGTGGTGACCAGCATTCCATCCCTTGCTGTGGTCTGATGTTCTACGAATCAGTCCTGACCAGCATTCTATCCCTCGCTGTGGTCTGATGTTCTACGACTCAGTCATCACCAGCATTCTACCCCTCGCTGTGGTCTGATGTTCTACGACTCAGTCCTGACCAGCATTCTATCCCTCGCTGTCGTCTGATATTCTGCGACTCAGTCGTGAACAGCATTCTATCCCTCGCTGTGGTCTGATGTTCTACGACTCAGTCGTGACCAGCATTCTATCCCTCGCTGTGGTCTGATGTTCTACGTCTCAGTGGTGACCAGCATTCTAACCCTCGCTGTGGTCTGATGTTCTACGACTCAGTCGTGACCAGCATTCTATCCCTCGCTGTGGTCTGATGTTCTACGACTCAGTGGTGACCAGCATTCTACTCCTCGCTGTGGTCTGATGTTCTACGACTCAGTCGTGACCAGCATTCTATCCCTCGCTGTGGTCTGATGTTCTACGACTCAGTGGTGACCAGCATTCTACCCCTCGCTGTGGTCTGATGTTCTACGACTCAGTCGTGACCAACATTCTATCCCTCGCTGTGGTCTGATGTTCTACGACTCAGTCATCACCAGCATTCTACCCCTCGCTGTGGTCTGATGTTCTACGACTCAGTCGTGAACAGCATCCTATCCCTCGCTGTGGCCTGATGTTCCACGACTCAGTTGTGACCAGAATTCTATCCCTCACTGTGGTCTGATGTTCCACGACTCAGTCGTGACCAGCATTCTAGCCCTCGCTGTGGTCTGATGTTCTACGACTCAGTCGTGACCAGCATTCTATCCCTCGCTGTGGTCTGATGTTCCACGACTCAGTCGTGACCAGCATTCTACCCCTCGCTGTGGTCTGATGTTCTACGACTCAGTCGTGACCAGCATTCTATCCCTCACTGTGGTCTGATGTTCTACGACTCAGTGGTGACCAGCATTCTACCCCTCGCTGTGGTCTGATGTTCTACGACTCACTGGTGACCAGCATTCTATCCCTCGCTGTGGTCTGATGTTCTACGACTCAGTCGTGACCAGCATTCTATCCCTCGCTGTGGTCTGATGTTCTACGACTCAGTCGTGACCAGATTTCTACCCCTCGCTGTGGTCTGATGATCCACGACACAGTTGTGACCAGCATTCTACCCCTCGCTGTGGTCTGATGTTCTACGACTCAGTCGTGACCAGCATTCTGTCCCTCCCTGTGTTCTGATGTTCTACGACACAGTCGTGACCAGCATTCTACCCCTCGCTGTGGCCTGATGTTCTACGACTCAGTCGTGACCAGCATTCTGTCCCTCCCTGTGGTCTGATGTTCTACAACTCAGTCGTGACCAGCATTCTACCCCTCGCTGTGGTCTGATGTTCTACGACTCAGTCATCACCAGCATTCTATCCCTCGCTGTGGTCTGATGTTCTACGACTCACTGGTGACCAGCATTCTATCCCTTGCTGTGGTCTGATGTTCTACGACTTAGTGGTGACCAGCATTCCATCCCTTGCTGTGGTCTGATGTTCTACGACTCAGTCCTGACCAGCATTCTACCCCTCGCTGTGGTCTGATGTTCTACGACTCAGTCATCTCCAGCATTCTATCCCTCGCTGTGGTCTGATGTTCTACGACTCAGTCATCACCAGCATTCTATCCCTCGCTGTGGTCTGATGTTCTACGACTCAGTGGTGACCAGCATTCCATCCCTTGCTGTGGTCTGATGTTCTACGAATCAGTCCTGACCAGCATTCTATCCCTCGCTGTGGTCTGATGTTCTACGACTCAGTCATCACCAGCATTCTACCCCTCGCTGTGGTCTGATGTTCTACGACTCAGTCCTGACCAGCATTCTATCCCTCGCTGTCGTCTGATATTCTGCGACTCAGTCGTGAACAGCATTCTATCCCTCGCTGTGGTCTGATGTTCTACGACTCAGTCGTGACCAGCATTCTATCCCTCGCTGTGGTCTGATGTTCTACGACTCAGTGGTGACCAGCATTCTAACCCTCGCTGTGGTCTGATGTTCTACGACTCAGTCGTGACCAGCATTCTATCCCTCGCTGTGGTCTGATGTTCTACGACTCAGTGGTGACCAGCATTCTACCCCTCGCTGTGGTCTGATGTTCTACGACTCAGTCGTGACCAGCATTTTATCCCTCGCTGTGGTCTGATGTTCTACGACTCAGTCATCACCAGCATTCTACCCCTCGCTGTGGTCTGATGTTCTACGACTCAGTCGTGAACAGCATTCTCTCCCTTGCTGTGGCCTGATGTTCCACGACTCAGTTGTGACCAGAATTCTAACCCTCACTGTGGTCTGATGTTCCACGACTCAGTCGTGACCAGCATTCTACCCCTCGCTGTGGTCTGATGTTCTACGACTCAGTGGTGACCTGCATTCTACCCCTCGCTGTGGTCTGATTTTCTCTGACTCAGTCATCACCAGCATTCTGTCCCTCGCTGTGGTCTGATGTTCTACGACTCAGTCGTGACCAGCATTCTATCCCTGGCTGTGGTCTAATGTTCTACGACTCAGTCGTGACCAGCATTCTATCCCTCGCTGTGGTCTGATGTTCTACGACTCAGTCCTGACCAGCATTCTATCCCTCGCTGTGGTCTGATGTTCTGCGACTCAGTCGTGAACAGCATTCAATCCCTCGCTGTGGTCTGATGTTCTACGACTCAGTCGTGACCAGCATTCTATTCCTCGCTGTGGTGTGATGTTCTACGACTCAGTGGTGACCAGTATTCTACCACTCGCTGTGGTCTGATGTTCTCTGATTCAGTCATCACCAGCATTCTATCCCTCGCTGTGGTCTGATGTTCTACGACTCAGTCGTGACCAGCATTCTACCCCTCGCTGTGGTCTGATGTTCTACGACTCAGTCGTGACCAGCATTCTATCCCTCGCTGTGGTCTGATGTTCCACGACTCAGTCGTGACCAGCATTCTACCCCTCGCTGTGGTCTGATGTTCTACGACTCAGTCGTGACCAGCATTCTATCCCTCACTGTGGTCTGATGTTCTACGACTCAGTGGTGACCAGCATTCTACCCCTCGCTGTGGTCTGATGTTCTACGACTCACTGGTGACCAGCATTCTATCCCTCGCTGTGGTCTGATGTTCTACGACTCAGTCGTGACCAGCATTCTATCCCTCGCTGTGGTCTGATGTTCTACGACTCAGTCGTGACCAGATTTCTACCCCTCGCTGTGGTCTGATGTTCTACGGCTCTGTCGTGACCAGCATTCAATCCCTCGCTGTGGTCTGATGTTCCACGACTCAGTCGTGACCAGCATTCTATCCCTCGCTGTGGTCTGATGGTCTGCGACACAGTCGTCATCAGCATTCTATCCTTCGCTGTGGCCTGATGTTCCACGACAAAGTCGTGACCAGCATTCTACCCCTCGCTGTGGCCTGATGTTCTACGACTCAGTCGTGACCAGCATTCTGTCCCTCCCTGTGGTCTGATGTTCTACGACTCAGTCCTGACCAGCATTCTACCCCTCGCTGTGGTCTGATGTTCTACGACTCAGTCCTGACCAGCATTCTATCCCTCGCTGTGGTCTGATGTTCTACGACTCAGTGGTGACCAGCATTCTACCCCTCGCTGTGGTCTGATGTTCTACGACTCAGTCGTGACCAGCATTTTATCCCTAGCTGTGGTCTGATGTTCTACGACTCAGTCGTGACCAGCATTCTATCCCTCGCTGTGGTCTGATGTTCTACGACTCAGTGGTGACCAGCATTCTACTCCTCGCTGTGGTCTGATGTTCTACGACTCAGTCGTGACCAGCATTCTATCCCTCGCTGTGGTCTGATGTTCTACGACTCAGTGGTGACCAGCATTCTACCCCTCGCTGTGGTCTGATGTTCTACGACTCAGTCGTGACCAGCATTTTATCCCTCGCTGTGGTCTGATGTTCTATGACTCAGTCATCACCAGCATTCTACCCCTCGCTGTGGTCTGATGTTCTACGACTCAGTCGTGAACAGCATTCTCTCCCTTGCTGTGGCCTGATGTTCCACGACTCAGTTGTGACCAGAATTCTAACCCTCACTGTGGTCTGATGTTCCACGACTCAGTCGTGACCAGCATTCTACCCCTCGCTGTGGTCTGATGTTCTACGACTCAGTGGTGACCTGCATTCTACCCCTCGCTGTGGTCTGATTTTCTCTGACTCAGTCATCACCAGCATTCTATCCCTCGCTGTGGTCTGATGTTCTACGACTCAGTCGTGACCAGCATTCTATCCCTGGCTGTGGTCTAATGTTCTACGACTCAGTCGTGACCAGCATTCTATCCCTCGCTGTGGTCTGATGTTCTACGACTCAGTCCTGACCAGCATTCTATCCCTCGCTGTGGTCTGATGTTCTGCGACTCAGTCGTGAACAGCATTCTATCCCTCGCTGTGGTCTGATGTTCTACGACTCAGTCGTGACCAGCATTCTATCCCTCGCTGTGGTGTGATGTTCTACGACTCAGTGGTGACCAGCATTCTACCCCTCGCTGTGGTCTGATGTTCTCTGATTCAGTCATCACCAGCATTCTATCCCTCGCTGTGGTCTGATGTTCTACGACTCAGTCGTGACCAGCATTCTACCCCTCGCTGTGGTCTGATGTTCTACGACTCAGTCGTGACCAGCATTCTATCCCTCGCTGTGGTCTGATGTTCCACGACTCAGTCGTGACCAGCATTCTACCCCTCGCTGTGGTCTGATGTTCTACGACTCAGTCGTGACCAGCATTCTATCCCTCACTGTGGTCTGATGTTCTACGACTCAGTGGTGACCAGCATTCTACCCCTCGCTGTGGTCTGATGTTCTACGACTCACTGGTGACCAGCATTCTATCCCTCGCTGTGGTCTGATGTTCTACGACTCAGTCGTGACCAGCATTCTATCCCTCGCTGTGGTCTGATGTTCTACGACTCAGTCGTGACCAGATTTCTACCCCTCGCTGTGGTCTGATGTTCTACGGCTCTGTCGTGACCAGCATTCAATCCCTCGCTGGGGTCTGATGTTCCACGACTCAGTCGTGACCAGCATTCTATCCCTCGCTGTGGTCTGATGTTCTGCGACACAGTCGTCATCAGCATTCTATCCTTCGCTGTGGCCTGATGTTCCACGACACAGTCGTGACCAGCATTCTACCCCTCGCTGTGGCCTGATGTTCTACGACTCAGTCGTGACCAGCATTCTGTCCCTCCCTGTGGTCTGATGTTCTACGACTCAGTCCTGACCAGCATTCTACCCCTCGCTGTGGTCTGATGTTCTACGACTCAGTCCTGACCAGCATTCTATCCCTCGCTGTGGTCTGATGTTCTACGACTCAGTCATCACCAGCATTCTACCCCTCGCTGTGGTCTGATGTTCTACGACTCAGTCGTGAACAGCATTCTATCCCTCGCTGTGGTCTGATGTTCTACGACTCAGTCGTGAACAGCATTCTATCCCTCGCTGTGGCCTGATGTTCCATGACTCAGTTGTGACCAGAATTCTAACCCTCACTGTGGTCTGATGTTCCACGACTCAGTCGTGACCAGCATTCTACCCCTCGCTGTGGTCTGATGTTCTACGACTCAGTCGTGACCAGCATTCTATCCCTTGCTGTGGTCTGATGTTCTACGACTTAGTGGTGACCAGCATTCCATCCCTTGCTGTGGTCTGATGTTCTACGACTCAGTCATCTCCAGCATTCTATCCCTCGCTGTGGTCTGATGTTCTACGACTCAGTCATCACCAGCATTCTATCCCTCGCTGTGGTCTGATGTTCTACGACTCAGTGGTAACCAGCATTCCATCCCTTGCTGTGGTCTGATGTTCTACGAATCAGTCCTGACCAGCATTCTATCCCTCGCTGTGGTCTGATGTTCTACGACTCAGTCATCACCAGCATTCTACCCCTCGCTGTGGTCTGATGTTCTACGACTCAGTCCTGACCAGCATTCTATCCCTCGCTGTCGTCTGATATTCTGCGACTCAGTTGTGAACAGCATTCTATCCCTCGCTGTGGTCTGATGTTCTACGACTCAGTCGTGACCAGCATTCTATCCCTCGCTGTGGTCTGATGTTCTACGACTCAGTGGTGACGAGCATTCTAACCCTCGCTGTGGTCTGATGTTCTACGACTCAGTCGTGACCAGCATTCTATCCCTCGCTGTGGTCTGATGTTCTACGACTCAGTGGTGACCAGCATTCTACCCCTCGCTGTGGTCTGATGTTCTACGACTCAGTCGTGACCAGCATTCTATCCCTCGCTGTGGTCTGATGTTCTACGACTCAGTCGTGACCAGCATTCTATCCCTCGCTGTGGTCTGATGTTCTACGACTCAGTGGTGACCAGCATTCTACCCCTCGCTGTGGTCTGATGTTCTACGACTCAGTCGTGACCAGCATTTTATCCCTCGCTGTGGTCTGATGTTCTACGACTCAGTCGTGACCAGCATTCTATCCCTCGCTGTGGTCTGATGTTCTACGACTCAGTGGTGACCAGCATTCTACTCCTCGCTGTGGTCTGATGTTCTACGACTCAGTCGTGACCAGCATTCTATCCCTCGCTGTGGTCTGATGTTCTACGACTCAGTGGTGACCAGCATTCTACCCCTCGCTGTGGTCTGATGTTCTACGACTCAGTCGTGACCAGCATTTTATCCCTCGCTGTGGTCTGATGTTCTACGACTCAGTCATCACCAGCATTCTACCCCTCGCTGTGGTCTGATGTTCTACGACTCAGTCGTGAACAGCATTCTACTCCTCGCTGTGGTCTGATGTTCTACGACTCAGTCGTGACCAGCATTCTATCCCTCGCTGTGGTCTGATGTTCTACGACTCAGTGGTGACCAGCATTCTACCCCTCGCTGTGGTCTGATGTTCTACGACTCAGTCGTGACCAGCATTTTATCCCTCGCTGTGGTCTGATGTTCTACGACTCAGTCATCACCAGCATTCTACCCCTCGCTGTGGTCTGATGTTCTACGACTCAGTCGTGAACAGCATTCTCTCCCTTGCTGTGGCCTGATGTTCCACGACTCAGTTGTGACCAGAATTCTAACCCTCACTGTGGTCTGATGTTCCACGACTCAGTCGTGACCAGCATTCTACCCCTCGCTGTGGTCTGATGTTCTACGACTCAGTGGTGACCTGCATTCTACCCCTCGCTGTGGTCTGATTTTCTCTGACTCAGTCATCACCAGCATTCTATCCCTCGCTGTGGTCTGATGTTCTACGACTCAGTCGTGACCAGCATTCTATCCCTGGCTGTGGTCTAATGTTCTACGACTCAGTCGTGACCAGCATTCTATCCCTCGCTGTGGTCTGATGTTCTACGACTCAGTCCTGACCAGCATTCTATCCCTCGCTGTGGTCTGATGTTCTGCGACTCAGTCGTGAACAGCATTCTATCCCTCGCTGTGGTCTGATGTTCTACGACTCAGTCGTGACCAGCATTCTATCCCTCGCTGTGGTGTGATGTTCTACGACTCAGTGGTGACCAGCATTCTACCCCTCGCTGTGGTCTGATGTTCTCTGATTCAGTCATCACCAGCATTCTATCCCTCGCTGTGGTCTGATGTTCTACGACTCAGTCGTGACCAGCATTCTACCCCTCGCTGTGGTCTGATGTTCTACGACTCAGTCGTGACCAGCATTCTATCCCTCGCTGTGGTCTGATGTTCCACGACTCAGTCGTGACCAGCATTCTACCCCTCGCTGTGGTCTGATGTTCTACGACTCAGTCGTGACCAGCATTCTATCCCTCACTGTGGTCTGATGTTCTACGACTCAGTGGTGACCAGCATTCTACCCCTCGCTGTGGTCTGATGTTCTACGACTCACTGGTGACCAGCATTCTATCCCTCGCTGTGGTCTGATGTTCTACGACTCAGTCGTGACCAGCATTCTATCCCTCGCTGTGGTCTGATGTTCTACGTCTCAGTCGTGACCAGATTTCTACCCCTCGCTGTGGTCTGATGTTCTACGGCTCTGTCGTGACCAGCATTCAATCCCTCGCTGGGGTCTGATGTTCCACGACTCAGTCGTGACCAGCATTCTATCCCTCGCTGTGGTCTGATGTTCTGCGACACAGTCGTCATCAGCATTCTATCCTTCGCTGTGGCCTGATGTTCCACGACACAGTCGTGACCAGCATTCTACCCCTCGCTGTGGCCTGATGTTCTACGACTCAGTCGTGACCAGCATTCTGTCCCTCCCTGTGGTCTGATGTTCTACGACTCAGTCCTGACCAGCATTCTACCCCTCGCTGTGGTCTGATGTTCTACGACTCAGTCCTGACCAGCATTCTATCCCTCGCTGTGGTCTGATGTTCTACGACTCAGTCATCACCAGCATTCTACCCCTCGCTGTGGTCTGATGTTCTACGACTCAGTCGTGAACAGCATTCTATCCCTCGCTGTGGTCTGATGTTCTACGACTCAGTCGTGAACAGCATTCTATCCCTCGCTGTGGCCTGATGTTCCATGACTCAGTTGTGACCAGAATTCTAACCCTCACTGTGGTCTGATGTTCCACGACTCAGTCGTGACCAGCATTCTACCCCTCGCTGTGGTCTGATGTTCTACGACTCAGTCGTGACCAGCATTCTATCCCTTGCTGTGGTCTGATGTTCTACGACTTAGTGGTGACCAGCATTCCATCCCTTGCTGTGGTCTGATGTTCTACGACTCAGTCATCTCCAGCATTCTATCCCTCGCTGTGGTCTGATGTTCTACGACTCAGTCATCACCAGCATTCTATCCCTCGCTGTGGTCTGATGTTCTACGACTCAGTGGTAACCAGCATTCCATCCCTTGCTGTGGTCTGATGTTCTACGAATCAGTCCTGACCAGCATTCTATCCCTCGCTGTGGTCTGATGTTCTACGACTCAGTCATCACCAGCATTCTACCCCTCGCTGTGGTCTGATGTTCTACGACTCAGTCCTGACCAGCATTCTATCCCTCGCTGTCGTCTGATATTCTGCGACTCAGTTGTGAACAGCATTCTATCCCTCGCTGTGGTCTGATGTTCTACGACTCAGTCGTGACCAGCATTCTATCCCTCGCTGTGGTCTGATGTTCTACGACTCAGTGGTGACGAGCATTCTAACCCTCGCTGTGGTCTGATGTTCTACGACTCAGTCGTGACCAGCATTCTATCCCTCGCTGTGGTCTGATGTTCTACGACTCAGTGGTGACCAGCATTCTACCCCTCGCTGTGGTCTGATGTTCTACGACTCAGTCGTGACCAGCATTCTATCCCTCGCTGTGGTCTGATGTTCTACGACTCAGTGGTGACCAGCATTCTACCCCTCGCAGTGGTCTGATGATCTACGACTCAGTCGTGACCAGCATTTTATCCCTCGCTGTGGTCTGATGTTCTACGACTCAGTCATCAACAGCATTCTACCCCTCGCTGTGGTCTGATGTTCTACGACTCAGTCGTGAACAGCATTCTCTCCCTTGCTGTGGCCTGATGTTCCACGACTCAGTTTTGACCAGAATTCTAACCCTCACTGTGGTCTGATGTTCCACTACTCAGTCGTGACCAGCATTCTACCCCTCGCTGTGGTCTGATGTTCTACGACTCAGTGGTGACCTGCATTCTACCCCTCGCTGTGGTCTGATGTTGTACGACTCAGTCGTGACCAGCATTCTATCCCTGGCTGTGGTCTAATGTTCTACGACTCAGTCGTGACCAGCATTCTATCCCTCGCTGTGGTCTGATGTTCTGCGACTCAGTCGTGAACAGCATTCTATCCCTCGCTGTGGTCTGATGTTCTACGACTCAGTCGTGACCAGCATTCTATCCCTCGCTGTGGTGTGATGTTCTACGACTCAGTGGTGACCAGCATTCTACCCCTCGCTGTGGTCTGATGTTCTACGACTCAGTCGTGACCAGCATTCTACCCCTCGCTGTGGTCTGATGTTCTACGACTCAGTCGTGACCAGCATTCTATCCCTCGCTGTGGTCTGATGTTCCACGACTCAGTCGTGACCAGCATTCTACCCCTCGCAGTGGTCTGATGTTCTACGACTCAGTCGTGACAAGCATTCTATCCCTCACTGTGGTCTGATGTTCTACGACTCAGTGGTGACCAGCATTCTACCCCTCGCTGTGGTCTGATGTTCTACGACTTACTGGTGACCAGCATTCTATCCCTCGCTGTGGTCTGATGTTCTACGACTCAGTCGTGACCAGCATTCTATCCCTTGCTGTGGTCTGATGTTCTACGACTCAGTCGTGACCAGATTTCTACCCCTCGCTGTGGTCTGATGTTCTACGGCTCTGTCGTGACCAGCATTCAATCCCTCGCTGTGGTCTGATGTTCCACGACTCAGTCGTGACCAGCATTCTATCCCTCGCTGTGGTCTGATGTTCTGCGACACAGTCGTCATCAGCATTCTATCCTCCGCTGTGGCCTGATGTTCCACGACACAGTCGTGACCAGCATTCTACCCCTCGTTGTGGCCTGATGTTCTACGACTCAGTCGTGACCAGCATTCTGTCCCTCCCTGTGGTCTGATGTTCTACGACTCAGTCCTGACCAGCATTCTACCCCTCGCTGTGGTCTGATGTTCTACGACTCAGTCCTGACCAGCATTCTATCCCTCGCTGTGGTCTGATGTTCTACGACTCAGTCATCACCAGCATTCTACCCCTCGCTGTGGTCTGATGTTCTACGACTCAGTCGTGAACAGCATTCTATCCCTCGCTGTGGTCTGATGTTCTACGACTCAGTCGTGAACATCATTCTATCCCTCGCTGTGGCCTGATGTTCCATGACTCAGTTGTGACCAGAATTCTAACCCTCACTGTGGTCTGATGTTCCACGACTCAGTCGTGACCAGCATTCTACCCCTCGCTGTGGTCTGATGTTCTACGACTCAGTCGTGACCAGCATTCTATCCCTCGCTGTGGTCTGATGTTCCACGACTCAGTCGTGACCAGCATTCTACCCCTCGCTGTGGTCTGATGTTCTACGACCCAGTCGTGACCAGCATTCTATCCCTCACTGTGGTCTGATGTTCTACGACTCAGTGGTGACCAGCATTCTACCCCTCGCTGTGGTCTGATGTTCTACGACTCACTGGTGACCAGCATTCTATCCCTCGCTGTGGTCTGATGTTCTACGACTCAGTCGTGACCAGCATTCTATCCCTCGCTGTGGCCTGATGTTCTACGACTCAGTCGTCACCAGATTTCTACCCCTCGCTGTGGTCTGATGTTCTACGACTCAGTCGTGACCAGCATTCTGTCCCTCCCTGTGGTCTGATGTTCTACGACTCAGTCCTGACCAGCATTCAATCCCTCGCTGTGGTCTGATGTTCCACGACTCAGTCGTGACCAGCATTCTATCCCTCGCTGTGGTCTGATGTTCTGCGACACAGTCGTCATCAGCATTCTATCCCTCGCTGTGGCCTGATGTTCCACGACACAGTCGTGACCAGCATTCTACCCCTCGCTGTGGCCTGATGTTCTACGACTCAGTCGTGACCAGCATTCTGTCCCTCCCTGTGGTCTGATGTTCTACGACTCAGTCGTGACCAGCATTCTACCCCTCGCTGTGTTCTGATGTTTTACGACTCAGTCATCACCAGCATTCTATCCGTCGCTGTGGTCTGATGTTCTACGACTCAGTCGTGAACAGCATTCTATCCCTTGCTGTGGTCTGATGTTCTACGACTCAGTGGTGACCAGCATTCCATCCCTTGCTGTGGTCTGATGTTCTACGACTCAGTCCTGACCAGCATTCTATCCCTCGCTGTGGTCTGATGTTCTACGACTCAGTCATCACCAGCATTCTATCCCTCGCTGTGGTCTGATGTTCTACGACTCAGTCGTGAACAGCATTCTATCCCTCGCTGTGGTCTGATGTTCTACGACTCAGTGGTGACCAGCATTCCATCCCTTGCTGTGGTCTGATGTTCTACGACTCAGTCCTGACCAGCATTCAATCCCTCGCTGTGGTCTGATGTTCTACGACTCAGTCATCACCAGCATTCTATCCCTCGCTGTGGTCTGATGTTCTACGACTCAGTCATCACCAGCATTCTATCCCTCGCTGTGGTCTGATGTTCTACGACTCAGTGGTGACCAGCATTCTATCCCTCGCTGTGGTCTGATGTTCTACGACTCAGTCATCACCAGCATTCTACCCCTCGTTGTGGTCTGATGTTCTACGACTCAGTCGTGAAGAGCATTCTATCCCTCGCTGTGGTCTAACGTTCTACGACTCAGTCGTGACCAGCATTCTATCCCTCGCTGTGGTCTGATGTTCTACGACTCAGTCCTGACCAGCATTCTATCCCTCGCTGTGGTCTGATGTTCTGCGACTCAGTCGTGAACATCATTCTATCCCTCGCTGTGGTCTGATGTTCTACGACTCAGTCGTGACCAGCATTCTATCCCTCGCTGTGGTCTGATGTTCTACGACTCAGTGGTGACCAGCATTCTAACCCTCGCTGTGGTCTGATGTTCTACGACTCAGTCGTGACCAGCATTCTATCCCTCGCTGTGGTCTGATGTTCTACGACTCAGTGGTGACCAGCATTCTACCTCTCGCTGTGGTCTGATGTTCTACGACTCAGTCGTGACCAGCATTCTATCCCTCGCTGAGGTCTGATGTTCTACGACTCAGTGGTGACCAGCATTCTACCCCTCGCTGTGGTCTGATGTTCTACGACTCAGTCGTGACCAGCATTCTATCCCTCGCTGTGGTCTGATGTTCTACGACTCAGTCATCACCAGCATTCTACCCCTCGCTGTGGTCTGATGTTCTACGACTCAGTCGTGAACAGCATTCTATCCCTTGCTGTGGCCTGATGTTCCACGACTCAGTTGTGACCAGAATTCTAACCCTCACTGTGGTCTGATGTTCCACGACTCAGTAGTGACCAGCATTCTACCCCTCGCTGTGGTCTGATGTTCTACGACTCAGTGGTGACCTGCATTCTACCCCTCGCTGTGGTCTGATGTTCTCTGACTCAGTCATCACCAGCATTCTATCCCTCGCTGTGGTCTGATGTTCTACGACTCAGTCGTGACCAGCATTCTACCCCTCGCTGTGGTCTGATGTTCTACGACTCAGTCGTGACCAGCATTCTATCCCTCACTGTGGTCTGATGTTCCACGACTCAGTCATCACCAGCATTCTACCCCTCGCTGTGGTCTGATGTTCTACGACTCAGTCGTGAACAGCATTCTATCCCTCGCTGTGGTCTAATGTTCTACGACTCAGTCGTGACCAGCATTCTATCCCTCGCTGTGGTCTGATGTTCTACGACTCAGTCCTGACCAGCATTCTATCCCTCGCTGTCGTCTGATGTTCTGCGACTCAGTCGTGAACAGCATTCTATCCCTCGCTGTGGTCTGATGTTCTACGACTCAGTCCTGACCAGCATTCTATCCCTCGCTGTGGTCTGATGTTCTGCGACTCAGTCGTGAACAGCATTCTATCCCTCGCTGTGGTCTGATGTTCTACGACTCAGTCGTGACCAGCATTCTATCCCTCGCTGTGGTCTAATGTTCTACGACTCAGTCGTGACCAGCATTCTATCCCTCGCTGTGGTCTGATGTTCTACGACTCAGTCCTGACCAGCATTCTATCCCTCGCTGTGGACTGATGTTCTGCGACTCAGTCTTGAACAGCATTCTATCCCTCGCTGTGGTCTGATGTTCTACGACTCAGTCGTGACCAGCATTCTATCCCTCTCTGTGGTCTGATGTTCTACGACTCAGTGGTGACCAGCATTCTAACCCTCGCTGTGGTCTGATGTTCTACGACTCAGTCGTGACCAGCATTCTATCCCTCGCTGTGGTCTGATGTTCTACGACTCAGTGGTGACCAGCATTCTACCCCTCGCTGTGGTCTGATGTTCCACGACTCAGTCGTGACCAGCATTCTATCCCTCGCTGTGGTCTGATGTTCTACGACTCAGTGGTGACCAGCATTCTACCCCTCGCTGTGGTCTGATGTTCTACGACTCAGTCGTGACCAGCATTCTATCCCTCGCTGTGGTCTGATGTTCTACGACTCAGTCATCACCAGCATTCTACCCCTCGCTGTGGTCTGATGTTCTACGACTCAGTCGTGAACAGCATTCTATCCCTTGCTGTGGCCTGATGTTCCACGACTCAGTTGTGACCAGAATTCTAACCATCACTGTGGTCTGATGTTCCACGACTCAGTCGTGACCAGCATTCTACCCCTCGCTGTGGTCTGATGTTCTACGACTCAGTGGTGACCTGCATTCTACCCCTCGCTGTGGTCTGATGTTCTACGACTCAGTGGTGACCAGCATTCTAACCCTCGCTGTGGTCTGATGTTCTACGACTCAGTCGTCACCAGCATTCTATCCCTCGCTGTGGTCTGATGTTCTACGACTCAGTGGTGACCAGCATTCTACCCCTCGCTGTGGTCTGATGTTCTACGACTCAGTCGTGACCAGCATTCTATCCCTCGCTGTGGTCTGATGTTCTACGACTCAGTGGTGACCAGCATTCTACCCCTCGCTGTGGTCTGATGTTCTACGACTCAGTCGTGACCAGCATTTTATCCCTCGCTGTGGTCTGATGTTCTACGACTCAGTCATCACCAGCATTCTACCCCTCGCTGTGGTCTGATGTTCTACGACCTAGTCGTGAACAGCATTCTCTCCCTTGCTGTGGCCTGATGTTCCACGACTCAGTTGTGACCAGAATTCTAACCCTCACTGTGGTCTGATGTTCCACTACTCAGTCGTGACCAGCATTCTACCCCTCGCTGTGGTCTGATGTTCTACGACTCAGTGGTGACCTGCATTCTACCCCTCGCTGTGGTCGGATGTTCTACGACTCAGTCGTGACCAGCATTCTATCCCTGGCTGTGGTCTAATGTTCTACGACTCAGTCGTGACCAGCATTCTATCCCTCGCTGTGGTCTGATGTTCTACGACTCAGTCCTGACAAGCATTCTATCCCTCGCTGTGGTCTGATGTTCTGCGACTCAGTCGTGAACAGCATTCTATCCCTCGCTGTAGTCTGATGTTCTACGACTCAGTCGTGACCAGCATTCTATCCCTCGCTGTGGTGTGTTGTTCTACGACTCAGTGGTGACCAGCATTCTACCCCTCGCTGTGGTCTGATGTTTTCTGATTCAGTCATCACCAGCATTCTATCCCTCGCTGTGGTCTGATGTTCTACGACTCAGTCGTGACCAGCATTCTACCCCTCGCTGTGGTCTGATGTTCTACGACTCAGTCGTGACCAGCATTCTATCCCTCGCTGTGGTCTGATGTTCCACGACTCAGTCGTGACCAGCATTCTACCCCTCGCTGTGGTCTGATGTTCTACGACTCAGTCGTGACCAGCATTCTATCCCTCGCTGTGGTCTGATGTTCTACGACTCAGTGGTGACCAGCATTCTAACCCTCGCTGTGGTCTGATGTTCTACGACTCAGTCGTGACCAGCATTCTATCCCTCGCTGTGGTCTGATGTTCTACGACTCAGTGGTGACCAGCATTCTACCTCTCGCTGTGGTCTGATGTTCTGCGACTCAGTCGTGACCAGCATTCTATCCCTCGCTGAGGTCTGATGTGCTACGACTCAGTGGTGACCAGCATTTTACCCCTCGCTGTGGTCTGATGTTCTACGACTCAGTCGTGACCAGCATTCTATCCCTCGCTGTGGTCTGATGTTCTACGACTCAGTCGTGACCAGCATTCTATCCCTCGCTGTGGTGTGATGTTCTACGACTCAGTGGTGACCAGCATTCTACCCCTCGCTGTGGTCTGATGTTCTCTGATTCAGTCATCACCAGCATTCTATCCCTCGCTGTGGTCTGATGTTCTACGACTCAGTCGTGACCAGCATTCTACCCCTCGCTGTGGTCTGATGTTCTACGACTCAGTCGTGACCAGCATTCTATCCCTCGCTGTGGTCTGATGTTCCACGACTCAGTCGTGACCAGCATTCTACCCCTCGCTGTGGTCTGATGTTCTACGACTCAGTCGTGACCAGCATTCTATCCCTCACTGTGGTCTGATGTTCTACGACTCAGTGGTGACCAGCATTCTACCCCTCGCTGTGGTCTGATGTTCTACGACTTACTGGTGACCAGCATTCTATCCCTCGCTGTGGTCTGATGTTCTACGACTCAGTCGTGACCAGCATTCTATCCCTTGCTGTGGTCTGATGTTCTACGACTCAGTCGTGACCAGATTTCTACCCCTCGCTGTGGTCTGATGTTCTACGGCTCTGTCGTGACAAGCATTCAATCCCTCGCTGTGGTCTGATGTTCCACGACTCAGTCGTGACCAGCATTCTATCCCTCGCTGTGGTCTGATGTTCTGCGACACAGTCGTCATCAGCATTCTATCCTTCGCTGTGGCCTGATGTTCCACGACACAGTCGTGACCAGCATTCTACCCCTCGTTGTGGCCTGATGTTCTACGACTCAGTCGTGACCAGCATTCTGTCCCTCCCTGTGGTCTGATGTTCTACGACTCAGTCCTGACCAGCATTCTACCCCTCGCTGTGGTCTGATGTTCTACGACTCAGTCCTGACCAGCATTCTATCCCTCGCTGTGGTCTGATGTTCTACGACTCAGTCATCACCAGCATTCTACCCCTCGCTGTGGTCTGATGTTCTACGACTCAGTCGTGAACAGCATTCTATCCCTCGCTGTGGTCTGATGTTCTACGACTCAGTCGTGAACAGCATTCTATCCCTCGCTGTGGCCTGATGTTCCATGACTCAGTTGTGACCAGAATTCTAACCCTCACTGTCGTCTGATGTTCCACGACTCAGTCGTGACCAGCATTCTACCCCTCGCTGTGGTCTGATGTTCTACGACTCAGTCGTGACCAGCATTCTATCCCTCGCTGTGGTCTGATGTTCTACGACTCAGTGGTGACCAGCATTCCATCCCTTGCTGTGGTCTGATGTTCTACGACTCAGTCCTGACCAGCATTCTATCCCTCGCTGTGGTCTGATGTTCTACGACTCAGTCATCACCAGCATTCTATCCCTCGCTGTGGTCTGATGTTCTACGACTCAGTCGTGAACAGCATTCTATCCCTCGCTGTGGTCTGATGTTCTACGACTCAGTGGTGACCAGCATTCCATCCCTTGCTGTGGTCTGATGTTCTACGACTCAGTCCTGACCAGCATTCAATCCCTCGCTGTGGTCTGATGTTCTACGACTCAGTCATCACCAGCATTCTATCCCTCGCTGTGGTCTGATGTTCTACGACTCAGTCATCACCAGCATTCTATCCCTCGCTGTGGTCTGATGTTCTACGACTCAGTGGTGACCAGCATTCTATCCCTCGCTGTGGTCTGATGTTCTACGACTCAGTCATCACCAGCATTCTACCCCTCGTTGTGGTCTGATGTTCTACGACTCAGTCGTGAAGAGCATTCTACCCCTCGCTGTGGTCTGATGTTCTACGACCCAGTCGTGACCAGCATTCTATCCCTCACTGTGGTCTGATGTTCTACGACTCAGTGGTGACCAGCATTCTACCCCTCGCTGTGGTCTGATGTTCTACGACTCACTGGTGACCAGCATTCTATCCCTCGCTGTGGTCTGATGTTCTACGACTCAGTCGTGACCAGCATTCTATCCCTCGCTGTGGCCTGATGTTCTACGACTCAGTCGTGACCAGATTTCTACCCCTCGCTGTGGTCTGATGTTCTACGACTCAGTCGTGACCAGCATTCTGTCCCTCCCTGTGGTCTGATGTTCTACGACTCAGTCCTGACCAGCATTCAATCCCTCGCTGTGGTCTGATGTTCCACGACTCAGTCGTGACCAGCATTCTATCCCTCGCTGTGGTCTGATGTTCTGCGACACAGTCGTCATCAGCATTCTATCCCTCGCTGTGGCCTGATGTTCCACGACACAGTCGTGACCAGCATTCTACCCCTCGCTGTGGCCTGATGTTCTACGACTCAGTCGTGACCAGCATTCTGTCCCTCCCTGTGGTCTGATGTTCTACGACTCAGTCGTGACCAGCATTCTACCCCTCGCTGTGTTCTGATGTTTTACGACTCAGTCATCACCAGCATTCTATCCGTCGCTGTGGTCTGATGTTCTACGACTCAGTCGTGAACAGCATTCTATCCCTTGCTGTGGTCTGATGTTCTACGACTCAGTGGTGACCAGCATTCCATCCCTTGCTGTGGTCTGATGTTCTACGACTCAGTCCTGACCAGCATTCTATCCCTCGCTGTGGTCTGATGTTCTACGACTCAGTCATCACCAGCATTCTATCCCTCGCTGTGGTCTGATGTTCTACGACACAGTCGTGAACAGCATTCTATCCCTCGCTGTGGTCTGATGTTCTACGACTCAGTGGTGACCAGCATTCCATCCCTTGCTGTGGTCTGATGTTCTACGACTCAGTCCTGACCAGCATTCAATCCCTCGCTGTGGTCTGATGTTCTACGACTCAGTCATCACCAGCATTCTATCCCTCGCTGTGGTCTGATGTTCTACGACTCAGTCATCACCAGCATTCTATCCCTCGCTGTGGTCTGATGTTCTACGACTCAGTGGTGACCAGCATTCTATCCCTCGCTGTGGTCTGATGTTCTACGACTCAGTCATCACCAGCATTCTACCCCTCGTTGTGGTCTGATGTTCTACGACTCAGTCGTGAAGAGCATTCTATCCCTCGCTGTGGTCTAACGTTCTACGACTCAGTCGTGACCAGCATTCTATCCCTCGCTGTGGTCTGATGTTCTACGACTCAGTCCTGACCAGCATTCTATCCCTCGCTGTGGTCTGATGTTCTGCGACTCAGTCGTGAACATCATTCTATCCCTCGCTGTGGTCTGATGTTCTACGACTCAGTCGTGACCAGCATTCTATCCCTCGCTGTGGTCTGATGTTCTACGACTCAGTGGTGACCAGCATTCTAACCCTCGCTGTGGTCTGATGTTCTACGACTCAGTCGTGACCAGCATTCTATCCCTCGCTGTGGTCTGATGTTCTACGACTCAGTGGTGACCAGCATTCTACCTCTCGCTGTGGTCTGATGTTCTACGACTCAGTCGTGACCAGCATTCTATCCCTCGCTGAGGTCTGATGTTCTACGACTCAGTGGTGACCAGCATTCTACCCCTCGCTGTGGTCTGATGTTCTACGACTCAGTCGTGACCAGCATTCTATCCCTCGCTGTGGTCTGATGTTCTACGACTCAGTCATCACCAGCATTCTACCCCTCGCTGTGGTCTGATGTTCTACGACTCAGTCGTGAACAGCATTCTATCCCTTGCTGTGGCCTGATGTTCCACGACTCAGTTGTGACCAGAATTCTAACCCTCACTGTGGTCTGATGTTCCACGACTCAGTAGTGACCAGCATTCTACCCCTCGCTGTGGTCTGATGTTCTACGACTCAGTGGTGACCTGCATTCTACCCCTCGCTGTGGTCTGATGTTCTCTGACTCAGTCATCACCAGCATTCTATCCCTCGCTGTGGTCTGATGTTCTACGACTCAGTCGTGACCAGCATTCTACCCCTCGCTGTGGTCTGATGTTCTACGACTCAGTCGTGAACAGCATTCTATCCCTCGCTGTGGTCTAATGTTCTACGACTCAGTCGTGACCAGCATTCTATCCCTCGCTGTGGTCTGATGTTCTACGACTCAGTCCTGACCAGCATTCTATCCCTCGCTGTCGTCTGATGTTCTGCGACTCAGTCGTGAACAGCATTCTATCCCTCGCTGTGGTCTGATGTTCTACGACTCAGTCCTGACCAGCATTCTATCCCTCGCTGTGGTCTGATGTTCTGCGACTCAGTCGTGAACAGCATTCTATCCCTCGCTGTGGTCTGATGTTCTACGACTCAGTCGTGACCAGCATTCTATCCCTCGCTGTGGTCTAATGTTCTACGACTCAGTCGTGACCAGCATTCTATCCCTCGCTGTGGTCTGATGTTCTACGACTCAGTCCTGACCAGCATTCTATCCCTCGCTGTGGACTGATGTTCTGCGACTCAGTCTTGAACAGCATTCTATCCCTCGCTGTGGTCTGATGTTCTACGACTCAGTCGTGACCAGCATTCTATCCCTCTCTGTGGTCTGATGTTCTACGACTCAGTGGTGACCAGCATTCTAACCCTCGCTGTGGTCTGATGTTCTACGACTCAGTCGTGACCAGCATTCTATCCCTCGCTGTGGTCTGATGTTCTACGACTCAGTGGTGACCAGCATTCTACCCCTCGCTGTGGTCTGATGTTCCACGACTCAGTCTTGACCAGCATTCTATCCCTCGCTGTGGTCTGATGTTCTACGACTCAGTCATCACCAGCATTCTACCCCTCGCTGTGGTCTGATGTTCTACGACTCAGTCGTGAACAGCATTCTATCCCTTGCTGTGGCCTGATGTTCCACGACTCAGTTGTGACCAGAATTCTAACCCTCACTGTGGTCTGATGTTCCACGACTCAGTCGTGACCAGCATTCTACCCCTCGCTGTGGTCTGATGTTCTACGACTCAGTGGTGACCTGCATTCTACCCCTCGCTGTGGTCTGATGTTCTCTGACTCAGTCATCACCAGCATTCTATCCCTCGCTGTGGTCTGATGTTCTACGACTCAGTCGTGACCAGCATTCTACCCCTCGCTGTGGTCTGATGTTCTACGACTCAGTCGTGACCAGCATTCTATCCCTCACTGTGGTCTGATGTTCCACGACTCAGTCATCACCAGCATTCTACCCCTCGCTGTGGTCTGATGTTCTACGACTCAGTCGTGAACAGCATTCTATCCCTCGCTGTGGTCTAATGTTCTACGACTCAGTCGTGACCAGCATTCTATCCCTCGCTGTGGTCTGATGTTCTACGACTCAGTCCTGACCAGCAGTTTATCCCTCGCTGTCGTCTGATGTTCTGCGACTCAGTCGTGAACAGCATTCTATCCCACGCTGTGGTCTGATGTTCTACGACTCAGTCCTGACCAGCATTCTATCCCTCGCTGTGGTCTGATATTCTGCGAGTCAGTCGTGAACAGCATTCTATCCCTCGCTGTGGTCTGATGTTCTACGACTCAGTCGTGACCAGCATTCTATCCCTCGCTGTGGTCTGATGTTCTACGACTCAGTGGTGACCAGCATTCTACCCCTCGCTGTGGTCTGATGTTCTACGATTCAGTCGTGACCAGCATTCTACCCCTCGCTGTGGTCTGATGTTCTACGACTCAGTCGTGACCAGCATTCTATCCCTCGCTGTGGTCTGATGTTCTACGACTCAGTGGTGACCAGCATTCTACCCCTCGCTGTGGTCTGATGTTCTACGACTCAGTCGTGACCAGCATTCTATCCCTCGCTGTGGTCTGATGTTCTACGACTCAGTCATCACCAGCATTCTACCCCTCGCTGTGGTCTGATGTTCTACGACTCAGTCGTGAACAGCATTCTATCCCTCGCTGTGGCCTGATGTTCCACGACTCAGTTGTGACCAGAATTCTAACCCTCACTGTGGTCTGATGTTCCACGACTCAGTCTTGAACAGCATTCTACCCCTCGCTGTGGTCTGATGTTCTACGACTCAGTCGTGACCAGCATTCTATCCCTCGCTGTGGTCTGATGTTCTACGACTCAGTGGTGACCAGCATTCTACCCCTCGCTGTGGTCTGATGTTCTACGACTCAGTCGTGACCAGCATTCTATCCCTCACTGTGGTCTGATGTTCTACGACTCAGTGGTGACCAGCATTCTACCCCTCGCTGTGGTCTGATGTTCTACGACTCACTGGTGACCAGCATTCTATCCCTCGCTGTGGTCTGATGTTCTACGACTCAGTGGTGACCAGCATTCTATCCCTCGCTGTGGTCTGATCTTCTACGACTCAGTCGTGACCAGATTTCTACCCCTCGCTGTGGTCTGATGTTCTACGACTCAGTCGTGACCAGCATTCTATCCCTCGCTGTGGTCTGATGTTCTACGACTCAGTCGTGACCAGCATTCTATCCCTCGCTGTCGTCTGATGTTCTACGACTCAGTCGTCACCAGCATTCTACCCCTCGCTGTGGTCTGATGTTCTACGACTCAGTCGTGACCAGCATTCTATCCCTCGCTGTGGTCTGATGTTCTACGACTCAGTCGTGACCAGCATTCTATCCCTCGCTGTGGTCTGATGTTCTACGACTCAGTGGTGACCAGCATTCTACCCTTCGCTGTGGTCTGATGTTCTACGACTCAGTCGTGACCAGCATTCTACCCCTCGCTGTGGTCTGATGTTCTACGACTCAGTCGTGACTAGCATTCTATCCCTCGCTGTGGTCTGATGTTCTGCGACTCAGTCGTGACCAGCATTCTATCCCTCGCTGTGGTCTGATGTTCTACGACTCAGTCGTGAACAGCATTCTATCCCTCGCTGTGGTCTGATGTTCTACGACTCAGTCGTGACCAGCATTCTATCCCTCGCTGTGGTGTGATGTTCTACGACTCAGTGGTGACCAGCATTCTACCCCTCGCTGTGGTCTGATGTTCTCTGATTCAGTCATCACCAGCATTCTATCCCTCGCTGTGGTCTGATGTTCTACGATTCAGTCGTGACCAGCATTCTACCCCTCGCTGTGGTCTGATGTTCTACGACTCAGTCGTGACCAGCATTCTATCCCTCGCTGTGGTCTGATGTTCCACGACTCAGTCGTGACCAGCATTCTACCCCTCGCTGTGGTCTGATGTTCTACGACTCAGTCGTGACCAGCATTCTATCCCTCACTGTGGTCTGATGTTCTACGACTCAGTTGTGACCAGCATTCTACCCCTCGCTGTGGTCTGATGTTCTACGACTCACTGGTGACCAGCATTCTATCCCTCGCTGTGGTCTGATGTTCTACGACTCAGTCGTGACCAGCATTCTATCCCTCGCTGTGGTCTGATGTTCTACGACTCAGTCGTGACCAGATTTCTACCCCTCGCTGTGGTCTGATGTTCTACGACTCTGTCGTGACCAGCATTCAATCCCTCGCTGTGGTCTGATATTCCACGACTCAGTCGTGACCAGCATTCTATCCCTCGCTGTGGTCTGATGTTCTGCGACACAGTCGTCATCAGCATTCTATCCCTCGCTGTGGCCTGATGTTCCACGACACAGTCGTGACCAGCATTCTACCCCTCGCTGTGGCCTGATGTTCTACGACTCAGTCGTGACCAGCATTCTGTCCCTCCCTGTGGTCTGATGTTCTACGACTCAGTCGTGACCAGCATTCTACCCCTCGCTGTGGTCTGATGTTCTACGACTCAGTGGTGACCAGCATTCCATCCCTCGCTGTGGTCTGATGTTCTACGACTCAGTCCTGACCAGCATTCTATCGCTCGCTGTGGTCTGATGTTCTACGACTCAGTCGTGACCAGCATTCTATCCCTCGCTGTGGTCTGATGTTCTACGACTCAGTGGTGACCAGATTTCTACCCCTCGCTGTGGTCTGATGTTCTACGACTCAGTCGTGAACAGCATTCTATCCCTCGCTGTGGTCTGATGTTCTACGACTCAGTCGTGACCAGCATTCCATCCCTCGCTGTGGTCTAATGTTCTACGACTCAGTCATCACCAGCATTCTACCCCTCGCTGTGGTCTGATGTTCTACGACTCAGTCGTGAACAGCATTCTATCCCTCGCTGTGGTCTAATGTTCTACGACTCAGTCGTGACCAGCATTCTATCCCTCGCTGTGGTCTGATGTTCTACGACTCAGTCCTGACCAGCATTCTACCCCTCGCTGTGGTCTGATGTTCTACGACTCAGTCGTGACCAGCATTCTATCCCTCGCTGTCGTCTGATGTTCTACGACTCAGTCGTCACCAGCATTCTACCCCTCGCTGTGGTCTGATGTTCTACGACTCAGTCGTGACCAGCATTCTATCCCTCGCTGTGGTCTGATGTTCTACGACTCAGTCGTGACCAGCATTCTATCCCTCGCTGTGGTCTGATGTTCTACGACTCAGTGGTGACCAGCATTCTACCCTTCGCTGTGGTCTGATGTTCTACGACTCAGTCGTGACCAGCATTCTACCCCTCGCTGTGGTCTGATGTTCTACGACTCAGTCGTGACTAGCATTCTATCCCTCGCTGTGGTCTGATGTTCTGCGACTCAGTCGTGACCAGCATTCTATCCCTCGCTGTGGTCTGATGTTCTACGACTCAGTCGTGAACAGCATTCTATCCCTCGCTGTGGTCTGATGTTCTACGACTCAGTCGTGACCAGCATTCTATCCCTCGCTGTGGTGTGATGTTCTACGACTCAGTGGTGACCAGCATTCTACCCTTCGCTGTGGTCTGATGTTCTCTGATTCAGTCATCACCAGCATTCTATCCCTCGCTGTGGTCTGATGTTCTACGATTCAGTCGTGACCAGCATTCTACCCCTCGCTGTGGTCTGATGTTCTACGACTCAGTCGTGACCAGCATTCTATCCCTCGCTGTGGTCTGATGTTCCACGACTCAGTCGTGACCAGCATTCTACCCCTCGCTGTGGTCTGATGTTCTACGACTCAGTCGTGACCAGCATTCTATCCCTCACTGTGGTCTGATGTTCTACGACTCAGTTGTGACCAGCATTCTACCCCTCGCTGTGGTCTGATGTTCTACGACTCACTGGTGACCAGCATTCTATCCCTCGCTGTGGTCTGATGTTCTACGACTCAGTCGTGACCAGCATTCTATCCCTCGCTGTGGTCTGATGTTCTACGACTCAGTCGTGACCAGATTTCTACCCCTCGCTGTGGTCTGATGTTCTACGACTCTGTCGTGACCAGCATTCAATCCCTCGCTGTGGTCTGATATTCCACGACTCAGTCGTGACCAGCATTCTATCCCTCGCTGTGGTCTGATGTTCTGCGACACAGTCGTCATCAGCATTCTATCCCTCGCTGTGGCCTGATGTTCCACGACACAGTCGTGACCAGCATTCTACCCCTCGCTGTGGCCTGATGTTCTACGACTCAGTCGTGACCAGCATTCTGTCCCTCCCTGTGGTCTGATGTTCTACGACTCAGTCGTGAACAGCATTCTACCCCTCGCTGTGGTCTGATGTTCTACGACTCAGTGGTGACCAGCATTCCATCCCTCGCTGTGGTCTGATGTTCTACGACTCAGTCCTGACCAGCATTCTATCGCTCGCTGTGGTCTGATGTTCTACGACTCAGTCGTGACCAGCATTCTATCCCTCGCTGTGGTCTGATGTTCTACGACTCAGTGGTGACCAGATTTCTACCCCTCGCTGTGGTCTGATGTTCTACGACTCAGTCGTGAACAGCATTCTATCCCTCGCTGTGGTCTGATGTTCTACGACTCAGTCGTGACCAGCATTCTATCCCTCGCTGTGGTCTAATGTTCTACGACTCAGTCATCACCAGCATTCTACCCCTCGCTGTGGTCTGATGTTCTACGACTCAGTCGTGAACAGCATTCTATCCCTCGCTGTGGTCTAATGTTCTACGACTCAGTCGTGACCAGCATTCTATCCCTCGCTGTGGTCTGATGTTCTACGACTCAGTCCTGACCAGCATTCTACCCCTCGCTGTGGTCTGATGTTCTACGACTCAGTCCTGACCAGCATTCTATCCCTCGCTGTGATCTGATGTTCTACGACTCAGTCATCACCAGCATTCTACCCCTCGCTGTGGTCTGATGTTCTACGACTCAGTCGTGGACAGCATTCTATTCCTCTCTGTGGTCTGATGTTCTACGACTCAGTCGTGAACAGCATTCTATCCCTCGCTGTGGCCTGATGTTCCACGACTCAGTTGTGACCAGAATTCTACCCCTCGCTGTGGTCTGATGTTCTACGACTCAGTCGTGACCAGCATTCTATCCCTCGCTGTGGTCTGATGTTCTACGACTCACTGGTGACCAGCATTCTACCCCTCGCTGTGGTCTGATGTTCTACGACTCACTGGTGAACAGCATTCTATCCCTCGCTGTGGTCTGATGTTCTACGAATCAGTCGTGACCAGCATTCTATCCCTCGCTGTGGCCTGAAGTTCTACGACTCAGTCGTGACCAGATTTCTACCCCTCGCTGTGGTCTGATGTTCTACGACTCTGTCGTGACCAGCATTCAATCCCTCGCTGTGGTCTGATGTTCCACGACTCAGTCGTGACCAGCATTCTATCCCTCGCTGTGGTCTGATGTTCTGCGACACAGTCGTCATCAGCATTCTATCCCTCGCTGTGGCCTGATGTTCTACGACACAGTCGTGACCAGCATTCTACCCCTCGCTGTGGCCTGATGTTCTACGACTCAGTCGTGACCAGCATTCTGTCCCTCCCTGTGGTCTGATGTTCTACGACTCAGTCATCACCAGCATTCTACCCCTCGCTGTGGTCTGATGTTCTACGACTCAGTCATCACCAGCATTCTATCCCTCGCTGTGGTCTGATGTTCTACGACTCAGTCGTGAACAGCATTCTATCCCTTGCTGTTGTCTGATGTTCTACGACACAGTCGTGACCAGCATTCTACCCCTCGCTGTGGTCTGATGTTCTACGACTCAGTGGTGACCAGCATTCCATCCCTCGCTGTGGTCTGATGTTCTACGACTCAGTCCTGACCAGCATTCTATCGCTCGCTGTGGTCTGATGTTCTACGACTCAGTCGTGACCAGCATTCTATCCCTCGCTGTGGTCTGATGTTCTACGACTCAGTGGTGACCAGATTTCTACCCCTCGCTGTGGTCTGATGTTCTACGACTCAGTCGTGAACAGCATTCTATCCCTCGCTGTGGTCTGATGTTCTACGACTCAGTCGTGACCAGCATTCTATCCCTCGCTGTGGTCTAATGTTCTACGACTCAGTCATCACCAGCATTCTACCCCTCGCTGTGGTCTGATGTTCTACGACTCAGTCGTGAACAGCATTCTATCCCTCGCTGTGGTCTAATGTTCTACGACTCAGTCGTGACCAGCATTCTATCCCTCGCTGTGGTCTGATGTTCTACGACTCAGTCCTGACCAGCATTCTACCCCTCGCTGTGGTCTGATGTTCTACGACTCAGTCGTGACCAGCATTCTATCCCTCGCTGTCGTCTGATGTTCTACGACTCAGTCGTCACCAGCATTCTACCCCTCGCTGTGGTCTGATGTTCTACGACTCAGTCGTGACCAGCATTCTATCCCTCGCTGTGGTCTGATGTTCTACGACTCAGTCGTGACCAGCATTCTATCCCTCGCTGTGGTCTGATGTTCTACGACTCAGTGGTGACCAGCATTCTACCCTTCGCTGTGGTCTGATGTTCTACGACTCAGTCGTGACCAGCATTCTACCCCTCGCTGTGGTCTGATGTTCTACGACTCAGTCGTGAACAGCATTCTATCCCTCGCTGTGGTGTGATGTTCTACGACTCAGTGGTGACCAGCATTCTACCCCTCGCTGTGGTCTGATGTTCTCTGATTCAGTCATCACCAGCATTCTATCCCTCGCTGTGGTCTGATGTTCTACGATTCAGTCGTGACCAGCATTCTACCCCTCGCTGTGGTCTGATGTTCTACGACTCAGTCGTGACCAGCATTCTATCCCTCGCTGTGGTCTGATGTTCCACGACTCAGTCGTGACCAGCATTCTACCCCTCGCTGTGGTCTGATGTTCTACGACTCAGTCGTGACCAGCATTCTATCCCTCACTGTGGTCTGATGTTCTACGACTCAGTTGTGACCAGCATTCTACCCCTCGCTGTGGTCTGATGTTCTACGACTCACTGGTGACCAGCATTCTATCCCTCGCTGTGGTCTGATGTTCTACGACTCAGTCGTGACCAGCATTCTATCCCTCGCTGTGGTCTGATGTTCTACGACTCAGTCGTGACCAGATTTCTACCCCTCGCTGTGGTCTGATGTTCTACGACTCTGTCGTGACCAGCATTCAATCCCTCGCTGTGGTCTGATATTCCACGACTCAGTCGTGACCAGCATTCTATCCCTCGCTGTGGTCTGATGTTCTGCGACACAGTCGTCATCAGCATTCTATCCCTCGCTGTGGCCTGATGTTCCACGACACAGTCGTGACCAGCATTCTACCCCTCGCTGTGGCCTGATGTTCTACGACTCAGTCGTGACCAGCATTCTGTCCCTCCCTGTGGTCTGATGTTCTACGACTCAGTCGTGAACAGCATTCTACCCCTCGCTGTGGTCTGATGTTCTACGACTCAGTGGTGACCAGCATTCCATCCCTCGCTGTGGTCTGATGTTCTACGACTCAGTCCTGACCAGCATTCTATCGCTCGCTGTGGTCTGATGTTCTACGACTCAGTCGTGACCAGCATTCTATCCCTCGCTGTGGTCTGATGTTCTACGACTCAGTGGTGACCAGATTTCTACCCCTCGCTGTGGTCTGATGTTCTACGACTCAGTCGTGAACAGCATTCTATCCCTCGCTGTGGTCTGATGTTCTACGACTCAGTCGTGACCAGCATTCTATCCCTCGCTGTGGTCTAATGTTCTACGACTCAGTCATCACCAGCATTCTACCCCTCGCTGTGGTCTGATGTTCTACGACTCAGTCGTGAACAGCATTCTATCCCTCGCTGTGGTCTAATGTTCTACGACTCAGTCGTGACCAGCATTCTATCCCTCGCTGTGGTCTGATGTTCTACGACTCAGTCCTGACCAGCATTCTACCCCTCGCTGTGGTCTGATGTTCTACGACTCAGTCCTGACCAGCATTCTATCCCTCGCTGTGATCTGATGTTCTACGACTCAGTCATCACCAGCATTCTACCCCTCGCTGTGGTCTGATGTTCTACGACTCAGTCGTGGACAGCATTCTATTCCTCTCTGTGGTCTGATGTTCTACGACTCAGTCGTGAACAGCATTCTATCCCTCGCTGTGGCCTGATGTTCCACGACTCAGTTGTGACCAGAATTCTACCCCTCGCTGTGGTCTGATGTTCTACGACTCAGTCGTGACCAGCATTCTATCCCTCGCTGTGGTCTGATGTTCTACGACTCACTGGTGACCAGCATTCTACCCCTCGCTGTGGTCTGATGTTCTACGACTCACTGGTGAACAGCATTCTATCCCTCGCTGTGGTCTGATGTTCTACGAATCAGTCGTGACCAGCATTCTATCCCTCGCTGTGGCCTGAAGTTCTACGACTCAGTCGTGACCAGATTTCTACCCCTCGCTGTGGTCTGATGTTCTACGACTCTGTCGTGACCAGCATTCAATCCCTCGCTGTGGTCTGATGTTCCACGACTCAGTCGTGACCAGCATTCTATCCCTCGCTGTGGTCTGATGTTCTGCGACACAGTCGTCATCAGCATTCTATCCCTCGCTGTGGCCTGATGTTCTACGACACAGTCGTGACCAGCATTCTACCCCTCGCTGTGGCCTGATGTTCTACGACTCAGTCGTGACCAGCATTCTGTCCCTCCCTGTGGTCTGATGTTCTACGACTCAGTCATCACCAGCATTCTACCCCTCGCTGTGGTCTGATGTTCTACGACTCAGTCATCACCAGCATTCTATCCCTCGCTGTGGTCTGATGTTCTACGACTCAGTCGTGAACAGCATTCTATCCCTTGCTGTTGTCTGATGTTCTACGACTCAGTGGTGACCAGCATTCCATCCCTTGCTGTGGTCTGATGTTCTACGACTCAGTCCTGACCAGCATTCTACCCCTCGCTGTGGTCTGATGTTCTACGACTCAGTCATCACCAGCATTCTATCCCTCGCTGTGGTCTGATGTTCTACGACTCAGTGGTGACCAGCATTCTATCCCTCGCTGTGGTCTGATGTTCTACGACTCAGTCATCACCAGCATTCTACACCTCGCTGTGGTCTGATGTTCTACGACTCAGTCGTGAAGAGCATTCTATCCCTCGCTGTGGTCTAACGTTCTACGACTCAGTCGTGACCAGCATTCTATCCCTCGCTGTGGTCTGATGTTCTACGACTCAGTCCTGACCAGCATTCTATCCCTCGCTGTGGTCTGATGTTCTGCGACTCAGTCGTGAACAGCATTCTATCCCTCGCTGTGGTCTGATGTTCTACGACTCAGTCGTGACCAGCATTCTATCCCTCGCTGTGGTCTGATGTTCTACGACTCAGTGGTGACCAGCATTCTAACCCTCGCTGTGGTCTGATGTTCTACGACTCAGTCGTGACCAGCATTCTATCCCTCGCTGTGGTCTGATGTTCTACGACTCAGTGGTGACCAGCATTCTATCCCTCGCTCTGGTCTGATGTTCCACGACTCAGTCGTGACCAGCATTCTACCCCTCGCTGTGGTCTGATGTTCTACGACTCAGTCGTGACCAGCATTCTATCCCTCACTGTGGTCTGATGTTCTACGACTCAGTGGTGACCAGCATTCTACCCCTCGCTGTGGTGTGATGTTGTACGACTCACTGGTGACCAGCATTCTATCCCTCGCTGTGGTCTGATGTTCTACGACTCAGTGGTGACCAGCATTCTATCCCTCGCTGTGGTCTGATCTTCTACGACTCAGTCGTGACCAGATTTCTACCCCTCGCTGTGGTCTGATGTTCTACGACTCAGTCGTGACCAGCATTCTATCCCTCGCTGTGGTCTGATGTTCTACGACTCAGTCGTGACCAGCATTCTATCCCTCGCTGTCGTCTGATGTTCTACGACTCAGTCGTCACCAGCATTCTACCCCTCGCTGTGGTCTGATGTTCTACGACTCAGTCGTGACCAGCATTCTATCCCTCGCTGTGGTCTGATGTTCTACGACTCAGTCGTGACCAGCATTCTATCCCTCGCTGTGGTCTGATGTTCTACGACTCAGTGGTGACCAGCATTCTACCCTTCGCTGTGGTCTGATGTTCTACGACTCAGTCGTGACCAGCATTCTACCCCTCGCTGTGGTCTGATGTTCTACGACTCAGTCGTGACTAGCATTCTATCCCTCGCTGTGGTCTGATGTTCTGCGACTCAGTCGTGACCAGCATTCTATCCCTCGCTGTGGTCTGATGTTCTACGACTCAGTCGTGAACAGCATTCTATCCCTCGCTGTGGTCTGATGTTCTACGACTCAGTCGTGACCAGCATTCTATCCCTCGCTGTGGTGTGATGTTCTACGACTCAGTGGTGACCAGCATTCTACCCCTCGCTGTGGTCTGATGTTCTACGATTCAGTCGTGACCAGCATTCTACCCCTCGCTGTGGTCTGATGTTCTACGACTCAGTAGTGACCAGCATTCTATCCCTCGCTGTGGTCTGATGTTCCACGACTCAGTCGTGACCAGCATTCTACCCCTCGCTGTGGTCTGATGTTCTACGACTCAGTCGTGACCAGCATTCTATCCCTCACTGTGGTCTGATGTTCTACGACTCAGTTGTGACCAGCATTCTACCCCTCGCTGTGGTCTGATGTTCTACGACTCACTGGTGACCAGCATTCTATCCCTCGCTGTGGTCTGATGTTCTACGACTCAGTCGTGACCAGCATTCTATCCCTCGCTGTGGTCTGATGTTCTACGACTCAGTCGTGACCAGATTTCTACCCCTCGCTGTGGTCTGATGTTCTACGACTCTGTCGTGACCAGCATTCAATCCCTCGCTGTGGTCTGATATTCCACGACTCAGTCGTGACCAGCATTCTATCCCTCGCTGTGGTCTGATGTTCTGCGACACAGTCGTCATCAGCATTCTATCCCTCGCTGTGGCCTGATGTTCCACGACACAGTCGTGACCAGCATTCTACCCCTCGCTGTGGCCTGATGTTCTACGACTCAGTCGTGACCAGCATTCTGTCCCTCCCTGTGGTCTGATGTTCTACGACTCAGTCGTGACCAGCATTCTACCCCTCGCTGTGGTCTGATGTTCTACGACTCAGTGGTGACCAGCATTCCATCCCTCGCTGTGGTCTGATGTTCTACGACTCAGTCCTGACCAGCATTCTATCGCTCGCTGTGGTCTGATGTTCTACGACTCAGTCGTGACCAGCATTCTATCCCTCGCTGTGGTCTGATGTTCTACGACTCAGTGGTGACCAGCATTCTATCCCTCGCTGTGGTCTGATGTTCTACGACTCAGTCGTGAACAGCATTCTATCCCTCGCTGTGGTCTGATGTTCTACGACTCAGTCGTGACCAGCATTCTATCCCTCGCTGTGGTCTAATGTTCTACGACTCAGTCATCACCAGCATTCTACCCCTCGCTGTGGTCTGATGTTCTACGACTCTGTCGTGACAAGCATTCAATCCCTCGCTGTGGTCTGATGTTCCACGAGTCAGTCGTGACCAGCATTCTATCCCTCGCTGTGGTCTGATGTTCTGTGACACAGTCGTCATCAGCATTCTATCCCTCGCTGTGGCCTGATGTTCCACGACACAGTCGTGACCAGCAGTCTACCCCTCGCTGTGGTCTAATGTTCTACGACTCAGTCGTGACCAGCATTCTATCCCTCGCTGTGGTCTGATGTTCTACGACTCAGTCCTGACCAGCATTCTACCCCTCGCTGTGGTCTGATGTTCTACGACTCAGTCCTGACCAGCATTCTATCCCTCGCTGTGATCTGATGTTCTACGACTCAGTCATCACCAGCATTCTACCCCTCGCTGTGGTCTGATGTTCTACGACTCAGTCGTGGACAGCATTCTATCCCTCTCTGTGGTCTGATGTTCTACGACTCAGTCGTGAACAGCATTCTATCCCTCGCTGTGGCCTGATGTTCCACGACTCAGTTGTGACCAGAATTCTACCCCTCGCTGTGGTCTGATGTTCTACGACTCAGTCGTGACCAGCATTCTATCCCTCGCTGTGGTCTGATGTTCTACGACTCACTGCTGACCAGCATTCTACCCCTCGCTGTGGTCTGATGTTCTACGACTCACTGGTGACCAGCATTCTATCCCTCGCTGTGGTCTGATGTTCTACGAATCAGTCGTGACCAGCATACTATCCCTCGCTGTGGCCTGATGTTCTACGACTCAGTCGTGACCAGATTTCTACCCCTCGCTGTGGTCTGATTTTCTACGACTCTGTCGTGACCAGCATTCAATCCCTCGCTGTGGTCTGATGTTCCACGACTCAGTCGTGACCAGCATTCTATCCCTCGCTGTGGTCTGATGTTCTGCGACACAGTCGTCATCAGCATTCTATCCCTCGCTGTGGCCTGATGTTCCACGACACAGTCGTGACCAGCATTCTACCCCTCGCTGTGGCCTGATGTTCTACGACTCAGTCGTGACCAGCATTCTGTCCCTCCCTGTGGTCTGATGTTCTACGACTCAGTCATCACCAGCATTCTACCCCTCGCTGTGGTCTGATGTTCTACGACTCAGTCATCACCAGCATTCTATCCCTCGCTGTGGTCTGATGTTCTACGACTCAGTCGTGAACAGCATTCTATCCCTTGCTGTTGTCTGATGTTCTACGACTCAGTGGTGACCAGCATTCCATCCCTTGCTGTGGTCTGATGTTCTACGACTCAGCCCTGACCTGCATTCTACCCCTCGCTGTGGTCTGATGTTCTACGACTCAGTCATCACCAGCATTCTATCCCTCGCTGTGGTCTGATGTTCTACGACTCAGTGGTGACCAGCATTCTATCCCTCGCTGTGGTCTGATGTTCTACGACTCAGTCATCACCAGCATTCTACCCCTCGCTGTGGTCTGATGTTCTACGACTCAGTCGTGAAGAGCATTCTATCCCTCGCTGTGGTCTAACGTTCTACGACTCAGTCGTGACCAGCATTCTATCCCTCGCTGTGGTCTGATGTTCTACGACTCAGTCCTGACCAGCATTCTATCCCTCGCTGTGGTCTGATGTTCTGCGACTCAGTCGTGAACAGCATTCTATCCCTCGCTGTGGTCTGATGTTCTACGACTCAGTCGTGACCAGCATTCTATCCCTCGCTGTGGTCTGATGTTCTACGACTCAGTGGTGACCAGCATTCTAACCCTCGCTGTGGTCTGTTGTTCTACGACTCAGTCGTGACCAGCATTCTATCCCTCGCTGTGGTCTGATGTTCTACGACTCAGTCGTGACCAGCATTCTATCCCTCGCTGTGGTCTGATGTTCCACGACTCAGTCGTGACCAGCATTCTACCCCTCGCTGTGGTCTGATGTTCTACGACTCAGTCGTGACCAGCATTCTATCCCTCACTGTGGTCTGATGTTCTACGACTCAGTGGTGACCAGCATTCTACCCCTCGCTGTGGTGTGATGTTCTACGACTCACTGGTGACCAGCATTCTATCCCTCGCTGTGGTCTGATGTTCTACGAATCAGTCGTGACCAGCATTCTATCCCTCGCTGTGGCCTGATGTTCTACGACTCAGTCGTGACCAGATTTCTACCCCTCGCTGTGGTCTGATGTTCTACGACTCTGTCGTGACCAGCATTCAATCCCTCGCTGTGGTCTGATGTTCCACGACTCAGTCGTGACCAGCATTCTATCCCTCGCTGTGGTCTGATGTTCTGCGACACAGTCGTCATCAGCATTCTATCCCTCGCTGTGGCCTGATGTTCCACGACACAGTCGTGACCAGCATTCTACCCCTCGCTGTGGCCTGATGTTCTACGACTCAGTCGTGACCAGCATTCTGTCCCTCCCTGTGGTCTGATGTTCTACGACTCAGTCGTGACCAGCATTCTACCCCTCGCTGTGGTCTGATGTTCTACGACTCAGTCATCACCAGCATTCTATCCCTCGCTGTGGTCTGATGTTCTACGACTCAGTCCTGACCAGCATTCTACCCCTCGCTGTGGTCTGATGTTCTACGACTCAGTCATCACCAGCATTCTATCCCTCGCTGTGGTCTGATGTTCTACGACTCAGTGGTGACCAGCATTCTATCCCTCGCTGTGGTCTGATGTCCTACGACTCAGTCATCACCAGCATTCTACCCCTCGCTGTGGTCTGATGTTCTACGACTCAGTCGTGAAGAGCATTCTATCCCTCGCTGTGGTCTAACGTTCTACGACTCAGTCGTGACCAGCATTCTATCCCTCGCTGTGGTCTGATGTTCTACGACTCAGTCCTGACCAGCATTCTATCCCTCGCTGTGGTCTGATGTTCTGCGACTCAGTCGTGAACAGCATTCTATCCCTCGCTGTGGTCTGATGTTCTACGACTCAGTCGTGACCAGCATTCTATCCCTCGCTGTGGTCTGATGTTCTACGACTCAGTGGTGACCAGCATTCTAACCCTCGCTGTGGTCTGATGTTCTACGACTCAGTCGTGACCAGCATTCTATCCCTCGCTGTGGTCTGATGTTCTACGACTCAGTCGTGACCAGCATTCTATCCCTCGCTGTGGTCTGATGTTCCACGACTCAGTCGTGACCAGCATTCTACCCCTCGCTGTGGTCTGATGTTCTACGACTCAGTCGTGACCAGCATTCTATCCCTCACTGTGGTCTGATGTTCTACGACTCAGTGGTGACCAGCATTCTACCCCTCGCTGTGGTGTGATGTTCTACGACTCACTGGTGACCAGCATTCTATCCCTCGCTGTGGTCTGATGTTCTACGAATCAGTCGTGACCAGCATTCTATCCCTCGCTGTGGCCTGATGTTCTACGACTCAGTCGTGACCAGATTTCTACCCCTCGCTGTGGTCTGATGTTCTACGACTCTGTCGTGACCAGCATTCAATCCCTCGCTGTGGTCTGATGTTCCACGACTCAGTCGTGACCAGCATTCTATCCCTCGCTGTGGTCTGATGTTCTACGACACAGTCGTCATCAGCATTCTATCCCTCGCTGTGGCCTGATGTTCCACGACACAGTCGTGACCAGCATTCTACCCCTCGCTGTGGCCTGATGTTCTACGACTCAGTCGTGACCAGCATTCTGTCCCTCCCTGTGGTCTGATGTTCTACGACTCAGTCGTGACCAGCATTCTACCCCTCGCTGTGGTCTGATGTTCTACGACTCAGTCATCACCAGCATTCTATCCCTCGCTGTGGTCTGATGTTCTACGACTCAGTCGTGAACAGCATTCTATCCCTTGCTGTGGTCTGATGTTCTACGACTCAGTGGTGACCAGCATTCCATCCCTTGCTGTGGTCTGATGTTCTACGACTCAGTCCTGACCAGCATTCTACCCCTCGCTGTGGTCTGATGTTCTACGACTCAGTCATCACCAGCATTCTATCCCTCGCTGTGGTCTGATGTTCTACGACTCAGTGGTGACCAGCATTCTATCCCTCGCTGTGGTCTGATGTTCTACGACTCAGTCATCACCAGCATTCTACCCCTCGCTGTGGTCTGATGTTCTATGACTCAGTCGTGAAGAGCATTCTATCCCTCGCTGTGGTCTAACGTTCTACGACTCAGTCGTGACCAGCATTCTATCCCTCGCTGTGGTCTGATGTTCTACGACTCAGTCCTGACCAGCATTCTATCCCTCGCTGTGGTCTGATGTTCTGCGACTCAGTCGTGAACAGCATTCTATCCCTCGCTGTGGTCTGATGTTCTACGACTCAGTAGTGACCAGCATTCTATCCCTCGCTGTGGTCTGATGTTCTACGACTCAGTGGTGACCAGCATTCTAACCCTCGCTGTGGTCTGATGTTCTACGACTCAGTCGTGACCAGCATTCTATCCCTCGCTGTGGTCTGATGTTCTACGACTCAGTGGTGACCAGCATTCTACCCCTCGCTGTGGTCTGATGTTCTACGACTCAGTCGTGACCAGCATTCTATCCCTCGCTGTGGTCTGATGTTCTACGACTCAGTGGTGACCAGCATTCTACCCCTCGCTGTGGTCTGATGTTCTACGACTCAGTCGTGACCAGCATTCTATCCCTCGCTGTGGTCTGATGTTCTACGACTCAGTCATCACCAGCATTCTACCCCTCGCTGTGGTCTGATGTTCTACGACTCAGTCGTGAACAGCATTCTATCCCTCGCTGTGGTGTGATGTTCTACGACTCAGTGGTGACCAGCATTCTACCCCTCGCTGTGGTCTGATGTTCTCGGATTCAGTCATCACCAGCATTCTACCCCTCGCTGTGGTCTGATGTTCTACGACTCAGTGGTGACCAGCATTCTACCCCTCGCTGTGGTCTGATGTTCTCGGATTCAGTCATCACCAGCATTCTACCCCTCGCTGTGGTCTGATGTTCTACGACTCAGTGGTGACCAGCATTCTACCCCTCGCTGTGGTCTGATGTTCTCGGATTCAGTCATCACCAGCATTCTACCCCTCGCTGTGGTCTGATGTTCTACGACTCAGTCGTGACCAGCATTCTATCCCTCGCTGTGGTCTGATGTTCCACGACTCAGTCGTGACCAGCATTCTACCCCTCGCGGTGGTCTGATGTTCTACGACTCAGTCGTGACCAGCATTCTATCCCTCACTGTGGTCTGATGTTCTACGACTCAGTGGTGACCAGCATTCTTCCCCTCGCTGTGGTCTGATGTTCTACGACTCACTGGTGACCAGCATTCTACCCCTCGCTGTGGTCTGATGTTCTACGACTCAGTCGTGACCAGCATTCTATCCCTCGCTGTGGTCTGATGTTCTACGACTCAGTCGTGACCAGATTTCTACCCCTCGCTGTGGTCTGATGTTCTACGACTCTGTCGTGACCAGCATTCAATCCCTCGCTGTGGTCTGATGTTCCACGACTCAGTCGTGACCAGCATTCTATCCCTCGCTGTGGTCTGATGTTCTGCGACAGAGTCGTCATCAGCATTCTATCCCTCGCTGTGGCCTGATGTTCCACGACACAGTCGTGACCAGCATTCTACCCCTCGCTGTGGCCTGATGTTCTACGACTCAGTCGTGACCAGCATTCTGTCCCTCCCTGTGGTCTGATGTTCTACGACTCAGTCGTGACCAGCATTCTACCCCTCGCTGTGGTCTGATGTTCTACGACTCAGTGGTGACCAGCATTCCATCCCTCGCTGTGGTCTGATGTTCTACGACTCAGTCCTGACCAGCATTCTATCGCTCGCTGTGGTCTGATGTTCTACGACTCTGTCATCACCAGCATTCTACCCCTCGCTGTGGTCTGATGTTCTACGACTCAGTTGTGAACAGCATTCTATCCCTCGCTGTGGTCTAATGTTCTACGACTCAGTCGTGACCAGCATTCTATCACTCGCTGTGGCCTGATGTTCCACGACACAGTCGTGACCAGCATTCTACCCCTCGCTGTGGCCTGATGTTCTACGACTCAGTCGTGACCAGCATTCTGTCCCTCCCTGTGGTCTGATGTTCTACGACTCAGTCGTGACCAGCATTCTACCCCTCGCTGTTGTCTGATGTTCTACGACTCAGTCATCACCAGCATTCTATCCCTCGCTGTGGTCTGATGTTCTACGACTCAGTCGTGAACAGCATTCTATCCCTTGCTGTTGTCTGATGTTCTACGACTCAGTGGTGACCAGCATTCCATCCCTTGCTGTGGTCTGATGTTCTACGACTCAGTCCTGACCAGCATTCTACCCCTCGCTGTGGTCTGATGTTCTACGACTCAGTCATCACCAGCATTCTATCCCTCGCTGTGGTCTGATGTTCTACGACTCAGTGGTGACCAGCATTCTATCCCTCGCTGTGGTCTGAAGTTCTACGACTCAGTCATCACCAGCATTCTACCCCTCGCTGTGGTCTGATGTTCTACGACTCAGTCGTGAAGAGCATTCTATCCC
Organism: Hypanus sabinus; assembly: GCF_030144855.1. Taxonomy (NCBI): domain Eukaryota; kingdom Metazoa; phylum Chordata; class Chondrichthyes; order Myliobatiformes; family Dasyatidae; genus Hypanus; species Hypanus sabinus. The sequence continues at coordinate 116,292,959 of NC_082713.1, read as the reverse complement.
TCGCTGTGGTCTAACGTTCTACGACTCAGTCGTGACCAGCATTCTATCCCTCGCTGTGGTCTGATGTTCTACGACTCAGTCCTGACCAGCATTCTATCCCTCGCTGTGGTCTGATGTTCTGCGACTCAGTCGTGAACAGCATTCTATCCCTCGCTGTGGTCTGATGTTCTACGACTCAGTCGTGACCAGCATTCTATCCCTCGCTGTGGTCTGATGTTCTACGACTCAGTGGTGACCAGCATTCTAACCCTCGCTGTGGTCTGATGTTCTACGACTCAGTCGTGACCAGCATTCTATCCCTCGCTGTGGTCTGATGTTCTACGACTCAGTCGTGACCAGCATTCTATCCCTCGCTGTGGTCTGATGTTCCACGACTCAGTCGTGACCAGCATTCTACCCCTCGCTGTGGTCTGATGTTCTACGACTCAGTCGTGACCAGCATTCTATCCCTCACTGTGGTCTGATGTTCTACGACTCAGTGGTGACCAGCATTCTACCCCTCGCTGTGGTCTGATGTTCTACGACTCACTGGTGACCAGCATTCTATCCCTCGCTGTGGTCTGATGTTCTACGAATCAGTCGTGACCAGCATTCTATCCCTCGCTGTGGCCTGATGTTCTACGACTCAGTCGTGACCAGATTTCTACCCCTCGCTGTGGTCTGATGTTCTACGACTCTGTCGTGACCAGCATTCAATCCCTCGCTGTGGTCTGATGTTCCACGACTCAGTCGTGACCAGCATTCTATCCCTCGCTGTGGTCTGATGTTCTGCGACACAGTCGTCATCAGCATTCTATCCCTCGCTGTGGCCTGATGTTCCACGACACAGTCGTGACCAGCATTCTACCCCTCGCTGTGGCCTGATGTTCTACGACTCAGTCGTGACCAGCATTCTGTCCCTCCCTGTGGTCTGATGTTCTACGACTCAGTCGTGACCAGCATTCTACCCCTCGCTGTGGTCTGATGTTCTACGACTCAGTCATCACCAGCATTCTATCCCTCGCTGTGGTCTGATGTTCTACGACTCAGTCGTGAACAGCATTCTATCCCTTGCTGTGGTCTGATGTTCTACGACTCAGTGGTGACCAGCATTCCATCCCTTGCTGTGGTCTGATGTTCTACGACTCAGTCCTGACCAGCATTCTACCCCTCGCTGTGGTCTGATGTTCTACGACTCAGTCATCACCAGCATTCTATCCCTCGCTGTGGTCTGATGTTCTACGACTCAGTGGTGACCAGCATTCTATCCCTCGCTGTGGTCTGATGTTCTACGACTCAGTCATCACCAGCATTCTACCCCTCGCTGTGGTCTGATGTTCTACGACTCAGTCGTGAAGAGCATTCTATCCCTCGCTGTGGTCTAACGTTCTACGACTCAGTCGTGACCAGCATTCTATCCCTCGCTGTGGTCTGATGTTCTACGACTCAGTCCTGACCAGCATTCTATCCCTCGCTGTGGTCTGATGTTCTGCGACTCAGTCGTGAACAGCATTCTATCCCTCGCTGTGGTCTGATGTTCTACGACTCAGTCGTGACCAGCATTCTATCCCTCGCTGTGGTCTGATGTTCTACGACTCAGTGGTGACCAGCATTCTAACCCTCGCTGTGGTCTGATGTTCTACGACTCAGTCGTGACCAGCATTCTATCCCTCGCTGTGGTCTGATGTTCTCCGACTCAGTGGTGACCAGCATTCTACCCCTCGCTGTGGTCTGATGTTCTACGACTCAGTCGTGACCAGCATTCTATCCCACGCTGTGGTCTGATGTTCTACGACTCAGTGGTGACCAGCATTCTACCCCTCGCTGTGGTCTGATGTTCTACGACTCAGTCGTGACCAGCATTCTATCCCTCGCTGTGGTCTGATGTTCTACGACTCAGTCATCACCAGCATTCTACCCCTCGCTGTGGTCTGATGTTCTACGACTCAGTCGTGAACAGCATCCTATCCCTCGCTGTGGTGTGATGTTCTACGACTCAGTGGTGACCAGCATTCTACCCCTCGCTGTGGTCTGATGTTCTCGGATTCAGTCATCACCAGCATTCTATCCCTCGCTGTGGTCTGATGTTCTACGACTCAGTCGTGACCAGCATTCTACCCCTCGCTGTGGTCTGATGTTCTACGACTCAGTCGTGACCAGCATTCTATCCCTCGCTGTGGTCTGATGTTCCACGACTCAGTCGTGACCAGCATTCTACCCCTCGCGGTGGTCTGATGTTCTACGACTCAGTCGTGACCAGCATTCTATCCCTCACTGTGGTCTGATGTTCTACGACTCAGTGGTGAACAGCATTCTACCCCTCGCTGTGGTCTGATATTCTACGACTCACTGGTGACCAGCATTCTATCCCTCGCAGTGGTCTGATGTTCTACGACTCAGTCCTGACCAGCATTCTATCCCTCGCTGTGGTCTGATGTTCTACGACTCAGTCGTGACCAGATTTCTACCCCTCGCTGTGGTCTGATGTTCTACGACTCTGTCGTGACCAGCATTCAATCCCTCGCTGTGGTCTGATGTTCCACTACTCAGTCGTGACCAGCATTCTATCCCTCGCTGTGGTCTGATGTTCTGCGACACAGTCGTCATCAGCATTCTATCCCTCGCTGTGGCCTGATGTTCCACGACACAGTCGTGACCAGCATTCTACCCCTCGCTGTGGCCTGTTGTTCTACGACTCAGTCGTGACCAGCATTCTGTCCCTCCCTGTGGTCTGATGTTCTACGACTCAGTCGTGACCAGCATTCTACCCCTCGCTGTGGTCTGATGTTCTACGACTCAGTGGTGACCAGCATTCCATCCCTCGCTGTGGTCTGATGTTCTACGACTCAGTCCTGACCAGCATTCTATCGCTCGCTGTGGTCTGATGTTCTACGACTCTGTCATCACCAGCATTCTACCCCTCGCTGTGGTCTGAAGTTCTACGACTCAGTCGTGAACAGCATTCTATCCCTCGCTGTGGTCTAATGTTCTACGACTCAGTCGTGACCAGCATTCTCTCCCTCGCTGTGGTCTGATGTTCTACGACTCAGTCCTGACCAGCATTCTACCCCTCGCTGTGGTCTGATGTTCTACGACTCAGTCCTGACCAGCATTCTATCCCTCGCTGTGGTCTGATGTTCTACGACTCAGTCATCACCAGCATTCTACCCCTCGCTGTGGTCTGAGGTTCTACGACTCAGTTGTGGACAGCATTCTATCCCTCGCTGTGGTCTGATGTTCTACGACTCAGTCGTGAACAGCATTCTATCCCTCGCTGTGGACTGATGTTCCACGACTCAGTTGTGACCAGAATTCTAACCCTCACTGTGGTCTGATGTTCCACGACTCAGTCGTGACCAGCATTCTACCCCTCGCTGTGGTCTGATGTTCTACGACTCAGTCGTGACCAGCATTCTATCCCTCGCTGTGGTCTGATGTTCCACGACTCAGTCGTGACCAGCATTCTACCCCTCGCTGTGGTCTGATGTTCTACGACTCAGTCGTGACCAGCATTCTATCCCTCACTGTGGTCTGATGTTCTACGACTCAGTGGTGACCAGCATTCTACCCCTCGCTGTGGTCTGATGTTCTACGACTCACTGGTGACCAGCATTCTATCCCTCGCTGTGGTCTGATGTTCTACGACTCAGTCGTGACCAGCATTCTATCCCTCGCTGTGGCCTGATGTTCTACGACTCAGTCGTGACCAGATTTCTACCCCTCGCTGTGGTCTGATGTTCTACGACTCTGTCGTGACCAGCATTCAATCCCTCGCTGTGGTCTGATGTTCCACGACTCAGTCGTGACCAGCATTCTATCCCTCGCTGTGATCTGATGTTCTGCGACACAGTCGTCATCAGCATTCTATCCCTCGCTGTGGCCTGATGTTCCACGACACAGTCGTGACCAGCATTCTACCCCTCGCTGTGGCCTGATGTTCTACGACTCAGTCGTGACCAGCATTCTGTCCCTCCCTGTGGTCTGATGTTCTACGACTCAGTCGTGACCAGCATTCTACCCCTCGCTGTGGTCTGATGTTCTACGACTCAGTCATCACCAGCATTCTATCCCTCGCTGTGGTCTGATCTTCTACGACTCAGTCGTGAACAGCATTCTATCCCTTGCTGTGGTCTGATGTTCTACGACTCAGTGGTGACCAGCATTCCATCCCTTGCTGTGGTCTGATGTTCTACGACTCAGTCCTGACCAGCATTCTACCCCTCGCTGTGGTCTGATGTTCTACGACTCAGTCAGCACCAGCATTCTATCCCTCGCTGTGGTCTGATGTTCTACGACTCAGTGGTGACCAGCATTCTATCCCTCACTGTGGTCTGATGTTCTACGACTCAGTCATCACCAGCATTCTACCCCTCGCTGTGGTCTGATGTTCTACGACTCAGTCGTGAAGAGCATTCTATCCCTCGCTGTGGTCTAACGTTCTACGACTCAGTCGTGACCAGCATTCTATCCCTCGCTGTGGTCTGATGTTCTACGACTCAGTCCTGACCAGCATTCTATCCCTCGCTGTGGTCTGATGTTCTGCGACTCAGTCGTGAACAGCATTCTATCCCTCGCTGTGGTCTGATGTTCTACGACTCAGTCGTGACCAGCATTCTATCCCTCGCTGTGGTCTGATGTTCTACGACTCAGTGGTGACCAGCATTCTAACCCGCGCTGTGGTCTGATGTTCTACGACTCAGTCGTGACCAGCATTCTATCCCTCGCTGTGGTCTGATGTTCTACGACTCAGTGGTGACCAGCATTCTACCCCTCGCTGTGGTCTGATGTTCTACGACTCAGTCGTGACCAGCATTCTATCCCTCGCTGTGGTCTGATGTTCTACGACTCAGTGGTGACCAGCATTCTATCCCTCGCTGTGGTCTGATGTTCTACGACTCAGTCGTGACCAGCATTCTACCCCTCGCTGTGGTCTGATGTTCTACGACTCAGTCGTGAACAGCATTCTATCCCTTGCTGTGGCCTGATGTTCCACGACTCAGTTGTGACCAGAATTCTAACCCTCACTGTGGTCTGATGTTCCACGACTCAGTAGTGACCAGCATTCTACCCCTCGCTGTGGTCTGATGTTCTACGACTCAGTCCTGACCAGCATTCTACCCCTCGCTGTGGTCTGATGTTCTACGACTCAGTCCTGACCAGCATTCTATCCCTCACTGTGGTCTGATGTTCTACGACTCAGTCATCACCAGCATTCTACCCCTCGCTGTGGTCTGATGTTCTACGACTCAGTCGTGAACAGCATTCTATCCCTCGCTGTGGTCTGATGTTCTACGACTCAGTCGTGAACAGCATTCTATCCCTCGCTGTGGCCTGATGTTCCACGACTCAGTTGTGACCAGAATTCTAACCCTCACTGTGGTCTGATGTTCCACGACTCAGTCGTGACCAGCATTCTACCCCTCGCTGTGGTCTGATGTTCTACGACTCAGTCGTGACCAGCATTCTATCCCTCGCTGTGGTCTGATGTTCCACGACTCAGTCGTGACCAGCATTCTACCCCTCGCTGTGGTCTGATGTTCTACGACTCAGTCGTGACCAGCATTCTATCCCTCACTGTGGTCTGATGTTCTACGACTCAGTGGTGACCAGCATTCTACCCCTCGCTGTGGTCTTATGTTCTACGACTCACTGGTGACCAGCATTCTATCCCTCGCTGTGGCCTGATGTTCTACGACTCAGTCGTGACCAGATTTCTACCCCTCGCTGTGGTCTGATGTTCTACGACTCTGTCGTGACAAGCATTCAATCCCTCGCTGTGGTCTGATGTTCCACGAGTCAGTCGTGACCAGCATTCTATCCCTCGCTGTGGTCTGATGTTCTGTGACACAGTCGTCATCAGCATTCTATCCCTCGCTGTGGCCTGATGTTCCACGACACAGTCGTGACCAGCAGTCTACCCCTCGCTGTGGCCTGATGTTCTACTACTCAGTCGTGACCAGCATTCTGTCCCTCCCTGTGGTCTGATGTTCTACGACTCAGTCGTGACCAGCATTCTACCCCTCGCTGTGGTCTGATGTTCTACGACTCAGTCATCACCAGCATTCTATCCCTCGCTGTGGTCTGATGTTCTACGACTCAGTTGTGAACAGCATTCTATCCCTTGCTGTGGTCTGATGTTCTACGACTCAGTGGTGACCAGCATTCCATCCCTTGCTGTGGTCTGATGTTCTACGACTCAGTCCTGACCAGCATTCTACCCCTCGCTGTGGTCTGATGTTCTACGACTCAGTGGTGACCAGCATTCTATCCCTCGCTGTGGTCTGATGTTCTACGACTCAGTCATCACCAGCATTCTACCCCTCGCTGTGGTCTGATGTTCTACGACTCAGTCGTGAAGAGCATTCTATCCCTCGCTGTGGTCTAACGTTCTACGACTCAGTCGTGACCAGCATTCTATCCCTCGCTGTGGTCTGATGTTCTACGACTCAGTCCTGACCAGCATTCTATCCCTCGCTGTGGTCTGATGTTCTGCGACTCAGTCGTGACCAGCATTCTACCCCTCGCTGTGGTCTGATGTTCTACGACTCAGTCATCACCAGCATTCTATCCCTCGCTGTGGTCTGATGTTCTACGACTCAGTTGTGAACAGCATTCTATCCCTTGCTGTGGTCTGATGTTCTACGACTCAGTGGTGACCAGCATTCCATCCCTTGCTGTGGTCTGATGTTCTACGACTCAGTCGTGACCAGCATTCTACCCCTCGCTGTGGTCTGATGTTCTACGACTCAGTCGTGACCAGCATTCTATCCCTCGCTGTGGTCTGATGTTCTACGACTCAGTGGTGACCAGCATTCTAACCCTCGCTGTGGTCTGATGTTCTACGACTCAGTGGTGACCAGCATTCTATCCCTCGTTGTGGTCTGATGTTCTACGACTCAGTGGTGACCAGCATTCTACCCCTCGCTGTGGTCTGATGTTCTACGACTCAGTCGTGACCAGCATTCTATCCCTCGCTGTGGTCTGAAGTTCTACGACTCAGTGGTGACCAGCATTCTACCCCTCGCTGTGGTCTGATGTTCTACGACTCAGTCGTGACCAGCATTCTATCCCTCGCTGTGGTCTGATGTTCTACGACTCAGTCATCACCAGCATTCTACCCCTCGCTGTGGTCTGATGTTCTACGACTCAGTCGTGAACAGCATTCTATCCCTTGCTGTGGCCTGATGTTCCACGACTCAGTTGTGACCAGAATTCTAACCCTCACTGTGGTCTGATGTTCCACGACTCAGTAGTGACCAGCATTCTACCCCTCGCTGTGGTCTGATGTTCCACGACTCAGTCTTGACCAGCATTCTACCCCTCGCTGTGGTCTGATGTTCTACGACTCAGTCGTGACCAGCATTCTATCCCTCGCTGTGGTCTGATGTTCCACGACTCAGTCGTGACCAGCATTCTACCGCTCGCTGTGGTCTGATGTTCTACGACTCAGTCGTGACCAGCATTCTATCCCTCACTGTGGTCTGATGTTCTACGACTGAGTGGTGAACAGCATTCTACCCCTCGCTGTGGTCTGATGTTCTACGACTCACTGGTGACCAGCATTCTATCCCTCGCTGTGGTCTGATGTTCTACGACTCAGTGGTGACCAGCATTCTATCCCTCGCTTTGGTCAGATGTTCTACGACTCAGTCGTGACCAGATTTCTACCCCTCGCTGTGGTCTGATGTTCTACGACTCAGTCGTGACCAGCATTCTATCCCACGCTGTGGTCTGATGTTCTACGACTCAGTCGTGACCAGCATTCTATCCCTCGCTGTCGTCTGATGTTCTACGACTCAGTCGTCACCAGCATTCTACCCCTCGCTGTGGTCTGATGTTCAACGACTCAGTCGTGACCAGCATTCTATCCCTCGCTGTGGTCTGATGTTCTACGACTCAGTCGTGACCAGCATTCTATCCCTCGCTGTGGTCTGATGTTCTACGACTCAGTGGTGACCAGCATTCTACCCTTCGCTGTGGTCTGATGTTCTACGACTCAGTCGTGACCAGTATTCTACCCCTCGCTGTGGTCTGATGTTCTACGACTCAGTCGTGACCAGCATTCTATCCCTCGCTGTGGTCTGATGTTCTGCGACTCAGTCGTGACCAGCATTCTATCCCTCGCTGTGGTCTGATGTTCTACGACTCTGTCGTGACCAGCATTCTATCCCTCGCTGTGGTCTGATGTTCTACGACTCAGTGGTGACCAGCATTCTATCCCTCGCTGTGGTCTGATGTTCTACGACTCAGTCATGACCAGCATTCTATCCCTCGCTGTGGTGTGATGTTCTACGACTCAGTGGTGACCAGCATTCTACCCCTCGCTGTGGTCTGATGTTCTCTGATTCAGTCATCACCAGCATTCTATCCCTCGCTGTGGTCTGATGTTCTACGACTCAGTCGTGACCAGCATTCTACCCCTCGCTGTGGTGTGATGTTCTACGACTCAGTCGTGACCAGCATTCTATCCCTCGCTGTGGTCTGATGTTCCACGACTCAGTCGTGACCAGCATTCTACCCCTCGCTGTGGTCTGATGTTCCACGACTCAGTCGTGATCAGCATTCTATCCCTCACTGTGGTCTGATGTTCTACGACTCAGTGGTGACCAGCATTCTACCCCTCGCTGTGGTCTGATGTTCTACGACTCACTGGTGACCAGCATTCTATCCCTCGCTGTGGTCAGATGTTCTACGACTCAGTCGTGACCAGATTTCTACCCCTCGCTGTGGTCTGATGTTCTACGACTCTGTCGTGACCAGCATTCAATCCCTCGCTGTGGTCTGATGTTCCACGACTCAGTCGTGACCAGCATTCTATCCCTCGCTGTGGTCTGAAGTTCTGCGACACAGTCGTCATCAGCATTCTATCCCTCGCTGTGGCCTGATGTTCCACGACACAGACGTGACCAGCATTCTACCCCTCGCTGTGGCCTGATGTTCTACGACTCAGTCGTGACCAGCATTCTGTCCCTCCCTGTGGTCTGATGTTCTACGACTCAGTCGTGACCAGCATTCTACCCCTCGCTGTGGTCTGATGTTCTACGACTCAGTGGTGACCAGCATTCCATCCCTCGCTGTGGTCTGATGTTCTACGACTCAGTCCTGACCAGCATTCTATCCCTCGCTGTGGTCTGATTTTCTACGACTCTGTCATCACCAGCATTCTACCCCTCGCTGTGGTCTGATGTTCTACGACTCAGTAGTGAACAGCATTCTATCCCTCGCAGTGGTCTAATGTTCTACGACTCAGTCGTGACCAGCATTCTATCCCTCGCTGTGGTCTGATGTTCTACGACTCAGTCCTGACCAGCATTCTACCCCTCGCTGTGGTCTGATGTTCTACGACTCAGTCCTGACCAGCATTCTATCCCTCGCTGTGGTCTGATGTTCTACGACTCAGTCATCACCAGCATTCTACCCCTCGCTGTGGTCTGATGTTCTACGACTCAGTCGTGAACAGCATTCTATCCCTCGCTGTGGTCTGATGTTCTACGAGTCAGTCGTGAACAGCATTCTATCCCTCGCTGTGGCCTGATGTTCCACGACTCAGTTGTGACCAGAATTCTAACCCTCACTGTGGTCTGATGTTCCACGACTCAGTCGTGACCAGCATTCTACCCCTCGCTGTGGTCTGATGTTCTACGACTCAGTCGTGACCAGCATTCTATCCCTCGCTGTGGTCTGATGTTCCACGACTCAGTCGTGACCAGCATTCTACCCCTCGCTGTGGTCTGATGTTCTACGACTCAGTCGTGACCAGCATTCTATCCCTCACTGTGGTCTGATGTTCTACGACTCAGTGGTGACCAGCATTCTACCCCTCGCTGTGGTCTGATGTTCTACGACTCACTGGTGACCAGCATTCTATCCCTCGCTGTGGTCTGATGTTCTACGACTCAGTCGTGACCAGCATTCTATCCCTCGCTGTGGCCTGATGTTCTACGACTCAGTCGTGACCAGATTTCTACCCCTCGCTGTGGTCTGATGTTCTACGACTCTGTCGTGACCAGCATTCTATCCCTCGCTGTGGTCTGATGTTCTGCGACACAGTCGTCATCAGCATTCTATCCCTCGCTGTGGCCTGATGTTCCACGACACAGTCGTGACCAGCATTCTACCCCTCGCTGTGGCCTGATGTTCTACGACTCAGTCGTGACCAGCATTCTGTCCCTCCCTGTGGTCTGATGTTCCACGACTCAGTCGTGACCAGCATTCTACCCCTCGCTGTGGTCTGATATTCCACGACTCAGTCGTGATCAGCATTCTATCCCTCGCTGTGGTCTGATGTTCTACGACTCAGTCGTGAACAGCATTCTATCCCTTGCTGTCGTCTGATGTTCTACGACTCAGTGGTGACCAGCATTCCATCCCTTGCTGTGGTCTGATGTTCTACGACTCAGTCCTGACCAGCATTCTACCCCTCGCTGTGGTCTGATGTTCTACGACTCAGTCATCACCAGCATTCTATCCCTCGCTGTGGTCTGATGTTCTACGACTCAGTCATCACCAGCATTCTATCCCTCGCTGTGGTCTGATGTTCTACGACTCAGTGGTGACCAGCATTCTATCCCTCGCTGTGGTCTGATGTTCTACGACTCAGTCATCACCAGCATTCTACCCCTCGCTGTGGTCTGATGTTCTACGACTCAGTCGTGAAGAGCATTCTATCCCTCGCTGTGGTCTAACGTTCTACGACTCAGTCGTGACCAGCATTCTATCCCTCGCTGTGGTCTGATGTTCTACGACTCAGTCCTGACCAGCATTCTATCCCTCGCTGTGGTCTGATGTTCTGCGACTCAGTCGTGAACAGCATTCTATCCCTCGCTGTGGTCTGATGTTCTACGACTCAGTCGTGACCAGCATTCTATCCCTCGCTGTGGTCTGATGTTCTACGACTCAGTGGTGACCAGCATTCTACCCCTCGCTGTGGTCTGATGTTCTACGACTCAGTCGTGACCAGCATTCTATCCCTCGCTGTGGTCTGATGTTCTACGACTCAGTGGTGACCAGCATTCTACCCCTCGCTGTGGTCTGATGTTCTACGACTCAGTCGTGACCAGCATTCTATCCCTCGCTGTGGTCTGATGTTCTACGACTCAGTCATCACCAGCATCCTACCCCTCGCTGTGGTCTGATGTTCTACGACTCAGTCGTGAACAGCATTCTATCCCTTGCTGTGGCCTGATGTTCCATGACTCAGTTGTGACCAGAATTCTAACCCTCACTGTGGTCTGATGTTCCACGACTCAGTACTGACCAGCATTCTACCCCTCGCTGTGGTCTGATGTTCTACGACTCAGTGGTGACCTGCATTCTACCCCTCGCTGTGGTCTGATGTTCTCTGACTCAGTCATCACCAGCATTCTATCCCTCGCTGTGGTCTGATGTTCTACGACTCAGTCGTGACCAGCATTCTACCCCTCGCTGTGGTCTGATGTTCTACGACTCAGTCGTGACCAGCATTCTATCCCTCACTGTGGTCTGATGTTCCACGACTCAGTCATCACCAGCATTCTACCCCTCGCTGTGGTCTGATGTTCTACGACTCAGTCGTGAACAGCATTCTATCCCTCGCTGTGGTCTAATGTTCTACGACTCAGTCGTGACCAGCATTCTATCCCTCGCTGTGGTCTGATGTTCTACGACTCAGTCCTGACCAGCATTCTATCCCTCGCTGTCGTCTGATGTTCTACGACTCAGTCGTGAACAGCATTCTATCCCTCGCTGTGGTCTGATGTTCTACGACTCAGTCCTGACCAGCATTCTATCCCTCGCTGTGGTCTGATGTTCTGCGACTCAGTCGTGAACAGCATTCTATCCCTCGCTGTGGTCTAATGTTCTACGACTCAGTCGTGACCAGCATTCTATCCCTCGCTGTGGTCTGATGTTCTACGACTCAGTCCTGACCAGCATTCTATCCCTCGCTGTGGTCTGATGTTCTGCGACTCAGTCGTGAACAGCATTCTATCCCTCGCTGTGGTCTGATGTTCTACGACTCAGTCGTGACCAGCATTCTATCCCTCTCTGTGGTCTGATGTTCTACGACTCAGTGGTGACCAGCATTCTAACCCTCGCTGTGGTCTGATGTTCTACGACTCAGTCGTGACCAGCATTCTATCCCTCGCTGTGGTCTGATGTTCTACGACTCTGTGGTGACCAGCATTCTACCCCTCTCTGTGGTCTGATGTTCTACGACTCAGTCGTGACCAGCATTCTATCCCTCGCTGTGGTCTGATGTTCTACGACTCAGTCATCACCAGCATTCTACCCCTCGCTGTGGTCTGATGTTCTACGACTCAGTCGTGAACAGCATTCTATCCCTTGCTGTGGCCTGATGTTCCACGACTCAGTTGTGACCAGAATTCTAACCCTCACTGTGGTCTGATGTTCCACGACTCAGTCGTGACCAGCATTCTACCCCTCGCTGTGGTCTGATGTTCTACGACTCAGTGGTGACCTGCATTCTACCCCTCGCTGTGGTCTGATGTTCTCTGACTCAGTCATCACCAGCATTCTATCCCTCGCTGTGGTCTGATGTTCTACGACTCAGTCGTGACCAGCATTCTACCCCTCGCTGTGGTCTGATGTTCCACGACTCAGTCATCACCAGCATTCTACACCTCGCTGTGGTCTGATGTTCTACGACTCAGTCGTGAACAGCATTCTATCCCTCGCTGTGGTCTAATGTTCTACGACTCAGTCGTGACCAGCATTCTATCCCTCGCTGTGGTCTGATGTTCTACGACTCAGTCCTGACCAGCATTTTATCCCTCGCTGTCGTCTGATGTTCTGCGACTCAGTCGTGAACAGCATTCTATCCCTCGCTGTGGTCTGATGTTCTACGACTCAGTCCTGACCAGCATTCTATCCCTCGCTGTGGTCTGATGTTCTGCGACTCAGTCGTGAACAGCATTCTATCCCTCGCTGTGGTCTGATGTTCTACGACTCAGTCGTGACCAGCATTCTATCCCTCGCTGTGGTCTGATGTTCTACGACTCAGTGGTGACCAGCATTCTACCCCTCGCTGTGGTCTGATGTTCTACGATTCAGTCGTGACCAGCATTCTACCCCTCGCTGTGGTCTGATGTTCTACGACTCAGTCGTGACCAGCATTCTATCCCTCGCTGTGGTCTGATGTTCTACGACTCAGTGGTGACCAGCATTCTACCCCTCGCTGTGGTCTGATGTTCTACGACTCGGTCGTGACCAGCATTCTATCCCTCGCTGTGGTCTGATGTTCTACGACTCAGTCATCACCAGCATTCTACCCCTCGCTGTGGTCTGATGTTCTACGACTCAGTCGTGAACAGCATTCTATCCCTCGCTGTGGCCTGATGTTCCACGACTCAGTTGTGACCAGAATTCTAACCCTCTCTGTGGTCTGATGTTCCACGACTCAGTCTTGACCAGCATTCTACCCCTCGCTGTGGTCTGATGTTCTACGACTCAGTCGTGACCAGCATTCTATCCCTCGCTGTGGTCTGATGTTCCACGACTCAGTCGTGACCAGCATTCTACCCCTCGCTGTGGTCTGATGTTCTACGACTCAGTCGTGACCAGCATTCTATCCCTCACTGTGGTCTGATGTTCTACGACTCAGTGGTGACCAGCATTCTACCCCTCGCTGTGGTCTGATGTTCTACGACTCACTGGTGACCAGCATTCTATCCCTCGCTGTGGTCTGATGTTCTACGACTCAGTGGTGACCAGCATTCTATCCCTCGCTGTGGTCTGATGTTCTACGACTCAGTCGTGACCAGATTTCTACCCCTCGCTGTGGTCTGATGTTCTACGACTCAGTCGTGACCAGCATTCTATCCCTCGCTGTGGTCTGATGTTCTACGACTCAGTCGTGACCAGCATTCTATCCCTCGCTGTCGTCTGATGTTCTACGACTCAGTCGTCACCAGCATTCTACCCCTCGCTGTGGTCTGATGTTCTACGACTCAGTCGTGACCAGCATTCTATCCCTCGCTGTGGTCTGATGTTCCACGACTCAGTCGTGACCAGCATTCTATCCCTCGCTGTGGTCTGATGTTCTACGACTCAGTGGTGACCAGCATTCTACCCTTCGCTGTGGTCTGATGTTCTACGACTCAGTCGTGACCAGCATTCTACCCCTCGCTGTGGTCTGATGTTCTACGACTCAGTCGTGACCAGCATTCTATCCCTCGCTGTGGTCTGATGTTCTACGACTCAGTCGTGACCAGCATTCTATCCCTCGCTGTGGTCTGATGTTCTACGACTCAGTCGTGACCAGCATTCTATCCCTCGCTGTGGTCTGATGTTCTACGACTCAGTCGTGACCAGCATTCTATCCCTCGCTGTGGTCTGATGTTCTACGACTCAGTCGTGAACAGCATTCTATCCCTCGCTGTGGTCTGATGTTCTACGACTCAGTCGTGACCAGCATTCTACCCCTCGCTGTGGTCTGATGTTCTACGACTCAGTCGTGACCAGCATTCTATCCCTTGCTGTCATCTGCTGTGGGGCAGGTTGAGAGCATTTCACACCAAGAAGATCGATAAGCTTTTCAGGATGTCTGGTTCTGTTCTGGGGTGGAACTGGTTTCCCTGGTGGTGGTGTCTGAGAGGAGGGTGCTGCAGAAACTAGAGAGCATTATGAACAATCCCCCTCACCCCCTTCATGACATATTGGGCAAACAGTGGAACACCTTTAGTGACAGATTGATTCTACCAAGGTCCACCACTGAGCACCACACAGATCTTTTCTCCCTGTGGCTCTATGACTCTGCAACTCCTCCTCCCTAACTATTCAAGTGTGTGGTTTCATTGCAGATCTGTATTTTGGACTATTTCACTTTATTGCATATTTTGTAAACTTTTTCTCACCTCAATGCTCACATTTTGTATTTTGAAGTATATATTTCTGAGTGAACAACCTTGCAACAATAATTTCCTTCAGGATAAATAAAGCTTTATCTTTATCAGTTTTATCAATTCCCCTGAGTGTAGAGGATTTAATCTGAATCCAAGTGAGAAGAGTTTACCTCTAGAGTATGTGCTGTTTTCTTCCCCCCTCTTCCCTCTCCTGCTCTCTTCTCTCCCATTCTTCTTCTCTACACCCCTCCCTTCCTATTGGTTTATTATTGTCACGTACAGTGCCGAACTTGCTTTACATACCGTTCATGCAGGTGGCATTACCCCGATGGTGCATCGAGGTCATGCAAAGTAAAACGATAGCAGAATGCAGCATGAAGTGTTGCAGTCACTGGGAAAGTGCAGGACGGGCAGACAGTGAGGTGGAAGATAATTATGATTCCAAAAGTCCATCTTACCATTCTACGGGTCTGTTCAATAGTCTTATAAGAGTGGGGTAGAAGCTGTCCTTGGGCTTGGTGGCACATCCTTTCTGGTTTTTGTATCTTCTGTATGATGGGAGAGGGGAGAAGAGAGGATGCCTGGGTGGGTGGGGTCTTTGATTGTGCTGCAGACTTTACTGAGGCAGGGGGAAGTATAGACAGAGTCCATGGAGGGGAGGCTGGCTTTTGCGGTGCTGAGCTGCGTCGGAGAGGGTGATCAGGGTCATTCCATATTTCTTTAGTCAATTAAAGATGTAGAGGTGTTGGTGAGATCCTTGGGCATGACGTCAACATGGTTGGTCGAGGAGTAGGATTGGTGATGTCCTCCCTGTGACTGTTTGGGATTTCCCCTGGTGCTCATGTTTCCCTCGACATTCCACAGTGTGGTTTGGGCTGGGTAGTTAACTGGCCACTGAAAACTGCCCCTATGCTTTTGGGCCAGGGCAGTCTATCGGTGCGGTCCTCCCTGTGACCGTTTGGGATTCCCCTGGGTGCTTGCGTTTCCCTCGACATCCCACGGTGTGGTTTGGGCTGGAAGTTAACTGGCCACTGAAAATCGTCCCTACTCTTTTGGTGAGCACTAGGAGCTGAGTGAGAGGACTTGATGAGATTGTGGCGAGAAAAAAATCAAAACGGGAATTAATGCAGGACTGGTGTAAAAGGATGGTAGATGGTCAGCACGGACCTGGTGGGCAGAAAGGCCTGTTTTCCTGCTGCATCTCTCTATGACTACAACACTTCCAATAGGTGACAAAAATAAGGAAAGCTCCTTTAATGAAGAAATGGAACCATTAGGTTTGTCACTGAACCTCATAGGAAGATGATAGAAAAACACGAGATTTTGTGGGTGATGGAAATCCAGAGTAACTCAGCAGGTCAGGCAGCATCTATAACTTTTTCCCATTTCCCGATGAAGTGATTCGGCCCAAAATATTGACTGATTATTCCCCTCCGTCACCCTGCTGACCTGCCTGACCCGCTAAGTTCCTCCAGCATTTTGTGTGTGTTGCTCAGATAGTAACACGCACAGTAAAATTGTTGACCAACTGTTTGACCGTAAGACCATAAGACATTAAGACATTGGAGTAGAACTAGTCCATTCAGCCCATCGAGTCTGATTTATTATCTCTCTCAACCCCATTCTCCTGTATTCTTCCCGTAACCTTTGACACCCTGACGAATAAAGAACCTCTTCAAATAAATCCACTTCAAATATACCCAATGACTTGGCCTTCACAACTGTCTGTGGCAATGAATTCCATAAACTCAACTCCCTCTGGATAAAGACATTCCTCTTCTTCTCAATTCCAAAGGGACATCCTTCTATTTTGAGGCTGTGGTCCTGGACTCCCCCACTGTCGAAGACACCCTATCCACATCCTCTCTACCCAGGCCTTTAATTACCAGCAGTTCAGAAAATGACCTGAAAAATCATGCTCACTGCCATATGTCAACACCGGTTTCTCCAGATCATAAAAATGTTTATTTACTTACGTTGCCTTACAGCGTGGAGCTGTCCCTTCTGGGAACCACAGCGCCCCAGGAACACCCGACTAACCCAACTAACCCTAACCTAATCGCGGGACAATTTACGATGACCATTTAGCCCAGACGGTACATCTTTGGACTGTGGAGGAAACCGGAACACTCGGGGAAAACACGCACGTTCCATGGTGAGGATGTAGAAGCTCCTGTGAGACAGCGCTAGAATTGACCTTTGAACCCCAGATCGCCCCATGTTGTAATGGCGTCATGCTAACCACTATGCTCCGTGGCATATGTCAGTGAGAACTATGTTGGATGTCGCTCTGTAATTAATTACTGGTGACCAACTCACTTACCTGTTGGGAAGAGCTGCAGACGGTGTACTTAGTGTTTCTATGGGCATCGGGTGTGGTTTATTGTCGCTGCGGAGCTGTGGCGCTACGTACTGCGCCAGAAAACAAGCGGGCACAATCTGGCCAGACACCACAGAAACACTGCCCAGTAGGTGTTTGACTTGAATGAGGCATGAACGCAAGTCCTGTTGCAGGGTTCCTGCCCGAAACGTTGACTGTTTATTCCTCTTCACCACTACATCCGTTTCAGCTGCTTCTCTCCACAGCCCCTCAGCACCCTTCACCTCCCCCCCATGCACTGCCACCTTACCCTTACACTCCAGACCTCATACCCACACTGACACAGTCCCTGTCCCACTGTGTTTTCATCCGTCCTGGTGACACCCAGATTTCCTCTTGCCAAGAGCTACTTTGTCACTTTCACCTCCAATACTACTGAGGGAACACGCTCACACGTGCCAGCACAGAGGAAAGTTCACTGCACGATTCAGAGTGCGATAGGGCAGTGGGTCCTGACTGGTACATAAAGGGTGCCTGCTGACATGCTGATTGCAGATATATCTGCTGGTCAAATCCCATGACTACACCTCCAAAGAGGGCAGCTAAACCTGAGAAGACCCTTACTCAGAACCACGCGCATTACAGATATTGTCAGGCATTCACAATGTATTTTTAGTTTGGTCCGGGAAGGAATACTCCTTTAAATAGCCAGCAAATGTTAAATTCTTTGCATGTAAATCTAAACAGTGTCAAATCATATGCCCCACACTGGAATCCTTCAGCTATTTAAGGGCCAAGCACTAGAAAATGACTAATTATAGAGCAGAGATAAAGTGAATAGGCAGCACCTTTTTCCCAGGGTGGAAGTGGCCAAAGTAGAGGATATCTGTTTAAGGAGAGCGGAGGAAAGTTTTGGGGAGATTCAGAGACAGGTTTTTACAGAAAAAGTGGTAGCTTCCTGGAAAACACTGCTGAGGATTTTGGTAGAGTCTAATATAATAGGGACATGGATGAAAGAAACATAGAGAGCTTTGTGGGAGGAAATGGTCAGAGTAGGTGAAAGAGTTGGCACAACATCGTGGGTCAAATGACTACTGTGCTGTAGTGTTCTATGTTCTAAGTTCTACCTGCAGAGAGAGATAAGCAGAGCCAACATTTCATTAACACAAGCAAGTCTGCAGATGCTGGAAATCCAACACACACACAAAGTGGTGGAGGAATTCAGCAGCTCAGGCAGCACCTGTGGAAAAGAATAAACGTTCGACATTTCAGGCTGAGACCCTTCTTGAGGACTGAGAAGGGAAGGGGAAGATGCCAGAATAACAAAAAAAATGTTTGGGGAGGAGTGGAAGGCTGGCTGGAAGGTGATGGGTGAAGCCAGGTGGGTGGGAAAGGTCAAGGGCTGGAGAAGAAAATAGCCGTTAGAAGAAGAGAGCAGACCATAGGAAAAAGGGAAGGAGGAAGGGACCCAGCAGAAATAATAGGCAGCTGAGAAGAAGTGAAAGGTTCAAAGTGGAGAAAAAAAGGAGAAATTAATTTTCATGCCACCAGTTTGGAGGGGACCCAGATGGAATATAAGGTTGAGAAACTCTGCAGACGTTGGAAATCCTGGACACACAAAATGCTGGAGGAACTCAGCAGGCGAGCCAGGTCTCCTCTCCCCACTTTCTTGCTCTAAATGATCTTTTTTCATGTCCTGATGGAGGGCCCTGGTCCGAAATGTTGACTGTTTATTCTTTTCTGTAGATGCTGCCTGGCCTACTTGAGTTCCTCCAGCGTGTTGCGTGCGTTGCCTGGAATATAAGGTGTTGCTCCTCCCCTCCAAGGGTGGCTTTTTCTTGGCATAAGAGGAGGCCATGGACCGACACATAGGAATGAGAGTTAAAATGATCGGCCACTGGGAAGTCCCACGTGGCAGATGGTGTGGAGGAACTTGACATTTCAGCTTACTGACCCATCATCAGGACTGGACAACCCTCCATGCGTCTGACCAATGTTCATAAAGCCTCAACATTACATCCCTTCCTTAATTCCCGTCCTCTTGAAATGATGGCTAAAATTCATTTTTATGATCAACACAACTGCAAGTGAAACTTTAGGAATCCCACTTGAGGACTCCCAAGTCCCTCGGATTCCTGAATTCACCTCCCCCTCCCCCGCCCGTTTCGAAAATAGTCTGTGGATTTACGCCAAAAGTCATACCGGCAAGATGACACATGATTATTACTAATGCTGACATTGTGTGGGATTGAGAAGTTAAGGAACTTGGACTGCTTGTTCTAAATGTCCCTAACAGTTGATAACCTTTCTCACAGGCTCTGATGATTATTTGACTTCTGACTGATGATGAGACATGGGACGCAGCTAGGACACGCTGGGAAATGATGAGTGAATCCGCCCAGCTGAAGGGTTAATTGTTGGTCATCTAACCTGTGATGATCTGGTCTCTTAACACCACAGGCTCAGTAAACCCTCCAGATGAACTCTCTTGATGATGTCCGTGTGTTTCAGTCCCTGACAAATAACATACATTTAAAAAAAACGTGGAGAAGAACAAAGGACACACATTTTTTTGTGGACAGAAGAGACTGCAGACGCTGGAATCGGAACCAAAACACAGTCTGCTGGAGGAGCTCTGCGGGTCAAGCATAGCACTGAGAGTGCAGAGTGGAGAGGGATGAGACAGGGACCAGAGGAGATCGGCGGACTGTTGAAAGATGACAGGTGTAGTGTGTTAGATAGGGGAGGGGAGTGGGGCGGAGTTGATAGGTGGATGGTAGATAGAGGCAGACAATAAGATTGAGAGTCAGATGGAACGAGGTGGGGGGAGTGTAGTGTGATGGTGGAGTCAGTTGCTAAGCAGCGACACAAAGAGCTCCCAGTGCTGGAACTGGACAAGTAAAGGCGATGATAAATGGAATCATTAGGGGAGAGGTGCACGGAAAATTGAACTAGAAGCAAATGGTGACAGGTGAGGGAGGGGAGGGTAGAGTCTGTAGATGAAGTGGGTGGATGGAACCACTGATCACCTCTATCACGTCACCTGTCATCCTCCTTCACTGCATGGAAAAGAAACCCTAGCTGGTTCATGTTCTCTAATCCAGTCACTATCCT
Source organism: Hypanus sabinus (assembly GCF_030144855.1). Taxonomy (NCBI): domain Eukaryota; kingdom Metazoa; phylum Chordata; class Chondrichthyes; order Myliobatiformes; family Dasyatidae; genus Hypanus; species Hypanus sabinus. The sequence continues at coordinate 116,272,706 of NC_082713.1, read as the reverse complement.
CTGCACCATCTCGAAAGCTTCCGTATCCTTCAGAATTACTGTCTGACCTTCTGGCATTGACTGTTTTTTGAGTGAGATGTCTGTCAGGAAATTTCCCTCTCAAAGACTCAAGGACATCGACCAGCTGTGTTTTAGGGACAACAGTTATAAAGAGGATGCAAGGGAGAAGGAGCCTGGGGTGCTTTTTGTACATCGATCTTTAAAGGAGGAAAGACATAATTAATAAAGCCTATGGATCCTGTATTTAATAAAGACAAGTCAATTACTCTACCACAGTTGGGAAGTTCTGTAAAATTAATTTGAAGCACTAACTTACAACCAGAAGGAGTACAGTAGCAATTCTCTCTCCACATTTTTTGAAAGAGGTCAAGGCTTTGGGGATGATACAAAACGCGAAGTTCAAATCCAGATAAATTCATAATCCAGATATGTATACCATATATACATAAAGGGTGTAAAGGTAGTAAAGTAGAAGGGCTAAAGTGTGTGTACTTCAATGCAAGAAGCATCAGGAACAAAGGTGATGAACTGAGAGCTTGGATACATACATGGAATTATGATGTAGTGGCCATTACAGAGACTTGGCTGGCACCAGGGCAGGAATGGATTCTCAATATTCCTGGATTTCAGTGCTTTAAAACGGATAGAGAGTGGGGACAAAGGGGAGGAGGGGTGGCATTACTGGTCAGGGATTCTATTACAGCTGCAGAAAGAGTGGGTAATGTAGCAGGATCCTCTTTTGAGTCAGTATGGGTGGAAGTCAGGAACAGGAAGGGAGCAGTTACTCTCAGGGAGCACTGCCACCTGGCTGGTCGGAGGACACAACACACGCCAATCAACATTTGGTCCCTCCCAACTAATCAATGCACACCTAAACTATTGGTCACCTTCATTGGATTATCTCACCCAGCCCCATGCTATAAAAGGTGAGACTTGCCCTCTCTTACAGACCACCCCATTGGAGGTAAGTGCATTGATTTATGTTTGGGAAGGTCTATTGTTTGTCCTGGTAAGGGAGTTGTGGTCAAGGGGGATATCTGTTGTAGTGCTTTTCCCTTGTTCTTTGTTTGTGTAACCGTACCCTGTCCCCACACCCTTCCTGTGTATTGTAGTTGCTTGTGTTGACCTGACTTCCCCTTGTAAATAAATTCCTTATTATTAAAACTGTGTGTGTCCAGGCCTCTACTGTTGAGACTCAAAGAACCAGTTATTTCCATCACAACATTTGGTGCTGCGGAGCAGGGTCTCATAGGTTTTGGCTGGACACAAGCACAGGGGATAATGATCTGGAATAAGGGGAAGAAAGCCAGTGCAGGCACCCAGGATAAGATCCCCAGGTGGGCTGATGAAAGGGAGGGATTTGAGAGTCTGGCCAGCATGCTGGCAGACCACGGAAAACCAGTGGACTGGTCTGAGCAGTTAGAGCCCCGTGGAGAGAAGCTGGGCCATCATGTGGTCTCCCTCCTGAAGGAATCAGGGTTCCCCAGAGCCAGGGGGAGTCAAAGGGGTGCCTTCTGGTTGTTTGTGTCCCTGCTGAGACGCCAGGTTAGAATTACTGATCACCTGCAGCACTTGTGTGGTCAGAAGGACAGGGAAATTGAAGACCTCGGTCAGCGTTGTTGCATGCTGAAGGAAGCAGCACAGGCTGCTCAGGGGAACCTTGAAGTTAGGGGAGCTGAACTTGTCTGTTGCCTCATAAAACTTCAGCAGGCTAGGGCAGCCCGTCAGTCTGGCTGGCAGTGTCGTGGTTTCTCGTGCCCCACAAACGACCAGGAGACGCAGAAGATTCTTCAAGAAGTATTAAACTTTAATTTGCAAATCAAAGCTGAGACAGTCAGTGAGCTAGTCGCTGATTGCCCACCGATCCTTGTACATAGCATTTTTTATAGGCAATCTCCTGGTTTAGTTGCATTAGCATATCCAATCGGTCTATAGTTGCGTATCACACATACATCCGCCACTCTTGTTTCTACGCATTGACTTAATCCTGTTTTAGTCTACATCTCTTGGCTACCTCTCATTAACACACCATTATAATCTACATTCTTAAGATTTCATTCTCCTACTAAATTGGATACATGCATAGCAAATAGCAAACTTAAAGCTGACTACATAGTTTTGGTTACACAGCAAACAATGCAACTTTTATACTCCAATAGCAGCCGGACCCATTAAAGATTTGAGCCGTAGTCCAGTGTGGTGACAAACTGGTTGCATGGCTGGGGGATGGGGACATCTGGCTAGATAGCGACGACGAGGGGGTGCCCGAGGAACCAAGGTCCCACAACCACCCTTCCCCCTTCTCACCTGAGCTTCAACATGCCTGACCCGTCACCACATAGTCCCAGGTTCACAGCAGGGAGGAAGGGAACGAGGGGGAGATGGCCAGACCTTCCCCTAGCCAATCTGAGACCACGGAGATCCGGGACTTCTCTCCTAAGGAGCTGACCCAGTTGGCGGATCGGTACCGCCAACGACCAGGCGAGCACCTCGTGGCCTGGCTGTTCAGGCTGTGGGACAAGGGAGGGGGGGCCAACCTCAGCCTCTCCCATCAGAAGGCAAACGCCCTGGGAAGCCTCTCTGACCAGCAGAGCATAAACAATGCGCTGCGGGCGCCACAAGCAGAAATCCGCGACGGCACAACCCTGTGGGATCGGATAGTGACCGCGGTATGAGCTCGCTATCCCACACTTCTGGAGTGGGACCTACACGGGTGCCCGCAATGGGGTACGGTCAGTGAGGGCACCTGGGTTATTGGGGAATGGGCACTGGTCAACGGCATCTATCAAGGTGCCTGCGACCGTAACTTCCTTGAAAACACATGAGTGACTGGTGCCCTAGCGGGATACTTGGCCACTACCGCACGCCCCGATCTGAAGTCGGTAATCCTGCCCCTCATGGCACCAGCCAGCGGTAGGACCGTACGGGATGCCATCACCCTCCTGGAGGGATTAGAATATATGCAGAGGGGGGCACCTACGCAGGTCCAGAAGACCGAGACGAGGGCCCTAGACACTATCCCTCTCAGAAATACACACAGGCAGTTGTACATGGACCTGCTGCGTGCAGGAGTGGATTGTAACCAGATAGATGACATCCCCACCCCCAACCTATATGCCCTGTGGAAGGAGCTTTGCAGGGGGAAGACCACTTACAAAGAGACCACCCACACCGAGCCACCCTCTGCGCCTCCCCTGCCCGAAACTGTCTCGAAGCAGAACTCAGACAGCTCGTCAGGCAGGAAATGTCCCACCTCCACCAGCAAAGTGCCTCACCCCCGGCGTGGCAGCCCTCTTGCCCCCTCCCATAGGATGAAGGCCAGGGCCCCCGGCGCATTTGCTCTTTCACCCTTTCCCGCCCGGGGGACTCTGAGGCCACATTTACCCGCCCCAGTACACTGGGGAAAGGGAAACACACAGAGGTGGACCTGAGGCCACATATACCCGTCACAGTACACTGGGGAAAGGGAAACACACAGAGGTGGACCTGAGGCCACATATACCTGTCACAGTACACTGGGGAAAGGGAAACACACAGAGGTGGACCTGAGGCCACATATACCCGTCACAGTACACTGGGGAAAGGGGAACACAGAGAGGTGGACCTGAGGCCACATATACCCGTCACAGTACACTGGGGAAAGGGAAACACACAGAGGTGGACCTGAGGCCACATGTACCCGTCACAGTACACTGGGGAAAGGGAAACACACAAAGGTGGACCTGAGGCCACATATACCCGTCACAGTACACTGGGGAAAGGGAAACACACAGAGGGGGACTCTGAGGCCACATATACCCGTCACAGTACACTGGGGAAAGGGAAACACAGAGGGGGACTCTGAGGCCACATTTACCCGTCACAGTACACTGGGGAAAGAGAAACACACAGAGGTGGACCTGAGGCCACATATACCCGTCACAGTACACTGGGGAAAGGGAAACACACAGAGGTGGACCTGAGGCCACATATACCCGTCACAGTACACTGGGGAAAGGGAAACACAGAGAGGTGGACCTGAGGCCACATATACCCGTCACAGTACACTGGGGAAAGGGAAACACACAGAGGTGGACCTGAGGCCACATATACCCGTCACAGTACACTGGGGAAAGGGAAACACACAGAGGTGGACCTGAGGCCACATATACCCGTCACAGTACACTGGGGAAAGGGAAACACACAGAGGTGGACCTGAGGCCACATATACCCGTCACAGTACACTGGGGAAAGGGAAACACACAGAGGTGGACCTGAGGCCACATGTACCCGTCACAGTACACTGGGGAAAGGGAAACACAGAGGTGGACCTGAGGCCACATATACCCGTCACAGTACACTGGGGAAAGGGAAACACAGAGGTGGACCTGAGGCCACATATACCCGTCACAGTACACTGGGGAAAGGGAAACACACAGAGGTGGACCTGAGGGAACATATACCCGTCACAGTACACTGGGGAAAGGGAAACACAGAGGTGGACCTGAGGCCACATATACCCGTCACAGTACACTGGGGAAAGGGAAACACAGAGGTGGACCTGAGGCCACATATACCCGTCACAGTACACTGGGGAAAGGGAAACACACAGAGGTGGATGGTGCTTGTCGACACAGGCAATCCTGCCTTATGGAGGGGTACGGACATGCGGACAGAGGGATTGGGGGGGTTCCCTGTTACCAGCTAGGGAGGTCACCCTTCTCCTAGCCATAGGCAACCATTCCCCCAGATGTGTACAAGTCCTTATTGCCTCCTCACCGGAATGTATCCTTGGGATCAATGTTTTAAAGGGACAATTACTTGAAACAAACAGGGGCAAGTTCACCTTCGGCATTGCGTGAGCCACTATTGTCGTCGGGGCGGCTAAGTGGGAGCCAATTGTTATTCCTCTCCCTCCAAGATCATCTGTAACAGTCAGTACAGAGTGCCGGGGGGGGGGGGGGTGCCAAAAAAATCGCAGACTCCATTCAAGCCCTGTTATGGGAGGGAATTATTAGAACCGCCACCTCGCCTTTCAATAGCCCCACTTGGCCCGTTGGAAAGAGGAACGGCTCCTGGCGGATGACCGTTGATTATAGACAATTGAACAAGGCTGCACCCCCCCCCCCCCTTGCCGTCGCTGTACCTGACATTGTCACCCTTATTGAAGACATCACAGGCCGTCCCCACAAACCCTGGTACGCTGTTGTTGATTTAGCGAATGCATTTTTCTCGATTCCCCTGCACTCAGATAGCCAAGACCGGTTTGCCTTTACTTGGGATAGCAGACAATACACATTTAATCGCCTGCCCCAAGGCTACATTCACAGCCCCACTATCTGCCATGGCCTTGTCTCCCGCGATTTACACAACATCCAATTCCCGCCGGAGATTTCAATCGCACATTATCTAGACGATATCCTTCTCCAAGGCCCTTCTGACACCATTGTGACAAAGGCCCTTCACATGCTAATCGAATCCCTCAGGGGACGGGGCTGGGCCATTGATATGGAAAAGATACAGGGCCCCAGCCAGGGTGCCATTTTCCTTGGAGTACAATGGAACTCCGGGCACAGAAGCATACCTGATGCCGTCAAAAATAAAATTTTAAATTTTGCCGTCCCCTCGAATAAAACCAACACACAGAGATTCGTGGGGTTCCTGGGCTATTGGCGGCAGCATATACCCCACTTGACCATGCTTCTCCAGCCGCTCTATAGGATCTCCAGGGGAAAAATCCACATTTCTCTGGGGGGCCAGAGGAACAGGCTGCCTTTGATATGGCAAAACTAGCGGTGGAACAAGCCATGCCACTTTCTTCCCGCCAGGCGGGTCTGCCTTTTGAGTTACAGGTCTCAGCGAGCGAGACGGTCGCCGAATGGAGCCTCTGGCAGAAGACCCCAGGGCATAGTGTCCCCCTCGGTTTCTGGTCTAAGTCTCTACCTGAAGCGGCAGTGCACTACAGCCCCTTCGAGCGCCAGCTACTAGCCTGCTACCTGGTGCTCCTCGCCGCAGAACACCAAACAGGCACCGACAGTCGTCCTTCGCCCCCATCTCCCCATAATGCGATGGGACAAGTCCCCTGATTCTACCCACAAGGAGGGCCGTGCCCAGAGGTCCTCCATTGTCAAGTGGAAGTGGTACATTGAGGACCAGGCTGAACATTGAGGACCAGGCTGAACCCGCCATGAACAAGTCACGGCTTTCCCCCGGTCCCAGAACCCTGCCCCGGACATCCCCGACGGACAACCCTCCCCAGCATGTTGGGGTCAACCCTTCGATTCCCTCGAAACCCGACAGCAAACTGCACGCCTGGTTCACAGAGGGCTCCGGCCGCTGGAAAGGGGGTAAACAATTTTGGAAAGCGGCAGCACTTCATCCCGCCATGGGTAGAATTTTAACCACCGAGGGGGAGGGGGGGTTCCAGTCGACTTGCCGAGCTGGCGGCAGTAACCCTCACCCTCCAAAACACTACCGGACCAGTCCACATCTATACTGACTCCTGGGCAGTGTTGGATGGCCCGGTGTCAAGACATGGGGTGGGGAATACACGGATGTCCCCTCTGGGGACGGCACCACTGACGTTTCATTTGGGACCAGGCTACCCACAGGAAAATTTCTGTCCACCATGTGGATGCCATACCTGGAAAGATAATGAAGAGGAACGTTTAACGCTGCTGTGGACCAGGCTGCTCAAATATCATCTGCCAGCACTTCCACCCCTGACACAGACCCTGGTGCACTAGCTGCGTGGGCACACCGCAAAGGTGGCCACTTAGGGGCCGGTGGCATGCGGTGCTGGGCTGAACATTTCGGTGTTGCCTTGACACTCGATCAAGGAACAAATCCGCACTCTGACACCCTCTCGCATGCTGCAGGGGTGGCTAAGTGTCCTTCAGCAGGCCATTGACCAGTTAAACACACAGCCCACTAGCCAAGGGGGATCCCCACTGGCCCGATACCTGACACAGTCCCCATCTCCCGACTGGGAAACCACCGAACCCCCCGAGACCGAGGACTCGGGCAGAGTATGGATCCGACAGCCACAGAGCCTCCCCAGAAAGGGAGAAATTGTCCCGCGCGGTCCAGGGGTCCATTCCGGGTAAATCAGATTTGTCCTGTATACATTGTCCTGGCATTCAACCAGACGGGAATGAGTTTCCTCCTACACCTACCCCCCCCCCCCCCCCCCCCCACGTCTCCCTCTACAGGACAATGGTGAGACTCCAGTCATCCCTCCTGGTCGCTGCGATGCTCGGCTCCGTGTCAGCTGCCAACACCTTCCTCAGGGTCGCTTACGAGTTTGCCAGCAACTCCAACAGATCCGACTGCTGGATCTGCTTGCGGGCCCCAGCACACGCTGATGATGCGCTGCCACTCACGCCGATCCTGCTGGATGACATCGAGATGAACTGTTTACACAGACTGTTTGCTCCTGCTGGTTTTGGCATATCTATGTGTGTGGGGGTGGGGGGGGGGGTGCCCTGCTGGCAGTCCCCCACCACTTTCCTCCCCACTCCACAACATCTCGTCCCTTGCCCCCCGATGGGGTGGGTGCTTCAGGAACTGGTATTTCCCTCCCTGCAATTTGACCTCCACCCGAGTCCCCACCCTCAGAGTTATTCCACAGCCACTGAGTATAAATAATGAATGCTGGTGCAGACTCCGCAATGCGCACACTTCTAACTTTTACATTGGTCACAGCAACTGTCAGTGAAACTGGTACCCGGGTGCCCCAGTGACCACTGCCGACGATGCCGCTAAGCTGGGAGCTCCCTGGACTCTAAACGGGACCCACTGGATCTGCGGCCACCGCCCTACCCATGGCTCCCCACAAGCTGGTACGACTGCTGCTTTCTAGCATATGTGGTGCCCTTCATCCACCCCCGAATGACCTTGGGGAGCATCCGTTGTACAACGGCCACCGGGACAAGAGGGCCATTACAGAGACAGAGGTTCTGGATGATAGCCTTTCTCAGTTATGGTATGGCCCGGCTGTCCCGGGAGGTGATCCAGATGGCCAGTGTGCTCGAGACTCTGGCCAACGAGACGGCAGTGGCACTGCCACACACGGAGGATGGTACGGCCCGGCTGTCCCGGGAGGTGATCCAGATGGCCAGTGTGCTCGAGACTCTGGCCAATGAGACGGCAGAGGCACTGCCACACACGGAGGATGGTCCGGCCCGGCTGTCCCGGGAGGTGATCCAGATGGCCAGTGTGCTCAAGACTCTGGCCAACGAGACGGCAGAGGCACTGCCACACACGGAGGATGCCCTCACCCGAATGGCGGCAGAACTGACAGCTGTCAGGATGGTCGCCCTGTAGAACCGAATGGCACTGGACTACCTGCTCGCTGCTGATGGTGGAACGTGGGCGGTGGTTGGTGAGGAATGCTGTACCTTTATCCCTGATGAGTCCAGCAACTTCACTCACTTGGCCGCTCACATTCGGGACTCGGTGGCTAAAATTCAGAAATCAAGGGACCAGCTCTTCCAGCACAACACCTCATGGGGCAATTGGTGGCTGTTTGGGTCCCTAGGGGGGTGGTGGGCACCTGTCATTCACTGGTCCATCGTACTCATTATTGTACTCACAGACATTTCTATACCATGTTGCGCATGCCAGCTGATTGAGTGTCTCTCCATTTACTTAGCTGCTCAAAAATGGTTATTTCTGGTATATGTGATATTGTTGCACCCTCTTATGTGTGTTGGCTATGTGGTGCGTCTTCTGAGGGGTGGAGTGTATCCAGAGATACCGGCCACATGACAGATGCACTGCCACCTGGCTGGTCGGAGGACACAACACACGCCAATCAACATTTGGTCCCTCCCAACTAATCAATGCACACCTAAATTATTGGTCACCTTAATCGGATTATCTCGCCCAGCCTCATGCTATAAAAGGTGAGACTTGCCCTTGGCTTGCTCTTTCTTACAGACCACCACATTAGAGGTAAGTGCATTGATTTATGTTTGGGAAGGTCTATTGTTTGTCCTGGTAAGGGAGCTGTGGTCAAGGGGGATATCTGTTGTAGTGCTTTTCCCTTGTTCTTTGTTTGTGTAACCGTACCCTGTCCCCACACCGCTTCCTGTGTATTGTAGTTGCTTGTGTTGACCTGACTTACCCTTGTAAATAAATTCCTTATTATTAAAACTGTACTGTTGAGACTCAAATAACCAGTTATTTTCCATCACAACAGGGGGGTATTCTATAGGACCCCTGGTAGCAGCAGAGATACTGAGGAGCAGATTGGGAGGCAGATTTTGGAAAGGCGCAAAAATAACAGGGTTGTTACCATAGGTGACTTTAACTTCCCTAATATTGATTGGCACTTGATTAGTTCCAAGGGTTTAGATGGGGCTGAGTTTGTTAAGTGTGTCCAGGATGGATTCCTGTCACAGTATGTTGACAGGCTGACTAGGGGGAATGCCATACTAGATCTAGTATTAGGTAACGAACTGGGTCAGGTTACAGAGCTGTCAGTGGGTGAGCATCTGGGGGACAGTGATCACCGCTCCCTGACCTTTAACATTATCATGGAAAAGGATAGAATCAGAGAGGACAGGAAAATTTTTAATTGGGGAAGGGCAAATTATGAGGCTATAAGGCTAGAACTTGTGGGTGTTAATTGGGAGGATGTTTTTGCTGGGAAATGTACTATGGACTTGGTCGATGTTTAAGGATCTCTTACAGGATGTTAGGGATAAATTTGTCCCGGTGAGGAAGATAAATAATGGTAGGGTGAAGGAACCATGTGTGACAAGTGAAGTGGAAAATCTAGTCAGGTGGAAGAAGGCAGCATACATGAGGTTTAGGAAGCAAGGATCAGATGGGTCTATTGAGGAATATAGGGTAGCAAGAAAGGAGCTTAAGAAGGGACTAAGAAGAGCAAGAAGGTGGCATGAGAAGGCCTTGGCGAATAGGGTAAAGGAAAACCTCAAGGCATTCTTCAATTATGTGAAGAACAGGATGACAGGAGTGAAGGTGGGACTGATTAGAGATAAAAGTGGGAAGATGTGACTGGAGGCTGTGGAAGCGAGAGGTCCTCAATGAATACTTCTCTTCAGAATTCACCACTGAGAGGGAACTTGATGATGGTGAGGACAATGAGTGAGGTTGATGTTCTGGAGCATGTTGGTATTAAGGGAGAGGAGGTGTTGGAGTTGTTAAAATACATTAGGATGGATAAGTCCCTGGGGCCTGACGGAATATTCCCCAGGCTGCTCCACGAGGTGAGGGAAGAGATTGCTGAACCTCTGGCTAGGATGTCCTTATTGTCCAGGATTGGAGAGAGGCGAATGTTGTCCCCTTGTTCAAGAAAGGTAGTAGGGATAGTCCAAGTAATTATAGACCAGTGAGCCTTACATCCGTGGTGGGAAAGCTGTTGGAAAAGGTTCTTAGAGATAGGACCTATGGGCATTTAGAGAATGATAGTCTGATCAGGGACAGTCAGCATGGCTTTGTGAAGGGTAGATCGTGCCTAACAAGCCTGATAGAGTTCTTTGAGGAGGTGACCAGGCATATAGATGAGGGTAGTGCAGTGGATGTGATCTACATGGATTTTAGTAAGGCATTTGACAAGGTTCCACACGGTAGGCTTATTCAGAAGGCATGGGATCCAGGGAAGTTTGGCCAGGTGGATTCAGAATTGGCTTGCCTACAGAAGGCAGAGGGTTGTGGTGGAGAGAGTACATTCAGATTGGAGGGTTGTGACTAGTGGTGTCCCACAAGGATCTGTTTCTGGGACCTCTACTTTTCGTGATTTTTATTAACGACCTGGATGTGGGGGTAGAAGGGTGGGTTGGCAAGTTTGCAGATGACACAAAGGTTGGTGGTGGTGGTGGACACTGTAGAGCAGGGGTGTCAAACTCAAATACACAGTGGGCCAAAATTTAAAAATCGGTACAAGTCGAGGGCCGGACTGGTTCAGCGTTTATTGCAAAACTTATTGAAATGAATTTATTACACATATTAACCTGGAACTAACAAAGCTTGGGTTATTGCCTACAAAAACAACATTGAACATTAAATAAATAAAAAATCAGTTGCATTTATTTCTTATGGCTTTATCTGCAGCTTTTCCGGAGTAATTTCTAATGAAAACATTTTTCCACAGGCCAACACTCTGTGATTCACACTAGTCTAAGCCAGATACTTGGCATCTCATCTTGGATGCAAGTTCATCAATGTTTGGAGTCAGGCTCTGAGCTGAGGAAATCCTCAGAATTGAGTGAAGGTGTTCATCAGAAAGACGACTCCTGTGTGATGTTTTGTTTATCTTCATCAAAGAGAACAGTTGTTCACACAGATATGTGCTGCCAAACATAGAGAGCATTTGATCAGCTTAGGTACGTAGCTGGGGCATTGTGTCGGGAATGAAACATAGAAACTGTGCAGTGCCCACCGAGTCATACTTTGCCTTGAGTGTGTCACTACATTGGAGTTCAATCAGCTCCATTTGTATGTTGGTTGGTGCACTTTCCACGTCAGCTGCAAATGGATTACTGAGCAGTTCAAACCTGCTTTTTTGGGCTTCAAAGTCGGCAAATCGCCGTGTGAAGTCGGCACCAAATATGCTAAGTTTTTCAGCAAACTTTGCACGTGGGAACACTGCGGTAGAAACCTGCTCTTTCATAGTTTGGCAACACGGAAAATGGCTCAAGTTTTCTTGCTGCATCTGCGTCTCCCACAGGCGCAGCTTGGTTTTAAAAGCCCTTACTGCAGCGTACATGTCTGTGATCACACGACCCCACCCCTGAAGCTGCAGGTTGAGCACATTGAGATGGCTCGTGATGTCACACAGAAACGCCATTTCACAAAGCAACTTTTTATCCCGGAGCTCTGTTGTGTCTTTCCCTTTGCTTTCCATGAACTGACAGATCTCCTCACACAACTCGAAACATCTTTTCAGCACTTTTCCTTGGCTTAACCATCGCACCTCTGTGTGATAGGGCAAATCATTATATTCTGAACCCAACTCCTCCAGAAAGGACTTGAACTTGCGGTGATTTAAACCTTTGGCTCTTATGAAGTTAACTGCTCGTGTTATGGTGCTCATTATATGTTCCATTTTCAAGGCTTTGCCACACAACGATTCCTGGTGTATGATGCAGTGATAAGCTGTCAGTTCACCTGCGCCGTTTTCCTCCCGCATCTTCTCCTGGATCCTGCCCACCAATCCACTCTTTTGACCGCACATCGCGGGCTTCTGTTTCTTGTCCAGATGCTTGTATTTGTCGTGGTGTTTAGTTTCATAGTGTCGTCTTACGTCATATTCTTTAATTACAGCCACACCATCTCTGCACACAAGACAAACAGGTTTGCCCTTTATATCTGTGAACATATACTCTGCCTCCCACCTGCCTTGAAAACCCCTGTTTTCAAAGTCCACCTTTCGTTCAGCCATTTTTGGGGTGAGGGATAGCTGAAAGTTGACCACACGTGCCTAGCGCCATAAGGATGCTGATGAGAGAGTAAGGCAAGCGTGAGCAATGCTCTGGCAGTGCATTGTGGGATTTGTAGTATTAGTGGTGCATGCAATATACCAGCGGGCCAGCTCTAATAGAAAAAAAATTATTCATTAATGATATTCAGGAAATAAACCAGGGAAACCGAATAAACACTAAAAACCCTGAAAACCTGGCACCTGAATAAACTCAGCATTAGCCATATCATACACCATAGGCGCTTCGATTACTGGGGCCAGCTTTAATAGTAATTAGATATTATCTCGCGGGCCAAAGATAATTCCACCGCGGGCCGGATTTGGCCCGCGGGCCTTGAGTTTGACATATATGGTCTAGACAAACTACTAGGGAGTGCAGAACCAAGAAGTGCAGAAATAGATAGATCTTTGGTGGAATTCAGCTCCATTGCTACCCACTTAGGGCACTCAGATTGGCTATGAAAAAAAGACCAAAAGATAGTGCAACGAATGTTAGCTGCCCAGTAATATAAACGAAAATTAGGCAAGGCCATGCCACCCTCTTTTTTAGATTTTTGAAGATAAACTTCATTAATTCTAGAACGCTTATTCTTCCACAGATAGGACAAAATAATAGTCTAAGGAATCAAAAAAGGTTTTAGAAATAAAACTTGGAATAGACTGAAATAAATATAAAAATTTAGGGAGAACGTACATTTTAATAACATTAATATGACCTGCCAAGGACATAGATAGAGTTGACCATTGTGACAGACTCTGTTTTGTAGTATATAAAAGATTAGCAAAATTTTCACAAAAAAGATCTTTAAACTTCCTTGTAACTGTAATACCAAGGTAAGTAAATTGATTATGAACTACTTTAAAGGGGAGGTCATGAAATGCTAATACTTGTGCTTCTTTATTAAATGGGAAAAGTTCACTCTTATGTAAATTAAGATTCTAGCCAGAAAACTGGTTAAATTGATCAAGAAGTGAAAACATTGGAGGTAAGGATGTGGACAGATTTGAAAGAAAAAGTAATAGATCATCAGCATAAAGAGAAACTTTATGCTCAACACCCCCCCCCTCCAAATCCCGGTCAATTCAGGACAGCTTCAGAATGCTATCACCAGAGGTTCTACAGCCAAATCAAAAAGAAAGGGGCTTAAAGGGCATCCTTGATGGGTGCCACATTTAAGGTTAAATAACTGGGATTGCTGAGAATTAGTCAAAACAGAGGCGGTAGGACATAGATACAGCAATTTGATCCAAGAGATAAAACTTTGACCAAGGTCAGATTTTTCTAAAACTGCAAAGAGGTAGTTCCACTCTATACGATCAAATGCTTTCTCCACATCGAGAGAAATAACACATTCAGGAATCCCAGATGAAGGTGAATATAAAATATTAAATAAACACCGTATGTTTAAAAAAAGGAAGACGGTTTTTAATAAAACCAGTTTGATCATCAGAAATAATAGAGGGTTTAACAGTTTCTAATCTATGAGCCAAGACTTTGGCCAAGATTTTAACATCAACATTAAGCACAGAGATCGGCCTGAATGAGGAACACTGTTGGATCTTTACCCTTTTTTAATGAAAGAATAATACATGCCTTATTAAATAAGGGTGGCAATTTACCATAGTTAAATGAGTCAGATAGTACTGAGAGTAACTGAGGAGAAAGGAGTGAAGAGAATGATTTATAAAATTCTACGGGGAACCCATCAGGTCCAGGAGATTTGCCTGAAGACAGTGCCGAAATTGCAAAAGGTATTTCTTCTAATGATATAGGCTCATTGTTTTGCTTTAAAATCAGATGAAAGTGAAGGAATATTCAGAGTATTTAAAAAAAAGATCAACAGAATTTGTATTCTGCAATCTGCCACTTGTGTGCACCTGAATCCATAATGGCTGTTGTATCCTTTGGCATTTAAAATGTTACACTGGGTTTACATACTTATTCTTAAAACACACAAACACAACTGTGTGTCTGCCACCATGCAGTGCCCTGAATGCATATATCCGCATTCCACTGGCATCCCAAACAGTCAGTAACCACTCTTTGCAAATTATCACAAACATTCTCTTACATAAACACACATTTTACATCCCACACCACTTTTATATCTACTAGTTCAGCTCTCCACCACGTTCACGATGCCTCAGTAATCACCGAACTGGACAGGTCCAAGTGTGAGCGTTAATTTTAAAAGTACTCACCCACTTTGACCGCTGGGGTCAATGGTTTACGACCGTATCCTGGACGAGTGACGAGCTGACGATAGCTGCTCCTTGTAGATGTGCTGAATGACGGGGTGGGTTTTCCTCTCCTGCATATTAGGGCAAAACCAGCAGACTCATGGAAACTCCACTTCTGGCATGTCTTCAAGATTTAAAGATGATCTTTATTTGTCACATGTACCTGAAATCATCGCAGCATGCGGTGAAATGCCTCATTTTGTGTCAGCGACCAACACAGGCTGAGGTTGTGCTGGGGGCAGCCCACAACCTGCCAACCCTAACCTGTACGTCTTTGGAATGTGGGAGGAAATGGGATGACTGGGAGGAAACTCGCATGGTCAGAGAGAGAATGTGCAAACTCCGAATGCTGACCTGATTTGGGAACATTTCACCATCACCAAGTCTATATTTAGCTGTACATTACCCTGATGTTTGAGGTCCAATTCCGCAAATGTTTCCTGCCTCTTACTATTTATTACATTCACTCAAACTTCTGAATGCAGAGCACAAAGTATGAAATACAAAGTAAATTTATTAGCAAAGCACATATTTGTCACCATTTACAAGCCTGAGATCCATTTTCCTAAAGGCATTCACAATAAATACAAAGAAACCCAATAGAATCAATGCAGCCCTTGCCTCAAATTTCAACTGATAGCTTTTCAACTATCAATAGCCCACTTGGGTTAATGATTTACTTGTCTGGGCACAGTTTAGCAGAATGAAAGAATCAAATGTTTGGACATCGTAGAAGGATCATTTGGCCCATTAATGCCCTTTGGAAGAGCAATCCAGGCAGTCCAGATCCTTGCTAATTCATTCTTCTTTAAATGTTTAATGCAATCGCTTTACAACTCCAGTGATCACTGACCGGGGTTCAATTCCCAATGCTGTCAGCAGAGAGATTTGCATTCTCCTCGGTGAACACGTGGGTTTCTTCTGGTTATTCCAGTTCACTCCTACATTCCAAAGATGTATGGGTTAGGCTTGGTGAGCTGTGGGCATACTGTGTTAGTGCCAGCAGCGTGAAGATGCTTGCAGGCTGTTGCCAGCACATCCTCTGACTTTGTCAGTCGATGATGCAAAACGCCGTATTTCACTGCATGTCTCCGTGTTTCAATGGGCATGTGACAAATAAAACTAATCTTTAAAAAGATCTTTAATTACCTTTTAAAAGCCCCTCTTGATTTTCTTCCATTGTCCTATCAAGCAACACCTCCCAAATCTGAATTAATTATTGTTTACAACCGTTTTCTGCCAAGTGAATTGGTGGATTTCAGTTGTCAAAGTCAAGTTTATTGCCATCTGCACAAGCACTTTTTTTTAGATAGATTAGCTTTACTTGTCACATGTACATCGAAGCGTACAGTGAAATGTGTCGTTTGCATCAATGGCCAACACAGCCCGAAGGTGTGCTGGGGGCAGCCTGCAAGTGTGGCCATGCTCCCAGCAGCAACATAGAATACCCACAACTTACTAACCCTAGCCTGTCTGGCAGAGGAAACCTCCACAGTCACAGGGAGAACATACAAGCTCCTTACAGAATTGAACCCCATTCAGTGATTGCAGACACAGTAAAGCATTACACTACTCTGACACTCTATGCAGAGGTATAAGGAAAATCTTACTTGCAACAGCAACCCAGGCACAGAGATAAGCAGCATTCACAAGAGGAACGTACATTAAACATAAAATACACATGATTTTTACAACAACGAAAGCAAGTAGAGCACAACAAAATCAAGTCAATTTTAGTCCAACATGATCACAGAGTCGCAGAACTCCAGAGTTTAGGATTGTGCCATTTGGTTCAGGAACTGAATGGTTGATGGGAGGTAGCTGTTCTTCAACTGGCATTGTGGGACTTCAAGCTTCTGTCCATTCTGTTGGCCTGGATGGTGGGGATCTTTGATGATGGATATTGCCCTCTTGAGGCACTAACAATGGCGGGGAGGGATGTGCCTGCAACATTTTGGGCTGAGTTCACGTTATCATTACCTTTATCCGTCATCAATAGAAACAGTTTCACCTGAATAACTCCATCTAAAGCCTTCAGGAACTTTCAGTATCTCTCAGGCTTCACTGCTTGAAGGATGACGACCACAGCTGCTCTTAATACATGACTCTGGGCCATTCTTGATTCTCAGGAAACAGGCAGGGCACCTTGAAGTGGAAAAAGGATGCGCATCACCAGACGAGAGGGCACGGGAGCAGACTTTGGACCAGATTAAGGCGTCGAGGACAGAAAGCGGGAAACGAACTAGTGCTCAGCCCCACTACTCTGTGTCAGCCAAGACACCCCACTGAGCCCGTCCAGTCTCCCTACGCTTGACCCGTCTCCCTCTCCGCTCGCTACTACGCTCGAGCATTGGGACCCTCACCACCAGGTTCACGACAACAATCCGGCTCCTGGACCGGCTTGGACGATTTCACTCACTTCGGCACCGACTGACTTCGCAACTTGTGACTCACTTTCAGCAACTCACACCTCATGTTCTCAGTAATGTTTGCTTACTCCTTTTAAAAATTTGAACAAGTTGTCCTCTTTTGCCCTTTGGATACTTGTCAGTCCTAAGTGTGCTTTTTCATCAATTCTATTGTATTTCTTTATTTTCCTGGGGCTGCCTGCATGAAAATGCATCTCAAGGTTGTATATATAGAACATAGAATAGTACAGCACATTACAGGCCCTTCGGCCCACAAAGTTGTGCTGACCCTCAAACTCTGCCTCCCATATAACCCCCCACCTTAATTTTCTCCATTTACCTGTCAAGTAGTCTCTTAAACTTCACTAGTGTATCTGCCTCCACCACTGACTCAGGCAGTGCATTCCATGCACCAACCACTCGCTGAGTGAAAAACCTTCCTCTAATATCCCCCTTGAACTTTGCTCCCCTTACCTTAAAGCCATGTCCTCTTGTATTGAGCAGTGGTGCCCTGGTGAAGAGGCGCTGGCTGTCCACTCTGTCTATTCCTCTTAATATCTTGTTCACCTCTATCATGTCTCCTCTTATCCTCCTTCTCTCCAAAGAGTAAAGCCCTAGCTCCCTTAATCTCTGATCATAATCCATACTCTCTAAACCAGGCAGCATCCTGGTAAATCTCCTCTGTACCCTTTCCAATGCTTCTACATCCTTCCTATAGTGAGGCGACCAGAACTGGACACAATACTCCAAGTGTGGCCTAACTAGAGTTTTATAGAGCTGCATCATTACATCGTGTCTCTTAAACTCTATCCCTTGACTTATGAAAGCTAACACCCCATAAGCTTTCTTAACTACCCTATCTACCTGTGAGGCAACTTTCAGAGATCTGTGGACATGTACCCCCAGATCCCTCTGCTCTTCCACACTACCAAGTATCCTGCCATTTACTTTGTACTCTGCCTTGGAGTTTGTCCTTCCAAAGTGTACCACCTTACACTTCTCCAGGTTGAACTCCATCTGCTACTTCTCAGCCCACTTCTGCATCCTATCAATGTCTCTCTG
This sequence comes from Hypanus sabinus, assembly GCF_030144855.1. Lineage (NCBI taxonomy): Eukaryota > Metazoa > Chordata > Chondrichthyes > Myliobatiformes > Dasyatidae > Hypanus > Hypanus sabinus. Next base: position 116,254,568 of record NC_082713.1, on the reverse strand, counting down.
CAATCTTCGACAATCCTCTAGGTCTACATTTGTGTTTGCTAATGCTTGATTTCAAACGGTTTATTAATGGAAAAGGTATGACTCCCAAAACAATCTTAGCCGAAATAGCATCATTTCTTTCTCATTGCCTACTTTCTTGTAATCTACGTCTGTAAGTTAATACCAATCATAAAAAGAATGCTTGCTAGGCAATCTGCTTCATAAAAAATGAAATTCGTAAAGTGAAACAATTTTAGATATAGCAGAGACTGAGACACATGAGAGCAGGTTGAAAAAATGAAGGCAACGAAAACTGTGGGAGCACGTGCGCGTGCATTCGCGCGTGCACAACTGATCCGGCCCGCATGAAGTTGCATTTTTCTCAATCCGGCCTGTGACCTAAAATGAGTTTGACACCCCTGGACTAATTGTTAATCCTCTTGTTAGACATACTTTGCGAATATGGGCCCAGTTTAGGTAATTTAATGGTTTTTCCCTTTCTAGTCCCATCTTACATAATCATCTTTTTCTACCTACTATGTACGATTCAACATTCTATGATTGGTATAGAAAGGACATTAGACACTTTGAAGATCTTTTTATCGATAATCACTTCGCATCCTTTCAACAGCTCTCTGCTAAATTCAATCTGCCTAATGCCAATTTCTTTAGATATCTCCAAACCAGATACTTTATTAATCCTTTAATTCCCAACTTCCCTGAAATGCCCGAGAAAAATGCTATGGATTTCTTTCTTTCTTAATATCTTTTATCCGTGATAAATTAGTATCCTTACGGAGTGCCCCTGTGGATAAAATTAGAATGGCTTGGGAGCATGACTTAAATATCCCTTTATCTGATGAGATTTGGGACTCGATTCTCAAATCGGTTAATTCAACTTCTCTCTGTGCTCACCACTGTCTTTTACAGTTTAAGATTGTTCATAGAGCCCATATGTCCAAATCTAAATTATCTCGATTTTACCCTAATGTTAGTCCTCTTTGTGATAAATGCAAAAGTGGAGGGGCTTCTCTTATTCATATGTACTGGACCTGTCCTAGCTTAGAGAAATTTTGGAAAGATGTTTTTATAACTTTATCCTGTATTCTGAATCACCATTTAGAACCTAACCCTTTAATTGCTCTGTTTGGTTTCTTGGGTGAGACAGATATACTCTTGAGTTTGACTATATGTCGAATATTATCTTTTGCTTCTCTCCTGGCTAGACGTCTAATCCTCCTTAGATGGAGAGATGTTGCCCCCCCCCCCCACTCACGCTCAATGGCTTAACGATATCATGTCCTGTTTAGACCTTGAAAAAATCCATTATTCAGTTCTTAATTCGGATATAAAGTTTCATAAGGTCTGGGGACCTTTTATTGAGAATTTTCATAGTTTTCCTCAAGTTTTTTTTCAGTCCCTTGCTTTCAGCTCTTTTTTTTGGTAGTAGGCATTAATATTATCTTCTGTTTTCAAGTGTATCTACAGTATTGGGGGTTTGAATGTTCTGATTTATATTTTCTACATTTTTTTTTGGTTGGTCTGGATTTTTTGTTGTTGTGGGGCTTGGGGAGGACGCTAACTTTACATGACTTTAACTTGGGTGCTTTCTCAATTATCTTATTTTGTATTATATTACTATTGTATGTTTATCTTGCACTGTATTAATTCTCTACTTTGTTTTTGGGGTTTTTTTTATTTGTAGTGTTGTAGAAAATGCATTAAAATATCAATATAAAAAATATTTTAAAAAAGGATACAAACTCTGCAGTTTACAGTGTGCACTGTTTAATTTTTGTCTGTTATTTATATTTTGTGTATTGTGGGAATTAGTTTAAAGATAATTGAGGGAGAGGTTGTCCCTAGATATATCTGTTGGGATGACATCAATTGAGGTTAGGGAAGGTCAGATGGAGAACCCCGACAACCCTTGACTTTGATTATACTGTCCATAAGCCCTTCACCCTGGGAATAAGCAGAGTGTTTTGTCAGAGTTGCCCTCACTTAAAGTCACCTGTTGGAATGCAGAATTGTGGCACGAGTTCGAGGAAAAGATTCAAATTCACCAGATGCACCCTAAAGATATACCTGTGTTGGTAAAAGCGAAGTGCCCGAGGAACATGTGGGTCAGGATGGCTCGAGGAACATGTGGGACAGGATGGTACTTGGGCAACTACTGGGAATGCCAGCAATGAAGAGAGATATTGCTTCTTTAAGGGGGAGTGACTGGGGGGAAGATGAGAGTAACTGTAGAATGCTGATGTCAGTGGTTCAGAGAGCTGATGAACCTGCCATGGATTATGCAGAGTGTATATCGAGTGTATGAGGAGTATTCTGGGTTGGATAATCTAGGGAGGGGTGACCCAGTCTTCCTGAAAATATCGAAGGAAGGCCTGAGCTCAGCTCACATGGAAGTTTTAGATTTGGGGATAGCAGTGGGATTGACCTACTCCACGATAGTATCGTGGGCCGGTGAGTTAGACCAGAGGAGAGGGATGAGAAGTCATAAAGTGGCTGGAGTGAATATAGCTGCTGTGGCATCACAGGGGACTCGCTTGGTGTGCCAGCCGTGGGGCACGGAGCAAGGAACTGCTGGAGTAGACATGGGAGGGTAAAGGAAACGATTTGTTACAGCTACAGCTTCTCGGGGCCACGGTCGGAGACAGTGTCCTGAAAAGAGACCAAAGTGTGAGAATCGCTCACCAGAGCAGGCAGAATCCACAGCGGTGCCCTCACTTCCTGATCTGTCTGCTGACCAGATCATAGAGCTGGTGAGGTCAGACAAACGGCTGACGGCAGCCTCTGTTGCCAGAGGTGGTCGTCCGTGGATCTACGTGAGGCTTTTTAGGGGCCAGCAATGTGAAATCTTAGTGGACACAGGATTGCTAGTATTGATATCTGATCTACCCTTGCCCACGACTGGAGGGGCATGCAGGAGGTGAGATTGAAGGAGTGCAGCTTCCGGTAGATTTTGGATGTGCCCAAACAACGAAGGTACTATCATAGATTAAGGAAAACGAGAAATAACATGGACAGGACAGGGACAGCAAACATGTCTGACCCACAGAGCACTAACATGAGAGACAGCAGTCCCAAGCAGGAAGGGGAGACGGTGATGTGTGGGAATCATGTCAGGAGGTCCCAAGGGTAGGGGCCAAGCACAAGCAGGAGTTGTTAGAAGTAGCGCAGCTGCCTGAGGAGGTGGCAGTGATTGAAGTAAAGGCTCAGCAGAAAGGGAAGGAGTGGGCAGACATCAGTGCGAGGAGGACAACAGAAGAACAAGAAGCAACAGAAATTACAAGTGCACAGGAAAGCACTCCAGATGCCAAGTTAGTAAGATTACATGGAGCTGTGATGAACCACTGTAACAGAGGTAAGGCATTGAGGGATTGAGCAAAACAGCAGCTGCGTATTGCGGATCGGAGAGAGCAAGGGGGAGAGAAGATAGTCCTCCCACGGCCAGGTGACCAACTCATGACAAGGGAGCTGGTTGGAAAGACAGGCTTCGCTCCCGGGTGGTGCTCTGGACAAGAGACGCCTGTGTCGGTGCACAGCCCTGGCAAGCCGGCCGGTGGAAACACTGGACTCGGTTAAACTGCATGACTCACCTTCTTGCTGCACCCCCCCCCCCCCCCCCACCACAGACAGAGCGAGAGATCAAGTGTGCCTCATGACGGTGTCTTTGCAGAGAACCTATCAGCGTCAGATCTGATGACACATGAATGCAGAGCCTTGAAGAGCATGTTAAAGTATAGCAGTAACTGTACTCTGTAATGAAGGCTGGTTGCTGACAGTGGATCAGAATAGAAGGCTGTCCAGCTGTCCCCTCCCCCACTTGCCCAAACCACACACCCTTCCTGTCCCCAAAGCCGTCTCCCTCCACCCCTCTCCCTTTTGGTGAGTTCTTGTGTTCTAAACCCTCCATCTTCGGAGTATCCTGCCTCCATGGGGATGATCATTCTCCCCGCCTGACTGTGACTGCAGGTCAGGTTAAGATACAGCTGGAGAGACCACATCAAGGCAATGCTGCAGGACTGGACAGTATGACCCCAGGGTACTGAAGGCCTGTGTGACCCATCTGTCTGGTATTTTGCAGCACTTTTACAATCTAAGCCTGAGTCAGGAGAAGATACCGGTGCTGGGGAAGACTTCCTGCTTGGTTCCTGTACCCAAGAAGGCGACTCCATCTGAATTTACTGACTTTGTACCAATTCCCCTCATCTCATGTAATGAAGGTGCTGGAGAGACTGGTCCTGACTTACCTTGGACCGCAGGTGAGATCTTCATTGGACCCTCTACAGTTTGCCTACCAATCTCATGTAGGGGTGGATGATGCCGTCATCTACCTGTTGCAGAGAGCTCACTCCCACCTGGATGATGCTGGTGACATTGTGAAAATCACATTCTTTTATTTCTCTAGTGCTTTCAATACAACCCAGCCACTACTTCTGAGTGAGAAGCTGCAAAGGATAGGTGTAGACAAATTCACTGTCTCCTAGATTACTGACTACCTGACAGATAGACCCCAGTTTGTACCACTGGCTAGTTCTGTCTGAGATGATGGTGAGTTCTGTTCACACTGTACACCTCAGACTTTCAGTACAAATCTGAGTCTTCTCACTTGCAGAAGTTCTCTGATGACTCTGTGGTGGTTGGGTGTATCAGGGACAGGCGGGAGTTGGAGTACAGAGGGCTGGTGGACAAGTTTATGGAATGGTGTGGGAAGAATCTCCTGCTCTTGAATGTGGCCAAAACCAAGAGATGGTGATTGATTTGAGGACTGTGACGAGTCCTGTATACCCTCTGGGAGAAGTTGTTGCAGTGGTGGAGAAGTACAGATACTTTGGATTTCACCTTGACAACAGGCTTGACTGGAAATTGAACGCCAAGGCTGGTTACAAGGAGGGGATGAGCAGACTCTCTAAGGAAACTGAGATCCTTCAGTGTGTGCTGCAGGATGTTGGAGGTCTTTTACCAGTCTGTTGTAGTGAGAGCAGTCTTCTTTGCAGCTTTATATTGGGGGAAAAGCATTGCTGCTGGTGATACAAGAAGACTAAATAAACCATCAGAAACCTGGATCCATCTTTGGCTCCAGCCTGAACTCTAAATCAAGAGTGGTGGAGAGGAGGTCACTAAACAACTGCTATCCATCATGGACTATCAGGCACATCCTCTCCATCACCTGCTGAATAAGCAGTGGAGCCCCCTTTTGAACAGGCTCACTCAGCTCTGCTGTCACAAGGATCGCGACAGAAAATCTTTCCCAGCAAATGCAATAAGCAGATACAACAGTTCATCTCTGTGCGACAGGAGAACACACATCACAGTACGATAGTCTCTGTTTTATTATTTTGTAAATTATTATTGCACAGTTTTGCACATCATTGCACATTGAAACATTATTATTGCATATATAGTTATTCTGTACTTTATTATTAGTTAATATATTATTATTTATTATTATTATTGCTAAGTTTGCTTTTAAATGTTGCTGCTGTAATGAAAGTACATATAATTATTATTTTTGCATATTTGCACAGTTTATCTTCCTTCACGCATTGGCTGCTTGTCAGTCTTTTTATTGATTCCATTGGATCTCTTTGTTTTACAGTGAATGCCTGTAGGAAAAAGGTATTTCAGGGTTGTATGTTGTGACATAGATGCACTTCAATACTGTAATAAATTTATTTTGAACTTTTGAATTTTGTGATTGTTGGTTTGCCTTCAAAAGAAAGGAGTTTAAATTTGCGAAGTCTGTTCTTCGCGTGCACAGAGCCCTTTGGTGTACAGTGATCTTGATTCTTTTCTGAAGCCATTGCTTTTGCACTTGATTAGATTACAGAAGATTAAATGATTAGATTAAACTTTCGGATATATAGCTTATATTAATTTAGATTAAATGAGATTAGATCAAACCAGGATAAATAGCACCAGAAGGCAATAAATAGAAAATAATAGTAATCTAAATTAAATGCCGAAGATGGTCCTTCCTGTGTCATTTCTCCTGTGAGAGTCTCCATGGTGAGGGCTAGGGAAGAAGTAGATTTCTGTTTGGAAATAAAACAGCAATTGCTGATGGTACTCAGAAGGTCAGGCAGCGTATGTGAAGTAAGAATTAGAATTAATATTTCAAGTTTAGGACTGTGAGAGAGGGGAAAGTTATTTTTTTAGTAGCTGAGAAGGTAGGGGAGCGAATGGGTAGAACAAAGGGAATATCTCAGAGTGAGACCAGATTAATTAACATAACAGCAAAGAAAATAGGATCAAACTAAGTTCTTTTGTCTGTATTAAATGTTGCTAATAATGTTTTGGGAACAAAGAAACATAGAAAACCTACAGCACAATACAGGCCCTTCAGCCCACAAAGCTTAGCTGAACATGACCTTACCTTAGAAATTACCTAGGGTTACCCATGGCCCTGTATTCTTCTAGATTCCATGTACCTATCCAGGAGTCTCTTAAAAGACCCTATTGTATCTGCCTCCACCACTGCCACTGGCAGCCCATTCCACACACTCACCACTCTGCGTTTATATATAAAAAAAAACTTTCCCCTGATATCTCCTCTGTACCTGTTTCCAAGCATCTTAAAACTGTGCCCTCTCATGCAAGCCATTTGAGCCCTGGGAAAAAGCCTCTGACTATCCATACGATCAATGCTTCTCATCATCTTATACACCTCTATCAGGTCACCTCTCATCCTCTGTTGCTCCAAGGAGAAAAGGCTGAGTTCACTCAACCTATTCTCATAAGGCACGCTCCCCAATCCAGGCAACATCCTTGTAAATCTCCTCTGCACCCTTTCTATGGTTTCCACATCCTTCCTGTAGTGAGGTGACCAGAATTGAGCACAGTACTCCAAAGTGGGGTCGGACCAGAGTCCTACATAGCTTCAACATTACCTCTCGGCTCGTAAACTCAATCCCACGATTGATAAAGGCCAATGCACTGTATGTCTTGTTAACCACAGGGTCAACCTGCATAGCAGCTTTGAGTGTCCTATGGACTCGGACCCCAAGATCACCTTTGATCCTCCACTCTGCCGAGTCTTACCATTAATACTATATTCTGCCATCATATTTGACCTACCAAAATGAACCACCTTACACTGACCTGCCACTTCCCAGCCCAGTTTTGCATCCTATCAATGTCCCACTGTAACCTCTGACAGCTCTCCACACTATCCACAACACCCCGAACCTTTGTGTCAGCAGCAAATTTACTAACCCATCCCTCCACTTCTTCATCCAGGTCATTTATAAAAATCATGAAGAGTAGAGGTCCCAGAACAGATCCCTGAGGCACACCACTGGTCACCGGCTTCCATGCAGAATATGACTTGTCTAAAATCACTCTTTGCCTTCTGAGGACAAGGCAGTTCTGGATCTACAAAGCAAAGTCCTCTTGGATCCCATGCCTCCTTACTTTCTCAATAAGCCTTGCATGGGGTACTTTGTCAAATGCCTTGCTGAAATCTATATACACTACATCTATGACTCTTCCTTCATCAATATAAGTGTTCGGCATGGACTAGAAGGGCCAAGATGGCCTGTTTCCATGCTGTAATTGTTATATGGTTAATGTGTTTAGTCACATCCTCAAAAAATTCAATCAGGCTCATAAGGCACAACCTGCCCTTGACAAAGCCATGCTGAATATTCCTAATCATATTATACCTCTCCAAATGTTCATTAATCCTGCCTCTCAGGATCTTCTCCATGATATATAACCAGACTATACTAGAAAAAGAAACAAAATGTTACTGACAGAAAGAGTGAGTTGGGGAATTCATTACTGAGTCTGGCACTTTGCAATATGTCTAGCTGGAAGATGAAGGATTGCTTCTTGAGGTTGCTCTGGGCCTTATTGTGGCACTGCAGAAGGAAAGGAACAGCGAGGTCTGAACGAGAGCAGAACAGAGAATTAAAATGCCAGACAGGGAGCTCAGGGTCACCTCTGAGAAAGTATTGGGCGTCAGTGATCTTCGATATTCAATTGGAATTTAACCTTGGGGTGGTTCTTGTTAAGATATCATGGATTGATGATTCAGTCTTGGATACTCTCAAAAAGTCCTTTGTTAATAACTGTGACATGCCTGGCTCTGGGTCAGAAGGCTGTAGATTCAAACCCAGTTCTTTCAGCTTGAGCACAAAGACATTGTCTGCCAAGGGTGGCTGTGGAGACAAAGAGCTTTAGTCCTTGCCATATCCTCAAAAATCTTCTCTGCACTCCTTCCAGCTTAATCACATCTCTGCTACAACAGGGTGACCAAAACTGTACACCATACTCCAAATGTGATCTAAATGACTTTGACCAGGGTATGAGCAAACACAAGGAAATCTGCAGATGCTGGAAATTCAAACAACACACGCAAAATGCTGGAGGAACACAGCAGGCCAGGCAGCATCTACAGGGAGAAGCACTGTGGATGTTTCGGGCCGAGACCCTTCATCAGGACTAACTGAAAGGAAAGACACTAAGAGATTTGAAAGTAGTGGGGGGAGAGGGAAATGCTAAATGATAGGAGAAGACCAGAGGGGGTGGGGTGAAGCTAAGAGCTGGAAAGGTGATTGCCGGAAGTGATACAGAGCTGGAGAAGGGAAAGGATCATGGGACGGGAGGCCTCGGGAGAAAGAAAGGGGGAGGGGAGAGCACCAGAGGGAGATGGAGAACAGGCAGAGTGATGGGCAAAGAGAGAAAAAAAACAAACAACTAAATATGTCAGGGAATGGGGTAAGAAGGGGAGGAGGGGCATTAACAGAAGTTAGAGAAGTCAATGTTCATGCCATCAGGTTGGAGGCTGCCCAGCCAGAATATAAGATGTTGTTCCTCCAATCTGAATGTGGATTCATCTTGATAGTAGAGGAGGCCATGGATAGACATATCAGAATGGGAATGGGACGTGGAATTAAAATGTGTGGCCACTGGGAGATCCTGTTTTCTCTGGCAGACCGAGCATAAGTGTTCAGCAAAATGGTCTCCCAGTCTGCGTCAGGTCTCACCAATATATAAAAGGCTACACCGGGAGCACCAGACGCAGTATACCACACCAAGTGCCACTTCACCTGGAAGGACTGTCTGGGGCCCTGAATGGTGGTAAGTGTAAGGGCAGGTGTAGCACTTGTTTTGTTTACAAGGATAAGTGCCAGGCGGGAGATCGGTGGGAAGGGATGGGGGGAGATGAATGGACAAGGGAGTCGCGTAGGGAGTGATCCCTGCGGAAAGCAGAAAGGGGGGGGAGGGAAAGATATGCTTGGTAGTGGGATCCCTTTGGAGGTGGCGGAAGTTATGGAGAATTATACGTTGAACCTGGAGGCTGGTGGGGTGGTAGGTGAGGACAAGGGAAACCCTATCCCAAGTGGGGTGGTGGGTGGATGGGGTGAGGGCAGATGTGCGGGAATTGGGAGAGATGTGTTTGAGAGCAGAGTTGATGGTGGAAGAAGGGAAGCTCCTTTGTTTAAAAAAGGAAGACATCTCCTTCTTCCTGGAATGAAAAGCCTCATCCTGAAAGCAGATGTGGCGGAGACGGAGGAATTGTGAGAAGGGGATAGCATTTTTGCAAGAGACAGGGTGGGAAGAGGAATAGTCCAGGTAGCTGTGAGAGTCTGTAGGCTTACAGTAGATAAGCCATCTCCAGAGATGGAGACAGAAAGATCAAGAAAGGGAAGGGAGGTGTTGGAAATGGACCAGATAAATTTGAGGGCAGGGTGAAAGTTGGAGGCAAAGTTAATGAAGTCAATGAGCTCAGCATGTGTGCAGGAGGCAGTGCCAATGCAGTCGTTGATGTAGCAAAGGAAAAGAGGGGGATAGATACCGGTATAGACTTGGAACATGGACTGTTCCACAAAGCCAACAAAAAGGCAGGCATAACTGGGACCCATGCGGGTGCCCATGGCTACACCCTTGGTTTGGAGGAAGTGGGAGGAGCCAAAGGAGAAATTATTGAGAGTAAGAACTAATTCCGCTTGACAGAGCAGAGTGGTGGTAGAGGGGAATTGGTTAGGTCTGGAATCCAAAAAGAAGCGAAGAGCTTTGAGACCATCTCGGTGGGGGATGGAGGTATATAGGGACTGGATATCCATGGTGAAAATAAGGCAGTGTGGGCCAGGGAACTTAAAATCATTGAAAAAATTCAAAGCGCAAGATGTGTTACGAACATAGGTGGGAAGAGATTGAACAGTGGGGGATAAGACAGTGTCAAGGTATGCAGAAATGAGTTCGGTGGGGCAGGAGCAAGCTGAGACAATAGGTCTATCTGGACAGGCAGGTTTGTGGATCTTGGGTAGGAGGTAGAAACGGGAAGTGCGGTGTGTGGGAACTATGAGGCTGGTGGCAGTGGATGGGAGATCCCCAGAGCTGATAAAGTTGGTGATGGTATAGGAGACAGTGGCCTGGTGCTCCTTAGTGGGGTCATGATCATGTGAAGTCAGTACTTTCAAATCTCTTGCTATCTTTCCTTTCAGTTAGTTCTGACGAAGGGTCTCTGCCTGAAACATCGACAGTGCTTCTCCCTATAGATGCTGCCTGGCCTGCTGTGTTCCACCAGCATTTTGTGTGTGTTGTTTGACCATGGTATGATTGTTGGTGCCAGATGGGGTGGTTTGAGTATCTCAGAAGCTGCTGATCTCCAAGGGACTTCACGCACAACAGACACTAGAGTTTTCAGAGAAGGTGTGAGAAAACAAAAAAAAATATCTGATGTGCAGCAGTTCTGTGGGCAACAACGTTTTGTTAATGAGAGGGGTCAGAGGAGAACGGCCAGACTGGTTCTAACTGACAGGAAGGCGACAGTAACTCAGTATTACAACAGTGGTGTACAGAAGAGCATCTCTGAAGGCACAACACATTGAACTTTGAAGCGGATGGGCTCCAGCAGCAGAAAACCACAACTATGCGCTCGGTGGTTACATTATTAGCTACCTCCTGTACCTAATAAAGTGGCCACTGAGTGTACGACTGTAACGTAACTCTATAAAGAATAACGTATTTTCCTCCCTCTTGTCACATCAGAGATCCATCAGAAAAGGCAAAATGTGTAATTTCCTGATCAAAGTGTTTATTAAATTGTGTTCATGCTATTGGCATGCCTGGTGGCACCCGGAGACACCCGCTCAGCATACGTTGGGCTGTGCCAGTTGCTGATGCAAACGACACATATCACTGTACATCAGAGTCAATTCAATCAGAACCAGGTTTAATATCTCTGGCATATGTTATGAAATTAGTAAAGTTACAGCAGCTGTACAGTACAATAGAAAAGAAAAACAAGCTATATATTACATAAGATATACACACACAGACGTATAAAAGCTCCTGTATCTCCTCACTGATGGTAGTAATGAGAAGAGGGTATTTCCTGGATGATATTCACCATTATTTTGGGGGTTTTTAAGCAGGCTGGTTTGAAAAAGTCACTGAGTAATTACCATCAACAACCACTTGCAATACTGGAGGAAACGACACACTGGACCACTGTTACACTGAGATCAAGAGTGCTTACTGTGCTATTCCACGCCCTCACTTCAGAAAGTCAGATCACCTGCCTGTACTTCTACTCCCTGAGTACAGGCAGAGACTGAAGACTGCAGCGCCAGTAGTGAGGACCAAGAAGGTGTGGACAAGGGAAGCACAGGAGCACCTACAGGACTGCTTTGAATCAGTGGACTGGACTGTATTCAGGGATTCATCTTCAAATCTGGAAGAGTATGCACAGTTGTTACCGACTTGACCTGTGTGGATGCGTGCGTGCCTGCAAAAACTTGCTGTACATTCCCAAACCAAAATCCGTGGATGAACCAGGAAGTTTATAGTCTGCTGAGGGCTGGAATATGGCATTTAATTCTGGCAACTAGGTCTGTACAAGAAAGCCAGGTATGACTTGCGGAGGACTAGTTCAAGAGTGAAGAAACAGTTCCAAGTGAGGTTGGAGGTGACATCGGATGCACGTCAACTCTGGCAGGGTTTGCTGGACATTACTTCCTACAAAGTGAAACCCAATAGCATGAATGGCAGTGATGCTTCACACCAGATGAGCTCAGCTGCAGGGAGAGTACAACTACATCTATGAAGATCCCGGCTACATCTAGTGACCCTGTGATCTCTGTCACGGAGGCCAATGTCAGGCTGTCTTTCAGGAGCATGAGCCCTCACAAGGTGGCTGGCCCTGATGGAGTATGCGGTTAGGCTCTGAAAACCTGTGCCAGCCAACTGGTGGGAGTATTCAAGGACATTTTCAACCTCTTACTGCTACGGGCAGAAGTTCCTATCTGCTTCAAAAAGATAACAATTATACCAGTGCCTAAGAAGAGTAGTATGAGCTGCCTAATGACTATAGCCCAGAAGTACTCACATCTACGGTAATGAAATGCGTTGAGAGGTTGGTCATGGCTAGAGTGAATGCCTGCCTCAGCAAGGACCTGGGCACATGGTAATATGCCTTTTGCCCCAATAGGTCTATGCAGACGCTGTCTCAATGGCTCTTCACATGGCCTTAGGTCACCTGGACAATACAAACACCTGTATCAGGAAACTGTTCATTGACTATAGCTCAGTGGTTAACTCCATCATTCCTACAGTCCTGATAAATTTCTGCACCTGGGCCTCTGTGCCTCCCTCTGTAATTGGATCCTTGACTTCCTAACCGGAAGATCACAATCTATGCAGATTGGTGATAGCATTTCCTCCTCGCTGACCATCAACACTGGTGCACCTCAGGGGTGTGTGCTTAGCCCACTGCTCTGCTCTCTCTATACCCATGACTGTCGCTAGGTATAGTTCAAATGCCATCTATAAACTTGCTGATGATAGATCTATCATTGGTAGAATCTCAGATGGAATCGAGAGGGCGTACAGGAGCAAGGTACACTAGGTAGTGGAGTGGTGTCACAGCAACAACCTTGCACTCAACGTCAGTAAGACAGAGTGCTGATTGTAGCCTTCAGGAAGGGTAAAATCAGTGAATAGGAACCAATCCTCATTGATGGATCAGGAGTGGGGAGAGTGAGCAATTTCAAATTCCTGGGTGTTAAGTTCTCTGATCCCGACGTATTGATGCAACTACAAAGAAGGCAAGACAGCGGCTATATTTCATTAGGAGTTTGAAGGGATTTTGTTTGTCACCTGTGTAATGGCTTCTCTGTAATGTTCACAGCTGAGATAATGGTTCCTCTGTAGCAGCGATGTTTGGGTTATGGCTGGAGATAGTATGACTATAGTATACATGTTAGCCAATCGAGATTGTTGTTTTGCCTTGTGTATCTGGAAGGATGTTGTTTTCATGGTCGAGGAGAGATGAAGAGGGAAGATGCGTGTGGAGAGAGCTGGTAGACCACCGGACGGAGTGGACTGGGATTTGAGGGTCCGAAGGCTAGAGACGCTCAGAGGAGACCAATGGTGTAAGAAAGACTACTGAGTGAGCTCCAATGTGACTTTGACTTGACTTGGGCTCGTTTTGTTGTTTATTTTCATTACTAACCCTATATTCAGAATAAGATTCATAAAGTTCAATCATTTAATTGCATATGGTGTACTGTCTGATATTCTGCATTGTGGGTTTATAACTAGGGGTACATTACACAGCATCCACAGAAACGTGATTACCAGTTTGGCGGGGCCAAAGGCTGTTTCTCCTGGATGAACATGAGCTGGGCGAGCCTGAGGGTCACATCTGAAACACTGGGAAACTTGTATAAATGTACTGCGGAGAGCATTCTGACAGGCTGCATCACTGTCTGCTATGGAAGTGGGGCAACTTCACAGGACCAAAAGCAGCTACATAAAGTTGTATAATTAGTCAGCTCTATCTCAAGTACTGACCTCTGTAGTATCCAAAACATCTTCAAGGACTGGGGCCTCAAAAAGGACGCCCTACTCCTGGGGCATACCCTCTTCTCACTGTTACCATCAGGTAGGAGGTACAGAAGCCTGAAGGCACACACTCAGCGATTCAGGAACAGCTTCTTACCCTCTGCCATCCGATTCCTAAATGGACATTGGACCCTTGAACACTACTTCACTTCTTTAATACACAGGTATCCCCCGTTTTTCGAAAGTTTGCTTTACAACACCTCACTGTTACGAAAGACTTACATTAGTTACCTGTTTTCGCTAATAGAAGGTGTTGTCACTGTTATGAAAAAAGCAGCGCGTGCCTCAAGCAGCCAAGATCCTCCCCCAGAACTGCACTCTAGCCCCCATTGCTTAAACACGTGCCTGTGAGCATCTGTACTTTATGTTGATTTATTTTGTGCATCCATTAGCAAGATGAGTTCTAAGGTGTCAGAAAAGCCTAAAAGAGCTCATAAGGGTGTTACACTTAGCGCAAAACTAGACATAATTAAGCATTTCGATCGTGGTGAACGAAGTAAGGACAATGTGAGTTTGGCTTGTGGAAGTTGGCGAAGATGATGTTGAAGATGTTTTGGCATCCCATGACCAAGAAGTGATAGATGAAGAGCTGATGCAATTGGAAGAGGAAAGGATAACAATCGAAACCGAACGCAGGAACTGAACGTGAAGTAACTGCATGAGATTTTCGCTGCAATTGACAACGTTACAATGATTGCAGAAAAGCATGACTTTAATTTTGAAAGGGTACATAGGCTTAGGGCATATTTGCAGGATGGTTTGAGTGCTTACAAAAAACTGTATGATAGAAAAATGTGCGAGGTTAAGCATACTGTCGTTTTTCAAGACTTCCACATCAGCCACAGCAGACAACGAGCCTCAACCTTTGACATCGAGGCAGGCAGACATAGAAGGTGACCTGCCGGCCCTGATGGAAACAAATGACGATGATATGACACCCCAGTGTCCCACCACCCCAACCTCCGACAACTCAGCCTAACACACCATCATCAGTGTGCTCGCTGTCTTCCCGATTCCGGTAAGTGATACTACGCTGTACATAAATTATTTCTATTTTATATAGGCTGTGTATTTTTATGTGTTATTTGGTACAATTTGGCAGCTTCAGAGCTTAAAGGTTACTGGAGAGAGGGTGCTTCTGCCGAGAGCGCTTGTGTGAGATTTTCTCTACGATGAACACCACTGCAATAATTGCAGAAAAGTATTCCTACTTTATATAAGCTGTGTATTTATCAAATCATTCCTGCTTTTACTATATGTTACTGTTATTTTAGGTTTTATGTGTTATTTGGCATGATCTGGTAGGTTATTTTTTGAGTCTGCGAGCACTCACAAATTCTTCCCTCTAAATAAATGGTAATTGCTTCTTCACTTTACGACTTTCCAGCTTACAAACCGTTTCATAGGAACGCTCTACCTTCGGATGGCGGGGGAAACCTGTATATTAATTCTGTCTTTGTACTACCTTTAATTTATTTAATATATATATACTTACTGTAATTGATGTACTTTTTTTATATTATCTTGTATTGCATTGTACTGCTGTTGTTAAGTTAACAAATTTCACGACACATGCCGGTGATAATAAACCTGATTCTGAATCCTTAATGATGGATGTTGAAGAGGCTTGTTCCCATGATGGGACTGTCTGAGCTAATAGCCAGCTGCAGCTTTTTTTCTGACCCTGTGCAGTGGCCCCTCTATACCAGACAGCGAAGCAACCAGTTAGAATGCTCTCCAAGGTCCACCTGTGGAAATTTGGTGACAGAGCGAATCTTCTCGTGTGATAAATAAAGCCAACCTTTCGCCAAGTAATTCCAGCTGGCCAAGCGTGGAGTTAAAGGAAAGAATGTAACCACGGTATTAAGTGATCAGCGATAATTCACTAAAACAAGCAGCCAGAATTAGGAGGTTCTTTGAGTTTGATCTTGATCCACAGGTGGCTGTAGGAATTTTGCTAAAGCTGGATTGACTAGATCATCCCTTTATTTGATTTGTTTTGATTATGATTTGTTTATACGATAGAGTTTCGGGTGTGTGCATGTTGATATTTTTTCTGATCCTGAGCCTAGGCATTCAAGTGAACCCAACTGTCTCTTTCTGATAGCACACAAGAACAGAGAGGCAGAGGGCAAGTTTCTGCAAACAAACACTAATACCCAGGGATCAAGCTGTAGTGAGAGTAGAGACATATCTCTTCTCTGAGGTTTTATAAGTGAAATTCTTGCATTGATGTCTGTGGAACCAAGTAAAAGTGATATACACATCAATAGAATTTGGGGGCAGAATAAACAAACTGCTGGAGGAACATAGAGGAATAGACACAAGATGTTTGAGGAACTCGGCAGGTCAGGCAGCATCTACGGAAAGGAATAAATAGTCATCATTTCAGGCTGAGACCCTTCATCAGTGGTCGTTATGAAATGTCTTGGCCTGAAACATCAACACGTATTCCCCTGCATAGATGTTGCCTGGCCTGCTGAGTTCCTCCAGCATTTAGTGCAGGCTTCTTGGGATTTCCAGCGTCCGTAGAATCTTGTGTGTTTTTAATTTGCTGGAGGAGCTTAGTGGGCATGTCTCTTCTGTTTCCAGAAGATGCTTAGGACAGGGATGATTATTTATTGCCCACCTCTGATGGTCTTTGTGGAAGTCCCAGCAAACTTCCACTGAGCTTATAAAACTTAATGGATACAGCCCAGGTAAAGTTCTCTTCACCATTAAGCACATTTATACGAAATGCTATTGCACAAAAGCAGCATCCAACATCAAGGACATGTACCATCTAGGCCATACTATCTTCTCACTGCTGTCATCAGGAAAAGGTACAGGAGCCTTTTAGTCCCACACTACCAGGTTCAGGAACAGTTATTACCAGGCTTCTGAACCAGAGTGGATAACTTCACACACCCCAACCAGTACTGACCTGATTCCACCACCTCATGTTCTCAATAAGTTTTTATTTATCTTTCTTATTTATTTTGTATTTGCAAAGTCTTTTGCATTTTGGTTGTTTGTCCATCTTTGATGTGTGCAGTTTTTCACTGATTCTTTGGGTAATATACAGTGACAATCATGTACTTTGATAATAAATTTATTTTGAATTTTGAAGGACAGAAGGCTGTGTGGCGCAGGTGCCACCGGGCTGTTGTGGGAAGGACTTAGAGGTGCAAAAGGACTAGGGAGTCCTCGTGCAGGATTCTCTAAAGGTTACTTGCAGGTTGAGCTGGTGATAGGGAAGTTATGTTGATTTCCAGCAATTTAATCCAATGTTCTTTCAGGAATCAGGAGAGAGGCACAAAACTTATTGTTTTATGATCATTTTTATTAGGATTTGATAGAACAAGGGGAGGTTGAACTGCCAGTGAAGAGGTCTAGTAAGCAACGAGAGAGACAAAGGAACAAAGAAGGCACCTAGCATAGAACTGCTATTTCTATACCACCGAGATAAGAAAGATTTTATTCAGATATATACATAAGAATTAGCCAATGAGAGAGTACTCATTTGAACACCGCAGTACCAAGTTAACTAATGACAAAACACTTATTCAAGTAGTGCTGAGCAGAGAAGCTCCCAGAATTATACTCTTTGGGTATCACCACTAGAGGCATATTAAACTGTCATAGGCATTTAAGAACTACTTAAAATATAAGCAGATAGTACATTGTTAAACTGCAAAGAAAATAACGATTGAACAGTCAAATCCCACAATACCCCCTTTGATTCTAAATTACACATTTAGAATCATTACATCAGAACATTCAGAGCTAGGAAAAACTGTGGCATCTTATTTATGCATAAAATAATCAAAAAGCTATTTAAGTAATGAAACACCAAAGGTTATATATTCTTCAAAGTATCCACAAGATTATGTCATTTTTAGGTAGATTAGTAGGCACACTTACACCAGTTTAATGATCACCTTTAAATAAGAATAAAATGTAAATTATGACAAGGCATCTGAGCCATCCGTTGGTCAGGGTTGATCATTGATATTGCATTCTAGCTGTCCGGATACACAAGTCAAGGCAGTACAATACAGGGAACAAGCTGTTGTCCATGTAGCAGGCTCTCCCTCTCCACACACCTGATGAATCTAAAGGAACAGCAGAGGCTGATACAGTTTGGCACCAGTAACATTGCAGGAGTGTTGAAATCAATGTAGGACTGCCTTTGAGATTCTAGCTCTGGACGTTTCCTTGTGGTTTACTCCCAAAGCCTTCTGCACGAGTGGGTGTAATCATGTGGTATCAGAGGTTTGAGATCAGAGTTTTCCTTCTGCCAACCCTAACTGACGAGTCTCATCCACCTGGTGACTGGTCTTAAAGTGCCAGAAACCCTCCTATCAGTAGAAATGGTTCAGCCGGGCTTAGTAGCTAAGCCACATCTGAAGACCAGGAGATGGACTTGGTTGTTAGAGGCTTGAGTCACATGGCATTGGGAGCATTTAATAGGCAATGGGAGCTTATCTCCATTACCAGCCCCGGCTATAACAACTTCAAGTAACCAAGCTGACAGGCATATTAACATAACTCGTAATATTGAGTAATCCCAGCTTCCAAGGCTTGAATGAATCCAAAGAAATCCAATCGATTAGATTGAAGTATTTTACCTGTTTCTTTATGAATACCATCAGCCAAATTAGTTATGTCTTCAGACTCATCAGGTTTGTAAGTATTACACTCCTTGCCTGCTAAGAGAATATCTAACACTATATGATTTTAAAAGACCACCTTACACATGGTGATCATTTCTGTTGATACATTTCCCAAGGCTCCTTTGATTACTCTTTCTTCTGTAGCAACATTTTTCATCTCTCCTATACTCCTCAGAATACCATAAAATGAGAATAGATGCAAAACGATCTCCTTCTGAAATGTGTTTTCACTCCTAGATTCAGGAGGTAAATGTAAGGTGTGTGTATGTCTTGTGGCATGAAAAACATACCCAAAATAACATGATCCTAACCAGTTATGGGAAGAGGCTCAATTTTCATATATAAAGTATGTATTCTTCCACGAACTTGGACTATTTCTTATTACTTCACAGGAGCTTTGTGGAATTGTAATACTTTTTTCCAATCATCAATAAAAATAACAGGATCATCACCCATTTAGGACAATGTAGAGTGTAATTACATGAACTATGCCCAAATGGAATGGTACCTTCTGAACTCAAGCCCAAGGTAGCTTTTATAGTAAACACATGAAAAGATTTATTATTTCCATCAATAACATTAGATATGGATAGACTCAGGATAAAACAAGAACAGACGTGATTCACTAAATCATGCTGGATATATTTACATAATTGATGCAGTTTAAGACAATATGATCATTGTGTATTTATGTCTCCTTTGAGAAAAATGAATCATAAGCATAATGTCAACATTGTTGATGGAATGTTTAATAAAGAGGGTGAATGTTTGTTCTGCATCTGAGGAAATGCTTAGCATTGATGAATATTTTGAAGTGTGTGGTATATTTTGACATTCCCGACAGCTCAGGTCATCAACAGCATCAGCAAGTCCGTCTGATGAGAGTATCAGACTTGAGAGTATACTTTATGAGTCATCTCAACTGGCTCATTATGAGAAGGGAAAATTGGCAAAGATACAACAGCAAATAATAATATTAGAACAATCTTCATAAAGTCCGGTAGTTGTTGACTTGCGTGAAGTTTTCTGGCTGGTCAGTGATTTGCTCACTGTAGCCCAGCAGCTTCGGCGCTATGACAGAGGTCACTAGCATGTTAACCACAGTACTCCTCCTTGTTGGGCACCACTTTAGCTCACTTGCAGTGACTGGCGTGTATTCACTGACTTTTATCTTCTACTTTCACTGCTGCATTGGTGATTAACAGCACTGAATAGACCCCTCCCATCCAGCTTCCAGCCGTTCCTTACGCTGTTTTTAAAATCAGCTCACACTCACCAGCAGCCCTGCTTCTGATGGGCCACTCCAAGCAGTAGAAACCTGTTGAGAAGCAGACTGTACAATCTTGGTTAATTTCACACAATATTTAACTAAATTGCCTGCCATAATGCATTTATCAGCTTCTCTGAGATCAAGGGTGGTGACATAGGACATCCTGTTACCACCTCAAACTTAGTTTAGCTTTTCTTGTTTGGGGTTGTTCGGATGCTACATAAAACCACAGGAAGAACCATAGGCCATGATAGGCCTTTCTCAGTTGTTGTTGCACGTTTGACTTGTTTTGATGAGTCTGGGTGATGTGGACAATGAAAGCACCATTCAATGTTGATCAGTCGACATAGTTCCTGACCAACAGTCCCAGTGAAATGTGTTCCTTGGTCACAGTCAATGTGACATGCCAATCCCCATCTAGGAATATTATCCACTATTACTAGTATGTCTGAGTATCCTTGACACTTTGTTAAAGAAATGTAGTCCACATACAAGTGTAAAAATGGACCGGATGGGGCAGGAGCACAAAATTGTGGTGGCTTTCCGCTGCTCCAGGATTCATTTTCTGGCATGTCATGCATCTTTCAAATGTTTGTCGAGCTTGTGCCTTGAACTCTGAATTCCACCACCACTGGGAGAATCTGTTGATAATCTTTTGCACTCCAGTGTGCCGTAGGGTGTGTTTCTGCTGTGCCAGATAAGGAAGCAACTGAGTTGAAGCTTCAAGTCTATGAGCAGTGCCATATCTCCATCATCCTTCTCTGTTTAATCTTGAACCATTCTCCATCCAGAACCACTTATTCTATGGAGAGTATCGAGCTTGCATCTCTTGAATACCTTATATGTCCGTCTGTGATACAGAGTTCAACTTTGTTTCCATAGTTCCAGTTGTTTGGTTCACTCCAGATGTTCCTGGTACTTTGATCTCTTTTGCTCATTTCTGTTCTGATCTCTTTGCAATTTCATTGCGAATGCATTTCCATGGTTTTCTATTGTCACTTCACCTTGGAGAGGCATTTACATTTAAATACAGCGACTTCTGACCACAATTGTATGACATTCATGAGTTCATGTACTAGTTGGCCGTTTGTGATTGATATTCCTACAGCTGTAAGGATCTCCATGGGTTTCTGAACTCATGACCATCTCCCAAAGCATACTGAGAATCAGTGTAGATATTAGTGGATCTTCCTCCTACCGACTTATTGGTTTCAATCAAAGCTTTTAGTTCTGCCTGTTGCACCAGATACCAGAAACCATGCTTCCTGATGTCAGCGTTTCAGTTCCAGAAACAACCATTCGAATTCCCCTCTCAATCACTGAGGAGCCATCACTGTACAGAATCAAATCTTTGGCAGAGGAATAATTAATCAATAAGATGCCTTCAGTCTCCATGTTCTTGGAGTTAAGACTGCTATCATGTGTTTCTCGTTGACATACAGGATAAATGGTTCACCTGTATCAGAGATTCTTAATGAAAGTGCTGTACACAATGCCACCTTTAAATTTTGAAACACGTTTTGTTCTTCATTAAGATGATTCCAGGAATGAAAAGGTTATTATACGAGGAGAGTTTGATGTCTCTGGGTCTGTTTTCACTGGAATTTAGAGGGATGGCAGGGGTGGGGGGGGGGATTCTCATTGAAACCTTTTGAATGTTTAAAGGCCTAGAATATAGTCCACTATTACTAGTATGTCTGAGTATCCTTGACACTTTGGTAAAGAAATGCAGTCCACATACAAGTGTAAAAATGGACCAGGTGGGGCAGGAGCACAAAATTGTGGTGGCTGTGGAAAGGATGTGGAATGATAGATGTGGAAAGGATGTTTCCCATGGTGGGGGAGTCTAGGACAAGAGGGCACAGCCTTAGGATAGAGGGGCATCCATTTAAAAAAGAGATGAGGAGAAATTTCTTTAGCCAGAAGGTGGCGAATTGAATAACAGAGCAGATTCAATGGGCCGAATGGCCTAATTCTGCTTCTATGTTTTGTGGTCTTACGAGTCACAGGATTGTCAGAGCCTTTCAGCAGATTGTTGAGTGGTTAAGCAATAGTTGATGGATCTGCCACTAGCTTGTCAATACATTAATTAACAATGGTTTCATCTTCAATCCTGTGTGCCTTCACTTCCATGGTCTTTATTGGAGCAAGCTGTGATATACAGTAATTGTCAATCTGATTGTTTCATCTATCATCCTCTCTTGAGCCACTAGGGGCCGCTGTAGGGTCGATGTCATATCCATCCTGTAATTCTTTGGAATTCAGATGGAATCTCTGTCTCCAGAGTCTATCAGACGTAGGCTATAGCTATCTGGACTCCAGAAAGTGGCACTGCACAGGGAGAATGTTCGATGTGAGCTGCAATTCCTCAGGCAGAGCTTCAGAAGTAGCTGTTTCCCAGGGCAGAGCACCAGCATCACTAGTGTCACTAGCAGGACTGCCCACTTGAAGTCGTGGCTGTGCATTTCCATTACGTTTCCATTTACTTCTGAGCTCTGCACAATGCGCTTCTACTGAAATACTGTGAGGTTCTCTCGCTCATGACAGAGGTCTACTAAGCAAAGACAGACAAAGGAACAATGGCGCCAAACATAGAACAGCTATGTTTATACCACAATGATAAGAAAAACGCCATTCAAATATATAGATAATAACTAACCAATGAGAAAGTACTCATCCGAATACTGCAATACTAAGTTAACCAAAGATAAAACACTTATTCAAGTAATGCAGAACAAGGAAGCTTCCAGAATTATACCTTGTATATTCACTAAAGATATATCAAACTGTTACATGCATATAACAATTATTTAAAATACAGGCAGATAATCAATTATTAAACTGCAAAGAAAATTACAATTAAACAGTCTAATCTAAGAATTAAACAGTCGGAGCCAACAGGGAAATATAATGTTAGCATTCACTTTGGGAAGACGAGAATATAAAAGCAAAGATGGAATACTCGGGCTTTGTTAGGCACTGGTTGGACCACACTTGGAGTATTGTGAGCAGTCTTGAGCCCCTTATCTAAGAAAGGATATGCTAATATTAGAGACGGTCCGGAGGTTCATTAGAATGATCCAGGGAATAAAGGGGTTAGTGTATAAAGAGCATTCGATGGCTCTGAGCCTGCACTTGCTGGAGCTATGAAACATGAGGGAGCACATCATTGAAATCTATCGAATATTGAAATGCCCAGACACAGTGGATGTGGAGAGGATGTCTCCTACAGCAGGGCAGTATAGGACCAGAGGGCACAGTCTCAAAATAGAGGGGCAACCCTTCAGAAGAGAGATGAGGAGGAATTTCTTTAGTGCAAGGGTGGTGAATCTGTGGAATTCATTGCCACAGACAGCTGTGCAGGCCAAGTCATTGGGTATATTAAAGATGGAGGTTGACAGATTCTTAATTAGTTAAGGCATTAAAGGTTACAGGGAGAAGGCGGGGAATGAGGTTGAGAGGGATAATAAATCAATCTTCATGCAGACTTGATGGGCTGAATGGCCTAATTCTGTTCCTATGTCTTACAGTCTTATGACCAGAGAGCGGATGGACTTCTGTCCATCTATTAACAGGATTATGGGTAATCGATCTAGCACGTACCACCAAACTCAAGGGCAGCTTCTCACCCACTGTTATCAGACTCGAATGGACATCTCATCCACTAAATATGAACTTTTAATCTCTCCATCTACCTTGCCATGGCCCTTGTACTCTATCTGCTTACTTGCATTGCACTTTCTCTGTAACTATGTTCTGATTCTGTTTATCCTTGTACAATTTATCTATGGCATGATCTGCTGGGATGCCACACTGGACTAAATCTTTTCACTGCATTCCAGTACATGTAACATTAGTAGATCAATTTTACACTCATACCATCCACTGAGTGAGGATGGGCCCTCTCAGAACCCCCTTAAATAGATCACCTTTTACCCTTAACCTACGACCTCTAGTTTCCATGACCCCTATGACTTCACCAGCTACCTCGTCCTTCAGGGGCCTGCTGGCCCATTCACAGACGAGAGTGTTGTCCCTGCCTCGCACTCATTGCCTACCACAGAACCTGTAACATCAGAAGATCTGCACTAGAAGAACAAAAAAACGGAGAAATGGCCGAGATCCTGAATAATTATTAACAATCGCTTCATGGAAATCAGAAAAGCATTCTAATAATATTCGATCGCCAAGGCTATAGAGAGGAAGGAACTCAAAACAATCTCTATCAGTGGAGATAAAACACAGGGCAACCCAATAGGCCAAGGGCCATCGAGAGAGGATCTCAGAGAAACTGTACTAATCTACCAAAGGGATAGATAAGAAAGAGACAGGGAAGTTGTTTCCACTGTAGCTAGGGAACATGAGAATAGATTTAGGATGGAGGCTTTTCCCAGAGAGCAGTGTCACTCGTTTTCCCCACACAGCCTACAATACAACTCTCAAGACATTTTTTCCTCTCTTCACACTTTTCTCCTTCTCTCCATTGCACTTTATGCAGTTATTTTGTTGTATCTCTCCCTTAATCTTTATTCCTTTGTCATTCTTTCCTTCTCTCTGCCTCTTTTAGTTACTGTGCCTTCCACCCCTTTTAATTTTCTCAGAGTCTCTTTTTTATTTTCCACCTACTTCTTCCATTATTAATAAGTGACCTAATATTTTGCAATGCTAGTGATCGGGGTTCAATTCCCACCGCTGCCTGTAAGAGTCTGGACGTTCTCCCTGTGACTGTACGGGTTTCCTCCGGGTGCTCCAGTTTCCTCCCACATTCAAAACGAGTTAGGGTTAGTGAGTTGTGGGCATGCAATTTTGGCGACGGATGAATGGTGACATTTGTGGGCTGGCCCCAGCACATCCCAGGACTGTGCTGGTCATTGATGCAAACAACACATTTCACTGTACAGTACTGTGCAAAAACCTTTGATATACATGTATATGTATATACACATAGGTATTTTATATAGTGTTCAACCCCCCCCCCGGAAGTTTTCATGTTTTATTGTTTTACAACATTGAATCACAGTGGATTTAATTTGGCTTTTTTGACACTGATCAATGGAAAACAACTCTTTCATGTTAAAGTGAAAATAGATCTCTACAAGGCGACTTGTAGACAAGTCACATAATTAGTTAAATGGAGATCACTGTGTGCAGTCAAGGTGTTTCTATTGATTGTAGTAACAATACACCTGTATCTGGAAGGTCCAACTGCTGGTAAGTCAGTCAGTATCCTGGCAAAAACTACACCATGAAGACAAAAAACTCTCTAAGCAACTCTGTGTAAAGATTATTGAAAAGCACAACTCAGGAAATGAATACAAGAAAATTGGAGTACAGTTAAGTCAATTATCAAGAAATGTAAAGAATATAGCACAGCTGTAAATTTGCCTAGGGCAGGCCATCCTCAAAAACTGAGTGACCATGCAAGAAGGGGACTGGTGAGGGAGGCCACCAAGAGACCCATGACAACTCTGGAGGAGTTACAAGCTTCAGTGGTGGAGATAGGAGAGACTGCCCATACGTAGATGGCTTGTGTGCCTAAGATTTTTGCACAGTACTGTATCTACTAAATGTTTATCAATATTAACAAGAACTTAAGACTCACAGATAATGTTATTTCAAGGGCAAATAAAGAGAGGGTCGAGATGGATGTTTTTCCACTGTGAGCTTCAAATCAAATTATAATTAACCCACACAGGAAATGATATAAAGAACACTTTACTGTACAATTCAGAAGTCTTAGGCACTCTGGCTATATATATCAAATCAAATCAAGTTTAATTGTCATTCGAACTATACATGGATACAGCTGAATGCAACAGCGTCCCTCTGGGACCAAGATGCAGAAACAAACACCGCATTCAAAATAATGAGAAAGGGAAAAAAGAACATAGTCACATAAGAGAACAAATTTTTAGACAAAGTTCCTGAGCCATACATGTGCCAAAGGCTGTAGTTTTTGATATTTTGATGTTTATGTGACAAGTAAAGCTGATGTTTATGTTTTAAAATTGAAAGGTTTGAAATTCAGTAATATTTAGTCCCTGGGATATAGAATCCTTCAGATGTGAAAATTTAAAAAAACCTTTTCAGGTTCACAGCTAGAAAACAATGGGTCCAAAATGGTGTCTCTACCTTATGAGCCCTTACAGTTTAGAAGAATGAGCAGTGACCAGGTACACAGGATCTTAACGGGGCTTGACAAGGTGGACACTGAGATGCTTTCAAAAGTGGGAGTCTCAAACAAGGAGAAATAGTTAGAAGATAAAAGGCTGACCATTTGATATGTGTAGAAATATGTTTTCGCAGAAAGTGGTGTATCATTGGAATTCCCTGTCCCAGTGGGTGGGGGAAGTTGGATCATTAGATGTATTTAAGGTGGAGGTGGATAAATATTTGGGAGATTACGGAGTAGAAGTGTTTTGGGAATTGGCAGAGGAGAGGAGTTGACGTCGACAGAGATCAGCCATGTTGGACAACAGGGCTGGCTTGAGTTTCTTGTTCTTGCACCCATTTTACGTGTTCTGGTATGTGAAGAGCTTTGTCTGGCTAAAGTGAGAGGAGGCAGAAGGGGAAAATGGTGAGCCTTTCGCACAGGAACACATGCAATAAGGAAAGACAGCAGAGATGGTGTAGAGAGTTCCTTGCCAATCCCGCATTCCAAGCCTAGCATTCCTGCAGGGAAGCAGCTGCCTCTGGAGCTCACCAGTGCCACGACCGTATCGGAGAAACTCGATTCGGAAGACTGCTGAGAAGCAGGTTTATTATAAAGGACGGGACAAAGCTGGGGCACTCGTAATGTGGATGGAATCCAGAATCCTTAAACTGTCTGTGAATACCTCCTGAAATACTGAGTAGCCACAATAACGTTGCTGCTGTGCTTTTTATACCTCAGACTGAATCTTCATCTGCCCAAGAGGTTATCTAAAATTATTCAGCAACAACCATTAAATTCATATTTAGAATTCTTAACAGTCAGGATAGCTTTTTTTCTCGAGTTGATGATAAGAGGAGTTATAAATAGTGATAGAGAGAGCAGCGGAGGTTATACAAAGCAGCAGACTGGTTTGCATTGGAGCATCAACGCCATACTTCAACAGGGAGGTTTCGGAGGGGATGCAGAATTGGAATGGACGGGGGTAGTGTTGAAATTGCTTTATCATTTTCGACTGTGGAGAGAACACAAATGACAGGTGCCTACGTAACGTGCTCACAACTCACTGAGCCAAATCATAGGTCTTTGGGACGTGGGAGGAAACTGGAGCGCCTGGAGGAAACCCACATGGTTACGGGGTGATGTATAAACTCCTTCCAGACAGCAGTGGGAACCCCGATCCGTGATCGCTGTCGAATCACGTGGCATCTGCTACGCTGCTGTGCTACCTGGAACCTGTGTGATGACAGTCCTTGACGAGGGTGGTCTGGACCCAAATGCTGGAGTATCCAAAGCAAGAATTGAGACCCAGTATCAAACTGGATCGAGAACTGAGAACAAAACAAAAGCTAGATGATATCACTAGTAAGGCTTATGATTCAGCACCAAACCTCAGTTCAGATGATCTTTAACTACTCAATTGTCAGCGCCCAAAACACGATTGCCAATTAGCGGGACTGTCCTGAACCCTTAAAGGGGCCACACCAGCTATCCATACTCTGGAGAGTTAGAGCTTCTTAATGCTGGAGTCTGGCACAGTTGGAGACATCTCGTAACAGGACCCCCTCTCCTGATGGTCCTGGCTGCTTGGAGAGGCGGTGACGGTAAACATGGATGAGAACCGGATCCAAAATGTCTCTTTCAGACACCTTTCCTTAGGTTCGAATCCTTCCCAGTCCACGGGATATCGCTGAACACCCCAAACAGTGTGTGAGTCCAAAAGCCTTTTCACCGTGAAGACCTGTTACCGCTCGATAAACTTGGGTGGCAGCAGGGCAGGTGGTGGTGGGGCTAAGGGGCAGGTGCAGACAGGTTTTATTTTAGAGATGTGGAAGATCAGGATCTTGGGGATCTGCAAGGTGTAAGCCACTGGGTTTCCATCTCTCAGGACTCTGAAGGGTGCCAGCTTTCTAGATACCACCCGGAGAGGCAAATCATGGGTTGACAGCCAGACCTGTTGCCCAGGCTGCAAAGCAGGTCCCTGTCTTCTTCTTCAGTTTGCATTGGTCTCCACCTTCTGGGTAGAGGCCAGCAAAATCTCTCTTGCCCTAATCCATTTCCGCTTGCAGCATTGGATGAGATCTTCAGCCGCAGGGACCCAAACTGGCCTCTTGCTCTGGAAAGAGAGGTGGAGGATAACCAAACTGGCACTTGAACGGTGACGTCCTGTGCACTGAATGCTGTATGGCAGGGGATCCCAACCTGGGCTCCATGGACTTCTC
The DNA here is from genome assembly GCF_030144855.1 of Hypanus sabinus. Classification (NCBI taxonomy): domain Eukaryota; kingdom Metazoa; phylum Chordata; class Chondrichthyes; order Myliobatiformes; family Dasyatidae; genus Hypanus; species Hypanus sabinus. Next base: position 116,226,425 of record NC_082713.1, on the reverse strand, counting down.
AGTTGATGGGGGAGGGGTCGCACGGCATAAAAAATGTTGGGAACCCCTGCTGTGAGGTGTTGTGGGCGACCTCTGCCCACACCAAATGGTCTCACCACTCATCAGGTCTTTCTGAGGCCAGGCATCTCAGGGTATGGTCTAAATCTTGGTTAGTCCACTCCATCTGGCCAATAGATTATGGGTGAAACCCAGAGGAAAGGCTTGCAGTCATCCCTATCAGCTTACAGAATGTCCTCCAGAAATACCATGTGAATTTTGGACCACAGTCTGAGACAATGTCCACCAGGATTCCATAGATCCTGATCTGGGTCCTGGACAATTTTGGCCATCTTCACAGCAGATAGTTGCTTCTCCATGGCAATGAGCTTGCTGGCTTTTGAAAACTGATTGACAATTACCATGAGGACAGTCTTCCCCTTGGGTGGTGGAAGACCCATGACACAATCCATGTGGAGATGTGTGCCCATGGCCTTTCCGGAACAGGTAGGGGGTGGAGGAGCCCTTGATGTCAGGTATGGTGCTACTTGTTCTGGACACACACCTCGCATGCTTGCACATTTGGCTGAACTCCCTTTATCATTCCAGACACCTGTACCTCCTCTTGATAAACTCAAGGGTCCTGGCAATCCTCGGGTGAGTGGGCATTCTCAATGAATGTCCCTATTGGAGTGCCTGGGACTGGACAGAACTTGGAGGACCATTCTTAGGAATCTCCCTTTGCACTTGGGTCTTGCGAACAAGAGCGTTGATTCTCCAAAGAATTGGTGTTACCACCCTCTCTTGGGGCAAAATGGTGGTAGGCTGCTCCCCTTGTTCTGGTTCAAACTGATGGGACAAAAGCATCTGGCTTCTGACTCTTAGACCCCAGTTGATAGGTCAGGATGAAATCAAAGCAGTTAAAGAACAAAGACCACCTGGCCTGCCTGAAATTCAGGCTCCTGGCCTCCTGAATATAAGCCAGGTTCTTGTGGTCAGTCCAAATGATAAAAGAGTTCTCGGCCTCCTCCAGCCAGTGACGTCATTCCTCCAAAGCTAAATTAACCTCAAGAAGCTCCCAATTTCCGATGCCATAGTTCATCTCTGCCAGGGACAGCCACCTAGAGAAGGATACGCAAGGGTGCAGTTTACCATCTGAAGGTGATCATTGAGACAACATGGCACGTGCTCTGTTGTCTGAGGTGTCCACTTCCATGATGAAGGGAAGGCCTGGGTTAGGAGAAACCAAGATGGGAGCTGTAATAAACTGCTGTTTAAACTCTACAAGAGCAGCCTCCCCTTCAGTAGTCCAGACAAAAAGGCCCATGGATTTCTTATTTAGCACCATCAGCAGAGCAACTACCAAGCTGAAGTTTTAGATGAACTTCCAGTAGAAGTTTGCAAACCCCAGGAATCATTGGACTTGTTTGATATTGGATCATGGTGGACAGTCTCAGACCGTCTGGGTCTTGGTAGGGTCCACCTTGAGATGGCCATTGGAGATGATGAAACACAAAAATGAAACAGTCGTCATGTGAAACATGGGCTTCTCCAACTTGCCATAAAGTCCATGGTCTAGTAGCCTCTTTAAAATGTCCCTGATGTGAGTGACGTGCCCCTCCATGGACTTCCAGAAGATTAGGATATCATCCAAGTAGACGAAGGCATACTTATGGAGAGTATCCTGGAGCACCTGGAAAACACCTGGAGCTTTTGCAAGGATGGAGGGCATAACCAGGTATTCGTAGTGCCCCATTGATGTATTGAATGTGGTTTTCCACTCATCACCCTCCTTTATATGGACTAGACTGTATGGACTCTGCAGGTCTAGTTTTGTGAATACTGTTGCTCCTTGGAGCATCTCAAAGGCCGTATTCATGAGTGGAAGGGGATAATGATTTTTAGCCATCACGCAGTTTAACCCACTATAATTAATGCACGACCGCAGGCTGCCATCTTTGTTTGGTACAAAGAAGAAGCCTGTGCTGGCAGAGGGTGTGGAGGGCTGAATGAAACCTGTGGCAAGAGCATCTTTTATATGTTCCTCCATTGGGCTTCTCCCTGGGCCTGAGAGCACCTACAACCGACCCCATGGAGGACAAGTACCAGGCAGCAGGTCTATGGCACAGTCGTAGAGTTGGTGTGGTGTGGTGGTGGAGGCTTTTCCCTTGTGGAAGACTTCCTCAAGTCATTGTAAACACAAGGGATTTTGACTCCTGAGGTTTCTTAGGTGGCAGGGGTGATGTGCCAGACCTCAGAGTCCACTCGCTAGGCTCACAAGGCTCATTCATTGAAACAGAGGACAAATCAGAGTCCAAATCCCTGCCTGAATCCTCAGGCAACGGCAGCAAGATGTTACAGATAATCCTTGCCCCTCGGGAACCGGCTTCAAGGATCGGCATAAAGGAGTCTTTTCCTTCCTCCAGACCTGGCGGCTGGATTCCTTAGGCCTAGGAGCAAGTTTCCCAGTCTGCTCAGGCATCTCCTGAATGCGAGATTCCCTCTCTTTAGCTCCCATGCAGTCCTGATTAGACAGTGTTGGGACCCACACAGTTCCATTGGCTGGGACCGGGTTGTCCGTCCTTGAGGGCAGGGCTAAGTCTCCAGAAATTCTCAAGTAACCTTGCACTGAAGGCTGCCCCTTTATTGGTCGTTGGTCTCGGGAGTGTCTGGGTGTTGGAACATCACGCCACAAACAAACCTCACACAATGACTGGAACAAGCAATGATTCTCCACTCTCTCCAGTCCATGGATGGGTTATGCTGGGTCAGCCAAGGGTATCCTAGGATCAGGGGTATAAGTGGAGAGTTGGTAATGTAGAAACTAATGTCTGCCACATGATCTCCTATTCTCATCTGCAATTCCACAGTCTGTTGGTGAATCTGCCCTGAACCTAGCGGGCGGCTGTCTAAGATAGTTGCGGGCAGGGACTGGTTCAACTCTCACAGCGCTTGCTTTCTAAATCCAGGAAATTACCCGCTGTCCCTGAGTCCACCAAAGCCTTCAGTTGCCTTAAGTTCTCACTTCAGGTGAACTCTGCCTTCAGCATGAAACCAGGATCACTGGGATTGGACGTAATGGCTGCTACCATCACAATCCTCCCAACACTGGACAGTCGTAGCACTTCCCTCGGTGGCTGCAGCTTCGGACGCTCGGCAGCAGCCATGACTCCGACGCTGGGACCTCTCATCAGCGGAGAACCTTGTGTGACCGATCTCAAGGCCTCAGAGTCCTGCGCAGGAGGTGGACTGGTTATGGTTTGAGGTTGGGGAACAGAACAGTGAAGAATTGGGACTGAGCTTGGACTGGCTCTCTTGGACCTCCTGAAGTGGTCCCACTTTCGCTCTGCCAGGCGACTATCGATCAGAACCTCTCTCTGCTGGTTGTCCCAAGGTGAGGGCATCCTTCAGTTCATTTCGGGGTCCTCAGCGGTATAGAAAGGCCAAGGCCTCCCCGTTCCAGCCACTCTCTTGGGCCAAGGTCCGAAATTCAATTGCGTAGTTGGCTGCTGACTGTCTGCCCTGTTGTATCTTCATCAGGCGGTTTGAGGCTCAGCTGCCTCCAGCGAGGTGATGGAACACCTTCCTCAGGGAGGCCATTGATTCCTCTGAATCCAAGCAAATCTCTCAGCTCCATTCCCAATGTGTGTGCCCCAGGCCGGGGCTCTTCCGGTCACAAGAGAGAAAATGAAAGCTGCCTTTCTGCACTCTGAAGGGAACCAGGATGGCTGGAGTTCAAATGCTAATAAGCATTGGATGAGGAAGCTGCGTAAGAACCCAGATCACCGTCAGATCTCTTCAGGTTTGGAAATTGGGTCAGCACTTCCAAGTGACCCTGGCTTCCTTCTTGCGAATGCTGACAAACGGCAACCTGGAGTTCACGTATCTCCAGGCTTTGTCTGGAAATTCTCTTGCTGTGGTTAGCAAAGACTCTGACACCCTGCTGCGTCCATACTGGCTCAATCATACTGCGCGAGAGTCCTTGATGAAGATGGTTTGGACCTGAATGCTGGGGTATCTGAAGCAAGGATTGGGACACGGTATCAGCTGGCTCGAAAACTGAACACAAAACAAACGCTGGGCCATGCACGAGTAGGGCTTACAACTGAGCACCACACCTGAGTTCAGGTGCTCTGTAACTACCCAATTGTTGGTGCCAAAAACACGATTGCCAATTAGTGGGACTGACCTGAAACCCTAAAGGGGCCACACCAGCTATTCATACTCTGGATAGCTGGAGCATCTAAATCCCGGAAACTGGCTCGGTTGGGAGCGGTCTCGTAACAATCTGTACAACTCCCTGGCCACATGACTCCATCTGCCAATCAACCCTGTCTCATGAAACTGACTGGCAGATGGAGTCACATGGTGAGGAGTGACTCAGATCCACCAATCGTTTACTGCCTCTTCAGCATAGCAGTTAGCACAATCACTTTACAATACCAGCACTTACTGATCCGTATTCGATTCCTGTCGCTGCCTATAAGGAGTCTGTACATTCTCCACGTGAACATATGGGTTTCCTCCAGATGCTCGCGTTTCCTTCAATATTCCAAAGATGTATGGTTAGGTTTAGCAAGCTGTGGGCTTGTTATGTTGTCGCTGGAAACATGGCAACACTTGCAGGCTGCCCGCAGCACATTGTTGGACTGTGCTGCTCGTTGATGCAAAACATCGCATTTTGATGTTTTAATGTATAAGTGACAAATAAAGCTAATTTTAAAAATCTTTTTAATTTGACCTCTTTATACCGGGACTCTGTTCCCTCTAATCTGTCTGTTCAGATGGCCAGTCTTGACCAGAAGTGTCAACTATCCAGTTCCTTCCCCAGATGCTGCCTGACCTGCTGTGTTTTTTCATTTGTTCATTTCACACTCCAGAATTTTGGAGCTGCTTCATCAATAACTCTCCCTCTGTCATAAAACATGGAAACAGACCCTTTGGGCCATCTTGTCTCTACTGGCCAAGTTGACTACCTGAGCTCGCCCCATTTACCTGTGCTAGTCCCATTTACCTCTACTAGTCCCATTTACATGAGCTAGTCCCACATACCTGAGCTAATCCCATGTACCTGAGCTCGCCCCTTTTACCTGAGCTAATCCCGTTTACCTGAAGCGAATCCCATTTATCTGCACTAAACCCATTTACCTAAGCTAGTCCCACTTACTTGAGCCAGTCCCATTTGCCTGCATTTGGTCCCTATCCCCTTAACACTTTCCATCTACAGTACAGTACTGTGCAAAAGTCTTAGGCACCCTAGCTTTATGTATGTGCCTAAGATTTTTGCACAGTACTGTACCTATCCATCACTTTTAAATGTCACAATTGTACCCACCTTTACCAAGATTCAAGAACTGCAGTTTTTTAAAGTCATGTCTAGTACACAAGTGTGAAGAAGAACGACATAATTGTTATTTCAGATCCTATGTGGCACAAAACACAATAAGATAAAAAACTAATTATTTTAAAAAAGACAATAAATATAAATACATAAGATAGTGTGTACACGTAGACTGATTATACATCTGCAAAGTGCCACAGGGCTCAGGAGTGTCAGTACATAAAGTGACTGATGGGAAACGTTCAAGAAGTGGTGGCTCCATTTACAGAACATGGAACAAGAGAACATGACAGCCCCATTCAGGCTCTTTGGCCCACAATTCTATGCTGAATTTTTAACCTATTCTAAGTTCAATCTAACCCTTCCTGCCTAAGCAACCCTCCATTTTCCTGTCTACCATGTGATATGGGACTTTGACTGCATATTGCCATCATCCTCTGTGAAAAATGTTGCCCCTCAGGTTCCTATTAAACCCTTCCCCTCTCACCTTAAACCTATGCCCTCAGGTTTGAGATTCTCTTACCCTGGGAATCGGACTCTGACCTTCCACCTTATCTATGTTCTTCAGGATTTTATACTCCTCCATAAGGTCACTCCTCAGCCTCCTGGGCTTCAGAGAAAACCAGTCTCTTCATACAAAACAAAATAGGATGACTAGTGGGGAAATTTACTGATGACCACACAGTTTTCAGTTCTGTTCTTTTGCAATTTCTCGGATTCTGAGGCAATCTGTGCTTGAAATCAGCCATGCCTGGGCAGCATATAAATCGTCACAGCAGCCAAGCGTCAAGTGAAGACCATCTGCCATACCACCTTTAAACCTTGACCCTCATCATCCCCTACTGTCACTGGGCCAACCATGTCCGGCATGGTAGTGTAGCTGTTCTGTACCGCCAGCTATTATTGATCGGGGTTCGACTCCCATTGCTGCGTGTCAGGAGTTTGACATTCTCACCGGGACCAGGTGGGTTTCCTCCGGGTGCTCCGGTTTCACCCCACGTTCCAAAGGCGTGCGGGTTAGTAAGTTGTGAGCATGCTCTGTTGGTGCTGGGAGCATGGCACTCCATGCTCACTGGCCCCAGCACAGTACTCGCTGGTTTGACACAAACATTTCACAACATGTGTTGATGTTTCAAAGTGCACGTGACAAATGAAGCTAACCTTTAATCTATAGCGTAAATACTTGGGTGCAACAGCTGGCCGTATGTTAAATATCCTGCAGTGAGTGACTCATCTGCTGACTCCACAAAACCTCACCACCACTGGCCAGGCAGAAATACTCTCCAGTTGCCTGGATGAATGTAAACCTCTAGTAGTTATACTCACAGTGCCCGACACTGTTGGATTAGGGATAGAGCTGTAATTCTTTTTTTTAGCTTAACTTTCCTATGTTTGCTTATAATTTTAATGTGATCACCTGTATGTGTGCAATTGTTCAGGGAATTTTCTGGAATTATGTTATCGCTGATTCTGTAATTTTCCCCAGAGGTTTCGCTACATCCTGTGTCACACCTCTGAAGCTGGCTCGTATATAGATTATCTCTTATCAGTGGAATGTCCTTTATCTGTCTACTCTGAGCTGGTTTCATGAATAAGACGACTGTGACCTCCTTCTTCCTTGCCTTTCTTTGTTCTTTAACAGAAGAGATTCTGCAGATGTTGGAAATCCAGAGAAACCCACACGAAATGCTGGAGGAACTTAGGCAGAGGAATGAGGAGCTGGTGCTTGGGGTCGAGACACCTCATCAGGATCGGAAAGGAAGGGGGATCGGAGAGGAGAGGGGAGGGGAGTGGGGGGGGAGAGAGAGAGAGAGAGAAAATGTGTGTGTGTATATATATGTGTGTGGGATGGGGGGGGGTGTTGGGAGAAGGAGGAAAACTTTGTTAGCTTTCTGTTCTTGCAACACGGAACAAAACGGACGTTGCCACTAAGTTTTATATCTCATTTTTGACCTCTGAAGAGCCTCAGGATCAATATCACCAGACCCAACACCATCCGGAATAAAGCAGCCTGCTTGACTAGAACCCCACTGAGCAGCTGACTCATTCACATCCTCTTCCACTGGCAGTGCACCATCGAGTGAATGCTAAATTGGTAAATCGGTTCGTTATTGTCTCATGGACTGAGATACAGTGAAAAACTTGTCTTCAATGTCGTTTATATGGATCAATTCATTAGATCAGCACACTGAAGGAGAACAAAGCGAACCAATAAGAGAGCAGAATAAAGCATTCGTTACAGGGAAAGTGAAGTGAAGGCAAACAATGGGATGCAAAATGATAATGAGGTCGGGGCGCATTTTACCGTGCTCCCGATTTACTCGGATGAAGTAGACGCGCCATAACCTGTGCTGGCAATGTCGGAACATGTGTGGAGGGAAGATCGACTCCAATTTAGAGATGGCAGGCAGAGTCCACTCAGAATAATTCCAGCAGAACATTGGCCGAGCAACACCACAAGACATAACATTCTCCTGATTAGCGCTAATCGGCTGTCCACTTAAATAATAGAAAACACTGAATCTCCAAGCCTGCAAAAATAAGCTTGACGAGCTTATACTGAAAGCACCAGAAGACCGCATTGCAAGGAGCTCTAAGTAATTAAAATGTCTCGTTAAACAACAATTAACCAATTTGAGGTGTGCTAAAAGACCTTGGCGCCCAATGCTCTCTAGCTCCCCGCACAGGCCAGAAGGGTCCATTACAGGATGATCATCCACGTGGAGATAGAATGCTTTCAGTTACCTGTGAGTTTTCTCCCTCATCTGAAGACAAACTGGTTAGTGGGTTAATTGGGCACTGTAATTTGCTCCTAGTGTTGGGACAATTAGTGGAGGAAGAGGGGGGGCATATATGAGAGGAAAGGTGACAGGGACATACGTGAGGGAATTTGATTGATGGGACAGCCCTGAGAAAAACGTGTCTTGAACGCTGTTTGTCAGATCAATTCATTACAACAGTGGTAGTATAAAGGAAAACAGTAACAGAATGCAGGATGATGTGTTAGAGTCACAGAGAAAGTACAGTGCAGGCAGTCAATAAGGTCACAATGAAGTAGACTGTGAGATGGAGAATAATCTTATTGTATTAGGGAGCCAGTCAATAGTTTTATAATAGTGGGGTGGAAACTTGGTGGTTTATGCCTTCAGGCTTTGTATCTTCTGCCTAATAGAGTAGGAAAGAAGAGAGAACGTCCGGGGTTGGTAGGGTTTTGAGTCCAGGGAGGGAAAGCTGGTTTCTGTAATGTGCTGAGAATTGTCTGCACTACTCTACAGTGAAGAACAAGTCCTGCACCCTGTTCATACAAGTCAAATTACATAGTGAATTGAGACAATACAAGGGAAATCAATAAGTAGAAGGGGGAGAAGAGGGAATGTATCTCAAAGGCAAAGAGTATTGTCAACCAGCTGGTGAACATTGAGGCCATTGTTGAACTCAGAGGGTCAAGGAGTGTGGCAAAGGTTGATGGCCTTTCAACCCATCTCATCCATGCTGACCAAAGTGCCTACCTGAGCTTGGCCAATTCGCCTGCCTCTGACCCATATCTCTCTAAACCTTCCCTATCCTCATACCTGTCCAGATACCTCTTAGTTGTCATAATTGTATCTGCCTCGACCACTTCCTCCGGCAGCTCATTCCAGATACCCACCACCCTTTGTGTGAAATGAATGCTCCTCACATTCCTTTTAAATCTTTTTCCTGTCACCTTTAACTTCAACCCACAAGTTTTAGAACCCCCTACCCTAGTAAAAAGGCTGTGACAATTCACCTTGACTGCGCCTCATGATAGGTTAGACCACAAGACAGATAGCAGAAATAAACCATTTGGGCCATCAAGTCTGCTTCACCATTTCATCATGGCTGATTTATTATCTCTCTCAGCCCCACTCTCCTGCCTTCTCCCTGTAACTGTTGATACCTTGACCAATCAAAAACCTATCGACCTCTACCTTAAATATAGTAGATTGTATCAGTCTTATTTGTCACCTGTACATCATAACATTGAAACCTTTGCGTCAACAAATATCACAGTCTGAGGATATACTGGGGCAGCCCTCGGGTGCTGCCAAGTTTCCACTGTCCATATAGCAGCTTACTAATCCTAACCCTAATCCGCACATCTTTGGAACATGGGAGCAAACCGGAGCACCCAGGGCAAACCCTCACAGTCAAAGTCTCCCTGTAGACTGTCTCAGAAGCCAGCAATACTGCAGTGTTTGTGTGCACCTGCATTCCTCGACGTGGGGCCACCCCATACTCGACTGTGTGTCCTGAGATAGTTAAAACGTAAAGCTTGGTCAACCACAGAGTGAGAGTCACTCAGTCCACCCTAAATATGCTCCATCATGTACATGCTTCTTTTTGTTTTAAAAAATCTCATTTCTCTTTATTACACTGTTTTTTTTTGATAGGGTCTTTTTGCTTTTACGGGCACCTTCAATATGTCCCTTTTTGCCGCAGTTTCGGCAATCTAAATCCTCGTACAAGCATTCTTTTGCTGGATGATCAGTTGTGCCACAACGGTAACATTGATTGCCAGTAGGTGTCTTATTCTTGAAGTCAGTAGAAACTTTACGAACTTGAGATGAGCTTGATAGCTGTGCTCCTACGGCTGCCATCTCCATAGATGTACTAATCTAAATTGCCTTCTGTAATGTTAGTCTGCCTTCTGTAAGCGAACGCTCCTGAATTGCCTCTGATCGCAGGCCACATGCGATCTATCCTGATCACGTACCGTGTCGTTCAGGAACTGCCCAAAATCACAGTGTTCAGACAATTGCTTCAGCACCGCCACAGACTGTGAAGTAGACTCGCCTTCCTCTTGATTCCTTTTATGAAATCTAAACCTCTCAGCAATAATCAAAGGTCTAGTTGAATAGTGGTCCTTCAAGTCTTTAATTGTCCTCAGAAGGCTTATCGCCAGGCTTAGCAGGTTGCACTGGACTGTGTAATAAATTGAATGTTTTTGCTCCCATCACAGTCAGAAATATTATCCTAAATTTGATTTGCCAGTGCAAAATATTCAGACCTTTCAGTATATTGAACTTGTTGGCCAGAAAGAACAGGTTCAAATCAGTGAATAAGATGATGAGAGGCATTGATTGTGTGGATAGTCAGAGGCTTTTTCCCAGGTCTGAAATGGTTGCTACAAGAGGGCACAGGTTTAAGGTGCTGGGGAGTAGGTACAGAGGAGATGTCAGGGGTAAGTTTTTTACTTAGAGAGTGGTGAGTGTGTGGAATGGGCTGCCGGCAATGGTGGTGGATGTGGATATGATAGGGTCTTTTAGGAGAATTTTAGATAGGTACGTGGAGCTTAGTAAAATGGAGGGCTATAGGTAAGCATAGTAATTTCTAAGGTAGCGACACGTTTGGCACAACTTTGTGGGGCGAAGTGCCTGTATTGAACTGTAGGTTTTCGATGTTTCTATGACAGTGGAAGTAGACAGACTAATTGTCTTTTGCCATGTGTTTGGGGATGGAGGCTGCCATTTTGTGAAAACACTCTGCTCTCCATTTTGTGAGCTTGACATGCTTGGCTTGATCAATGTTTTAAAGAAGACACAATGATGCTCCAGGTAATCTGCTGGACTGCAGATAATTTCAAAATAAGAAGTTATTAGTGAGGTGTTCTTTAGTTGGATATAACATGCAGATTTGTGAATGTGGGATAGGTGCCTGCCTGGAGTGATTCGAGCTGGTTGCTGATTGAGAACAAAGAATCAACTGTTCCTTGCTGGGAAGCAGGCAATATTGGAGCAGAGCCAATAACAAGGTGTTAAAGGTCAGACACATGACCTGTGGCCAATGACACTGGAATGTGATATTTGAATTGATAAGGAATGAATATAAAAGTGGATGCTTGGTGTGTACTGACAGTGATAACTTCAAAGAATAACCATCACAGATACAAGTGTAAGTGACCTTGTGTGGAACACATAACGAGTGAATTGGGACTACGAGGTATGCCTTGCCAACGCAGACTCAGTAGCCTGGGTATTGCCTCTACTATTCTTTAACCATTCAGGGAAACTTAGCGGGTGTGCCCACCAGGTACTCAGTGGATGAATTCACATATTTGTTAGTTAGACAATAAAGGCACTTGTTGGTAAATACAGATCTCGCTGTGCCTCTCTGATCATTATTACAAGGGGTGATTTGTATAACAAACTCAATTGCTCTTTTATTTCACCTTGTGGCCCCATACTTCCAAACATCACCGTTTTCAAACACAGCCATGTTCCAGAAAAGTTAATGAGTCTTATCTACCTCTCTCTCCCTCTCTTATTTGTTTCACTTAACTGTCCTGTTCTCGGGCTCTCCCCTGGATTCATCATTCACTAGCCATTTCATACCATATCATACAGTGGTACATGACCAGCGTTGCACATGGACTTGTTTTTAATGGAACAAAACAATAAAAACTGTTTGAGGACTTGTCACCTTGTCACCAGTTGTTAAACTTGTACTGGGAAGCTGGCTGGTTGGTCGTGACTAACACACACAAGAGACGGAGAGGTGAGGAACAAATGTGCTGTTGTTTATTTTACTTGTAAGTCATCTACTCAGACTGGTCTCTCACGTTACACTCAGTACATGATAGACTGGGACGTTTGACAGCCACCCGTATTACAGAATAACAAACATACACTCAGTGGCCACTTTATTAGACACAGGAGGTACCTAATAAAGCGGCCATTGAGTGTGTGTCCCTTCATTCCCACCCCATTGGGCTGACAATGTTGTAAGCTGCTGTCTTGGAAAAGCCCATTGCAACTTTTAATTAATTTATTCTGGAGCTGTTCCCATTTAAAACAGCTCCAAGTACCACAACGTTCATCTGTTTTCACAGTAAGTAGGCAGAACAGTGTAAAAACAAGAGAAAATCTGCAGATGCTGGAAATCCAAGCAACACACACGAAATGCTGGAGGAACTCAGCAGGCCAGGCAGCATCTGTGGAAAAGAGTCAACAGTCAATATTTCAGGCCGAAACCCTTCGGCAGGACTGGAGAAGAAAAGATGAGGAGTAGATTTGAAAAGTGGGGGGAGGAGGGGGAGAAACACAAGGTGGCAGGTGAAACCAGAGGGAGAGGAATGAAGTAAAGAGCTGAGAAGTTAATTGGTGAAAGAGATACAGGGCAGGAGAAGTGGGGGTCTGATAGGAGAGGACAGAATGCAATGAAAGAAAGAAAAGCGGGGAGGAGCACCAGATGGAGGTGATGGGAAGGCAAGGAGATAAGGTGAGAGAGGGAAAAAGGGATGGGAATGGTGAAGGAGTGGGGCATTAGTGGAAGTTCCAGAAATTGATGTTCATGCCATCAGGTTGGAGGCTGCACAGATGGTGGTGTCCCTCCAACCTGAGTGTGGTCTCATTGCGACAGTATAGACTTGGATAGACATGGGTGGCTGTTGGGAGATCCCACTTCTTCTGGCAGAAGGAGTCTAGGTGCTTGGTGAAGCGGTCTCCGAACCTACATTGGGTCTCACCGATGTACAAAAGGCCACAGCAGGAGCACCAAACACAGTAGATGACGCCAATAGACTCGCAGGTAAAGTCAACTCACCTGGAATGACTGTTTGGGGCCCTGAATGGTGGTGAGGAAGGAGGTATAGGGGCAGGTGTAACACTTGTTCCACTTGCAAGGATAAGAGCCAGGAGGGAGATCAGTGGGGAGGGACAAATGGACAAGGGAGTTCCTTTGGGAATGATTCCTGCAGAAAGCAGAAAATGGGGAGGGAGGGGAAGATGTGCTTTGTGGTGGGATCCTGTTGGAGGTGGCGGAAGTTACGGAGAATTTTGTGCTGGACACGGAGGCCGGCAGGGAGGTAGGTGAGGCCGAGAGGAACCCTGTACCTGGTAGGGTGGCAGGAAGACGAGGTAAGATCAGACGTGGGTGAAATGGAAGAGGAGTGGTTGAGGTCAGCGTTAATGGTGGAGAAAGGAAAGTCCCTTTCTTTGAAGAAGGAGGACATCTCCTTCATTCTAGAGTGAAAAGCCTCATCCTGAGAGCAAATGCAGTGGAGATGGAGGAATTGAGACAAGGGGATGGCATTTTCACAAGTAGCAGGTTGGGAAGAGGTGTAGTTCAGGTAGCTGTGAGAGTCAATGGGTTTACAAAAGATATCAGTGGATAAGCTGTCTCCAAAGATGGAGACAGAGAGATCGAGAAAGGGGAGGGAGGTGTTGGAAATGGACCAGGTAAATTTGAGGGCCAGGTGGAAGTTGGAGGCAAAATTGATGAAGTTGACATGCTCGGCATGGGTGCAGGAAGCTCCAATTCAGTCGTTGATGTAGCAAAGGAAAAGTGGGGGAGTGACACCAGTATAGGCTTGAAACATGGACTGATCCATGTAGCCAACAAACAGGCAGGCATAGCTTGGACCAATGCGAGTGCCCATAGCTACTCCTTTTGTTTGAAGGAAGTTGGAGGAGTCAAAAGAGAGTGAGGACAAGTTCTGCTAGGCGGAGGAGTGTGGTGATGGAGGGGAACTGGTTGAGTCTGGTGTCCAGAAAGAAATGGAGAGCATTGATGCCTTCCTGGTGGGGTATGGAGGTGTATAGGGACTGGACGTCCATAGTGAAAATAAGATGATGGGTGCCAGGGAACTTGAAATCATTGAAAAGATCCAGAGTGTGTGAAGTGTCATGGATGTAGGGTGGAACCACGGGGGATAAAACAGGGTTGAGGGAAGCAGATATGAGTTCAGTATGGCAGGAACAAGCTGAAACAATGGGTCTAGCTGGACAAGCAGGTTTGTGGATCTTGGGTAGGAGGTAGAAACGGGAGGTGTGGGTGAGGGAACTATGGGGTTGGTGGTGGTGGATGGGAGATCTCCAGAGCTGATAAAGTTGGTGATGGTGTGGGAGACAATGGCCTGGTGTTTCTTACTGGGGTCCTGTTCGAGGGGTAAGTAAGAGAAGGTGTCTGATTGTTGTCGCTGGGCCTCAGCAAGGTAGAGGTCAGTCTGCCAGACTACTTCAGCAGCCCCTTTATCTGCGGGTTTGATGGTGAGGTTAGAAGGGAGTGGCGAGCCAAGTGTTCGGAAGGTGTGTGGTTGGAATTAGGAGAGTGGAGTGTAGAGTCTAAATGGTCAATGTCCCGTCAGCAGCTGGCAATGTAAAGGTCCAGAGTAGGCAGAAGACCAGGGAGGGGTGTCCAGGAAGAGGAGGAGGGTTGAAGACAGGAGAAGGGGTCATCGGTGATGGGTGAAGAGTCCTTGCTAAAGAGTCGGAGGTGGCAGAAAAAGATTTCAGCGTCATGGCGGGCACGGAACTCACTGAGGTGTGGGCGCAGGAGGACCAAGGTGAGGCCCTGACTGAGGACAGAGTGTTCTGCCTCTGAGAGGGGAAAGTTAGAGGGAATTGTGAAGACCTGGACAGTGCACAACCATTTATGTGTGCTCTGCAATTAATTAAACTGATTACCGGCTTTAAAGCCAACAGTGAGGCATGTGCATGATAAATGAAAATATGCTAACTTGTGGTAATTACAGCCCGCATCTAAATAAGCAATCATTCTCTTTTTACACGCTCTTTAGGATTGCGTTGTGTACCTCATCCAGTGAGCTAACTGCTCGAGGTTTTATTTCAGAATCTGGTATGTTCAGAATATATTTAAACAGACTGACATCAAGTCAAAATGCTGAGGTAATTGATAATCTGAACTAAAAACAAAGCCTTTCACCATCCATTATTCTGTTATTGTCACTTTAACATTTCTTTTTACGTGACCAGGCTGCACCACAATGCTCGCACCATTCAAAGCTCAAAATAAATTCATTATCTATGTAAGTACATGCTATTATATACTTCCTTGAAATTCATTGCCTTGCAGACATTTACAGGAATCAAGAAATATGATAGAATTTTATGAACAACTGTTTGTAAACAAAGGCTGAGAAACAGCCAGTGTTCAAAAGAAGACAAACTGCAAATAGCAGTGATACCGAGAACACGAGTTGCAAAGAGTCCTTGAAAGTGAGTCTGCAGGTTATAGAATCAACGGGTAATTAGATAAGCAACCAAACTAGTTCTTTCTGGCTACATGGTGTCCATATCCTTCCTTTGTCATGACTATCTACGAGCCTCTTGAACGCTCCTGTCGTACCTATCAGCACCCGCCACTCTGTGTAAAAAAACCCTGCCCCGCACACCTCCTTCAACGTACCCATCTCACTTGACAGGCATGCCCGCTAGTATTAAACGTCTCTACCCTGGGAAAAAGGTACTGGCAGCCTAACCTATCTATGTCTCACATAATCGTAGAAGCCTCCATCAGATCTCATGTAGTCTCCGCCATGCAAACAGAAGGCTCATTGTCCTGGTGTACGGTTTCATCCCAAACATCGACAATTCCTCTTCCCCCACAGATGTTGCTGGGCTCTCGGAGCACCTCCAGGTCTCAGACCCCAGCATCTGATGTCTCTTGTGTCTCCTTCCTGAAAGATGAACTCTGCTTCTCTCTCTCCACAGTTCTACCTGACCAAACTTGTGCATAACTCATACACACTGAACTGAAAGCACAAGAAATCCTGCTGATGTTGCAAACCCAGGGTAACAGACACAAAATGCTGGAGGAACGCAGCATTTACGGAGAAGGTAAACAGTCAACAAGGAAAATGAGGGTCCCAGCTGGAAACAGCAACTGTTTATTTCCTCTGCGTCGATGATGCCTGATGCTGCTAAGTGCCTTCCACATTTTGCATGTGTCATATTGAAATATTTGTGACTGCAGAAAGCAAGGGGTGAGGTTTGAATATTTGTGACAATTTCCCCCATTCTCTGTGGAACTGCACTCCAAGGATGAGATCTGTCACTTCCTAACAGCTGGAAGCTCCATATGGAGCAGAAGGAAAATGATTCTGTTCAATCACTGGAAATTAAAATATCCACTTTGTTCACTATCCAGCGAAAGGAATGGCTGATCTAGCACAGAGCCATTGTCCGAACCCAGACCCCCAAGTGAAAGCTTACAGCTCCAATCATTCACTACGACTCTGACCCAGGGGAAGAGAGCACGTTCATCAGAACTGCTCCCCACACAGATGTACACACACACACACACACACGCACATGCACGCACACACGCACGCATGCACACACACACACACACACACACACACAAACACACACACATGCGCGTGCACACACACACACACGCATAAACAGACACAGATACACACAGTCAACAGGCATAAACAGAGAGGATAAACAGACATACAGAGACACTGACACACAGGCACATAAACACACAGATAGATATACAGAGACATGAGGACACAGACACATAACACACAGACATACTGCCACACACAACACACATAGACGGATAGCCAGACACACGCACTATCTGAGTGTGTATCTGGAGTGAGTCATTGGATGATGGAAGAGTCACAGCCATGTCCAAAGGTGCTGCTAATCCACTTTGTAGTGATGCCATCAAACTCTCGCTCAGTGAGCTGCACTGGTTCCTTGTCCTACACTTCATTTACAATGAGTCCCATTCATCAAACACGCAAGCAGTGAAGTGAATTTTAAACCTTTCAAACAGAAGTGTTTCTGATAGCAGGAAACTTGAACTCAGTGTTAATCCAATGTTAATACATGTGTAGAAAATGACTACGGGATTAAAAATAGAGAGATTAATGACACAGAAAAGGGAAATTTTCCCTATTAAAAAATTCCATCAATAATTCAATTCCAAAGAAATGAGACTCCACATTTGTGAAAGTTAACTTTCAGTTTTCATTAAAGGTCATCAAACTGAAACATTAATTCCTTTCTCTTCCTGCGGGGCAAAAACTGAAACCAAGATGAAAGCAGAAAATGTCAGAGATAGTTAGCAGGTCAGGCGGCATCTGTGCAGAGAGAATCAGTGCTAACACTTCAGGCTAATCTTTTATCAGTTCTGTGGAAAAAGCCACACTGAAATATGAACAGGATTCTCTCTGCATAGATGCTGCCTGAACTGCTGGCATCACTAGCATTTCCTCTTTCCATTTTAAATCTTCGCTGCTACTGTGATGTTTGTAAGATTTGCAGTGGCATTCCTGGGTTTCCATTCCTCTGTTGAAATGATCATGTGGCCATTATTAAGAAGTTGTTGGGAGTTTGTTGTACACAAATTCACAAACAAAACTACTTAACTACTAAATTGGCTTTGGGTGTTCTAAAAGGCCCAACATAAATGCAGATTTACTGTTCATCAAAATGAGACATTTTGTCAGCTGAGTTTAGCCTCGAGTACATCAGAATCAGACAGATTTAATTTTATTGGCATAATCTGTGAAATCTGTTGTTTGGTGGCAGCAATATAGTGCAGGCCTAACAAATTACAATAAGTTACAATATAAAAAAAAGCAAAATAAAAAAAATTGACTGTCAAGATTTAAAGAGGGATTTAGACAGCCACATAAGCAGGCAGGGAATCGAGTGATATGGGCCATGTGCAGGCAGATGTATGTACAGTTTAAATTGGCATTGCGTTCAGCACAGATTTTGTGGGCTGAAAAGCCCCTTCCAGCACAGTTCCATGTTCTCAGAGTAGCTGCAGTTCAGGGCACTACCCCAAGGGGGCGAATTGACTAAACTAGATAGGTAAATCAGATTAAAAGGTTTGTCAGTATACAAGCAAATCAAACATTTAAAAGAAATACACACAAAATGCTGGAGGAACTCAGCAGGTCAGGCAGCATTTATGGAAATGAATAAACGGTTGATGTTTTGGACTGGAAAGGAAGGAAGAAGATGCCAGAAATTTAAAATGAACACCTTAACATTCTCAACAAATATGCAACCCATTGAGAAATAACAACAAAGGGCTAGTGACTCATCTCTGACTAACTAAATAGATGGAGTGCAGCAGATTTATAGGAGATTAACACAGGAGATTCTGCAGACGCTGGAAATCTTGAGCAAAACACACAAAATTTTGGAAGATCTCAGCAGGTCAGGTAGCATCTATAGAGGGAATAAACAGCTGATGTTTCAGGCTGAGACCCTTCATCATGACCATTAATGCTGTTAAAATGAAGAGGAATCTGGAAGACTGGGAGAGGGTCCAGAGGAGATTTATGAGAATGATCCTGGAATGAAATGTTTGAGGAGCGTTTGATGGCTCTGGGTTTGTACTTGCTCAAGTTTAGAAGAATGGGGGGGAGTCTCATTGAAATCTACCAAACATTGAAAGGCATAGATAGAGTAGACTTGGAGAGGATGTTTCCTAAAGTGGGGGAGTCTAGAACCAGAGGGCAGAACTTCAGAATAGAGGGATGTCCATTTAGAACAGAGATTAGAAGGAATTTCTTTAGCCAGAGAATGGTGAATCTGTGGAATTCATTGCCACAGATGGCTGTGGAAGCCAAGTCATTGAGTATATTTAAAAATATGTCCTTGATTAATAAACACATCAAAGATTGTGGAGGAAGATGGGACAATGGAGTTGAGATGGCAAACAAATCAGCTATGATGAGATGGCAGAGGATTCAATGGGCTGAATGGCCTATTCTGATCCTATGTCTTATTTAGCAAACTGTGTCAAATGAAGCAAACAAATTAGATAATGAGGAAGAGAGTCTGAGAATAAATTAGCAAGAAATAGAGAAACAAAGATTGAAAGAATTTCTACAATTCTGCAGAAAGAGAAAGAAGACAGATAGATAAATACTTCATCGATCCCAAAGGAAATTACAGTGTCACAAGTGCACAGATATACAAATATTAGAAGAGAAGTAAGAAAGAATAAAAAATAAGTTACCACAAACAGTCTAACAGGAGGGGGTCATCACTTCCCCAGCTACAGGCTGACTCGTTTTAGAGCCCGATGGCCGAGGGTAAGAATGACCTCATATATCGGTCTTTGGAGCAGCGCAGTTGTCTGAGTCTATCACTGAAAATGCTCCTCTGTTCAGGCAAGGTGGCATGCAGAGGGTGAGAAACATTGTCCAGAATTGCCAGGATTTTCCATAGGGTTCTTTGTTCTACCACAGTCTCCAGTGTGTCCGGTTTGATTCCTATAACAGAACCAGCCTTTCTAATCAGTTTATTGAGCCTGTTGGCAACACCCGTGTTTATGCCAAGAATAGGAAAGATGAATGTTAGCTCCTGGAGGTAGGAATAACATAAATGGATGAAGCATTAAAAATAATTCATAACTGTAGAAGACCCAGTAATCTGAAGGAGAGGAACAGGCATTCGAATGATGGTGAGGAATTAGTAATTAAGGTTGTTAGGATGGCGCCGTTGGTAGAACCCCCTGTCTCACAGTTCCAGAGAGCCAGGTTCAATCCCAACCTCTAGTGCTGTCCGTGTGGAGTTTCCAGGATCTCCCTGTGACCATGTGGGTTTCTCTAAATGCTCCACTTCCCCCCCCCCACATCCCAAATACATGTGTGTTAGTGGGTTAACTGATTACTAACCTCCTGACTTGCACAGGGTGTCATGATAACTGTGAAGCATAATCCTTTACAACACCAGTGATCTGGGTTCAATTCCCATGGCTGTTTGTAAGAAGTCTGTAGTTTCTTCCTGTGACTGTATGGGTTTCCCCCTCTCTCTCTCTCACTCTTGCGTTCCAGCTGCTGTCTGCAAGGAGTTTGTAAGTCCTCACTGTTCCCTCTCCCTCTTGTTTCCTTGTTTTCTTTCTTTCATTATTCACTCTCCTCTCCTATCAGATTCCTTCTTGTTCAGCCCTTTCCACTTATCACCTCCCAGCTTCTTACTTCATTATCGCTCCCCCACCCACTCACCTTCCTCCTCACCTGGCCTCACGCATCACCTGCCAGCTTGTACTCCTTTCCCTTCCCCGCCTTCTTATTCTGACTTCTGTCTCCTTCCTTTCCAGTCCTGTCGATGGGTCTTGGCCCAGAATCTCTCCAGAGATGCTGCCCGGCTTATCGAGTTCCTCCAGCAGACGGTGTGGGCTGCCGAAGAGAATATCCCATTGTGTTAACACACCACAGATCAAAAGATTGGGTTCTCAGTCGTGTGGTGTGTGAGAGTGTGTTCACGCTTGTGTAAATCAGGGATGCATGGGGGAACTTGCCCAGGTTCAAGTCTTCTATCTTTGCAAGACTCTGATCGCTCATGGTATTTAAGATTAAGCAGTACTACAGAAATTCTGGACAGGGAGAAAAAACACAAATTAGTCATCAAAGCTTTGATTTGATTACACAAAACACCCCCATAATGCTGCAGATTATCTTTGTACACCTTTTGTAAAGAATGCGTGAGCCACAGAAGGATTGGTAGATTGGTTTGAATGCAGTCAAGTATGAAGTGGTGGGTTTTGGTAGAATGAACAGAGGCAAAGCAAAGGGAACCGTTTTAATGGGGGCATCGAGATAACACAGAGAGCTGGGAATGCATATCTACAATCTTTGAAGGAGGCAGAGAACTTACTAGAAGTTTTTTTTAATTGCATGGACATCCTGTCTCTAGATAGATGTATAGAATTTGCAAGCAAAAGTTTTAAAGTAAAACAAATGCTGTCTACCCTCTCTCTGCTCCACAGGTCTTTGTATTATTTCCAGCAGGTCTCTCCTTAGCCTCTTCCACTCCAAGAAAAACAAACCCAGTCTCTCCTGCCTCTCCTCAGTGCTGAACCACTCCAGACTGGGCAATACAGCAAGAGCACTAACCTCTTGTGATTTTGGTAGCACAGAAACAGGACAATTGGTCCATAAGTTAAAGGAGGGTATCAACCCATTGAGTCTGCTCTGCGATTCCATCATGGCTGATTTATTATCCCTCTTAACCTCATTCAGCTTCTCCCTGTAACCTTTGACACCTTGACTAACCAATAACCTATCAACCCCCGCTTTAAATATACCCAACAACTTGGACAACATAGCCTTCTGCAACAATTAATTCCACCGATCCACCACCCTCTGGTTGAAGAAATTCCTTCTCATCTCTATCCTAATGCCCTTCTATTCTGAGGCTGTGCCCTCTGGTCTTAGACCCTCCCATTACTAGAAACATCCTCTCTGTGCCTATGACCCCTGTGCCAACCTAAATTAGTGCCATCCGCCAGCGTGCACTTATTCCTCTCCGTAGAAGCTGCTGAGTTCCTCCAGCATTTTGTTTGCGTTGCTTTGGATTTCCAGCATCTGCAGAATCCATTGTGTTTATAATTATGTCAATGTCTATCAGGTCCCCCCTCTCAGCCTCCAGTTCTTCAGAGAAAGCTGAAGTTTGGGCAACCTCATGTACTCTGGTGCATCTCCTCTGAAACATCCCTTCCTGCTTAATAGAGATTCCAGACTGAATGTCAGGGATACTCCACCATCATTGGTAATACCATTGTGTTTAACAGAAAGCTACATCAGTAATATCCTCTTAACCTTCCCTGTTACGGGGAAAACATCTTCAACTGCTTTCAACTCTCCTCGTGTCTGATTCTGTTCTTAGAACTCTCTGCCTCTCCAAGACCTTGACAATTTTCTTAGAGCAACAGATGTTTTTGAATTCTGTGCCTCTGTTTATCAACTCAATGTTCCTGTGTTTGTTCAAACATCTCTCAGAAATCTTTTCTGCTTCCTTTGAAGGATGCAGTTAAAACTTGCTTCATTGACGGGAAGTCCTTTGACATTCATCCACGGATTGGTCATGGCATTCCAGACTGGGCCGAGTGAAAGCTGTCATCTCTGGTTGTGATGGTGGGTGAAATTAAACCTGTCCGGAGCAAAGGACTCATTCAAAACTCCCGAGGTTTGACCAACCTCCACAGATGCTGCCTGACCCACTGATTTCCCCCAAAAATTTGTTTCTTTTTTTCTCCGGATTCCAGCATCCACCATCATTATGTTATGACGAGCTCTTCAAAGTTCAAAGGAAATATATTATCAAAGTACATACATGTCACCATATGCTACCTTGAGATTCATTTTTTGTGACATTCACTGTAAATACAAAGAAACACAAAAGAATCAATGAGCAACTACAAACATCAGACAGACAGTGTGCAAAAGACAACAAACTGTGTAAATACAAAAATGAAAAAACAAACAAAACAATAACAATAAATAAATAAGCAAAAAATATCTAGAACATGAGATGTGAGTCCATTGGCTGTGGGAGTGAAGCTGAGCAAAGTTATCCCCTCTGTTTTGGGAGCCTGATGGTTGAGGGATAATAACTGATGGTGTGAGTCCTGAAGCTCCTGTACCATCTTCCTGAAGGCAGCAGTGAGAAGAGAGCATGTCCTAGGTGGTGGAGCCCTTAATGATGGATGCTGCTTTCCTATGACAATGCTCCATGCAGGTATGCTAAATAGTGGGGAGGACTGTGTTTGTGATGGGCTGGGCTGTATCCTCTGCTTCTTGTAGGCTTTTCCATTCAAGGGCATTGGACCACTCTCCACCACTCACTTATAGGAGTTTATCAGTTTTAGATGTCATGCCGAATCTTTGCAAACTTCTAAGCAAGTAAAGGTGCTGTCATGCCTCTTTTTTAATAATTTCAGTTACATGCTGGACCCAGGATAGATCCTCTGAAATGATAAAGTCAAAGAATTTAAAGTTGCTGACTCTCTTCACCTCTGATCCTCCCATTGTGGACCGGCTCATGGATCTCTGGTCTCCTCCTCCTGAAGTCAATAATCAGCTCCTTGGTCTTGCTGACATCGAGTGAGAGGTTGTTGTGGCACCACTCAGCCAGATTTTCAGTCTCCCTGCTATATGCGGATTTATCACCACCTTTGATTTGCCCAACGACAGTGGTGTTGTCAGCAAACTTGAATATGGCAGTGGAGCTGTACTTAGCCTCACAGTTATAAATGTAAAGTGAGTAGAGCAGGTGGCATGACCTCACAATGATCATAAAATGGACTCGACCTCACAATTATGACAAGATGGGCTCTTGACCTCACAGCAACCTCATTATGACCTTGCATCTTATTTGTCTTCCTGCACTGCACTTTCCCTGTAATTGGAACACTTTATTCTGCATTCTGCCACTGTTTTCCTTTGTACTACCTCGACGCTCCGTAGTAACGAAGTGACCTGTACAGACAGCATTCAGAACAAAGTTGATCACTGTAATAAACCAACTGACCAAGTTACCATCTGCAGTCTGCTGTGGCTCTGAGTTCCTTCAGAGGTTTGCTGCGTCCAGTTGTGTCCAAAGGTCACCAGATGTGGCCTGATGTGCATATTCAGTGCTGCAATGCAAAATTCATCAGCTTTTATCCTACCAACGAATCCTTGCTCTCTGGAGCTCAGGAGACTCTGAAACAAATTAGCCATTGTGAAATTGTCTTCAAATTACCATTTGCATTGCATTTGACACCAGGAGCTTCCACAACATTGAAACCAGATGAAGATAACTTTAAGTGTGTCCACAAAGCTGGTTACTGGAATGAAGATGCAGTTTTCTGAGGAATAATTGTAGGTTAGGCTAATGATGAGAAGTGATGTGGTTGAAATGCATACGGATCTCAGGGGCTTAACATCATCTCTCCTGAGAGTGGACAAGGTCCCTGTACAACGCTTGGGTCCTTCCTCACTGACCTGCACAGATCTGCCCAACAACAGCACCTGAAATAGAGATTTGAGATCTTCACTGCCTGCAAACTTACTTTGAGTAGCATTGTACTGTGAGCAGTTTTGGGCCCCTTATCTAAGAAAGGATGTGCTGACATTGGAGAGGGTTCAAAGGAGGCTCACAAAAACTATTTGTCAACTAAAAGGCTTATCATATGAGGAGTGTTTGATGGCTCTGGGCCTGTACTCACTAGAGTTCCGAAGAATGAGGGGGGATCTCATTGAAACCTATCAAATATTGAAAGACCTCAATAGAGTGGACAAGCATATAATGTTTCTGATGGTGGGGGAGTCTAAGACCAGAGGACACAGCTTCAGAATAGAGGGACATCTATTTAGAATGGAGATGGGGAGTGATTTCTTTAGCCAGAGAGTGGTGAATTTGTAGAATTTGTTGCCACAGGCGGCTGTGAAGGCTAAGTCATTGGGTTATTTAAGGCAGAGGTTGATAGATTCTTGATTGCTCAGGGCATGAAGGGATGTGGGGAGAAGGCAGGAAATAGGGGCTGAGAGGGAAATGGATCAGCCATGATGAAATGGCGGAGCAGACTTGATGGGACAAATGGCCTAATCCTGCTCCTCTGTCTTCTGGTCTTATGGTATACTTTTTCCTTCAATCTAATACTATCTTTATCTTCTTTTGATAGGTAAGGTTGGGAGCCTTACTTCCTTTCTTCAGTTTATAAACTCACACGAGGCAATTTTTTTCCCCTGGATTGAAAGATCCAGTACTAGAGGGGATGTATTAATGAGTCAGCTAAGTTTTTTTTTAACAAGAGAGTGGTATGTGCATTGAGCACACTGGCAGGGTGGTGGCTGAGGAAATACATTAGTGACATTTAAGAGATTTTTGGATAGGCACAAGAAAAATGTGGGGTTGTTGGTTGTATAGGAAAATTAGATTGGTCATGGAGTAGGTTAAAAGGTTGGTACAACATTGTGGGCCAAGGGACCTGTACTGTGTTGTACCCTTCTAAGTTCTATGATAATGTATAAAATATATATTACACTTCACTTCTGCTTGGGATTTTCTCTCTTCCCCCAAAGGGGGTGCCGTTAGAAAGGCAGTATCTCAGACAACGTGGTACTCCCCCATTCTTTGCCAAATTTAACTTTACGTCAATATTAACTCTGACTCCACCATGGAGCGTCCCAAGCCTGGTTGAAAGGAGGATGGTTGGGCATAAGGCTAGCAACCCTATCCCGCAAAAACCCAGAGAGGCAGAAACGCCGACAGAAGCTCCAAAGGTCTTATCCATAGGAGGGGAAGATGGGCTGCACTTGGGGACAATGTGCAAGGCTGACCCAGGACAGAGGCTCTGGTGAGCTACTGTCGGTGGCCTATGTCCCAGGAGGGGAGATGGGCTTAAGTTTAAGCAATATTGACAGTTTTAAGCTGTTATTTAATATGAGAGTTTGGTAAGAACATCGCGGAAGACCAGAGAGTCCTTGTGGGACTTACCTCTCTGTATAAAGCAACACACTGTTTGTTGCTTCTGGGATTTCACTGTGCACAAACCGGCTGGTATATTTCCTTGGTCTCCTTTACCTTTGTAACAGCCTGTAGATGCCAGAGGTTGAATAGCCCACTGCCAGTCCTGTATCTGACGTGTATACCATCCTGACAATCGCGGAAGGCATCATTCGGCATAGCAGAGAAGACCATGCTAAAGAACGTAGGGGCGAGAATGCATCCTTGCTTCACACCGTTCGTCATTGGGAAGGCTTCTGACTCGTCACCATCATCCAAAACTTTCACCATCATGCCATCGTGGAACTGCCGAACAATCGTGATGAACCTGCTAGGGCAGCCAAACTTCTCCATTATCTTCCATAAGCCATCTCTGCTGACCGTGTCAAATGCCTTGGTCAGATCGACGAAGGTCATAAAGAGGTCGTCAGAGACCTCTTATTCGCTGATGATTGCGCCCTCAACGCCAGCACAGAGCAGAAGATGCAGTGAGAAATGGACTGCTTCTCATGAGCCTGTGACAACATCGGACTTACAATCAACACCAAAAAGATCGAAGTTATGTACCAGCCTTCACCCGGAAAGCCCTACCAGGAACCACACATCACAGTAAAGGGGCAGAAGGTACTGGCAGTTGACAGCTTTACTTATCTGGGCAGTACTCTATCATGAGCGGTGAACATAGATGCAGAGATCAGCAACAGAATTGCCAAAGCCAGTGCCGCCTTTGGGAGACTCCGTGATAATGTATGGGAGCGGAGAGGACTCAGCCTTACCACCAAGCTGAAGGTCTACCGAGCAGTGGTTCTCACCACCCTCCTTCTATGCCAGCGAGACCTGGACTGTCTACAGCAGACACGCTAAACAGCTCAAACACTTCCACTTGAGCTGCCTCCGCAGACTTCTCCACGTACAATGGCAGGACAAAGTCCCAGACACGGAGGTCCCGGAGCGGGCTAGCACCCACAGCGTCTACACCCTCCTACAGAAAGCCCAAGCCAGATGGGCTGGCCATGTCGTCAGGATGTCTGACAGTCGACTACAAAAACAGCTGCTGTATGGAGAGCTGAGCCAGGGCAAGCGCTCAGTTGGGGGGCAGAAGAAACGTTTCAAAGACTGCCTCAAAGTGTCCCTCAAAGACCTCAACATCAATCCCAGTAGCTGGGAATTGCTTGCTCTGGACCGCCCAACCTGGTGGAGCAGGACCACTAAAGGAGCGTATGCAGCAGAAATCAGACGCACCACAGAGGCTCCGAGGAAATGCGCTGCGCGTAAGGCTCGAGCTACCTCCACTTCCACTGCAGCACCTACCCTCATGTGTCCCACATGTGGGCAAGCTTTCAGGGCCCAGATTGGCCTCACCAGTCACCTCCGGACCCACAGTCACAAACCCTCCACCTGACAGAAGTCGTGATCTCTTCGACTCCGAAGGACGAACAACAACAACAACAACATATTTCCTTGGATTAAGAAGTACCTACACTCCAACAAATGTCCCTGTTTCCCCTGAGTCATTCCAGAATTGTAAACTGAATTTTTTTTTTAGTATCCTCTGCAAAGTGGCCAAAGAGTTACTAAGCTGAGTTAGTGATTCAGTCGGTTCAAGACTGAATGGGTGAAGGGAGCAGCTGTTCTTGAACCTGGTAGTGTGGGACTTCAGACTCAGATTCACGTTAACTGTATTTATCTCTTGTACATCGAAGCATACAGCTTTCATCATTTGCATTAACAACCATCACAGTGCTGGGGGCAGCCCACAAGTGTCACCACGCATTCCGGTGCCAACGTGGCGTCTCCACATAGCTCCGCCGAACAACCCAGGCAGCAACAACAAAACCAGCCCTTTTCACACACACACACACACACACACACACACACACACACACACACACACACACACACACACACACACACACACACACACACACACACACACACACACACACACACACTTTCAAACTTTGGGCCTCCAAACTTCAGCCCCTGGCCCAGACTCACAGGCGGCAGGCCTCTGACTACCCCAGAACTCATCCAGTCGTGGGACTTTGACCCTAGGACACACCGCTTATGAGGTTTTGACTTTCGGCTTCTGTACCTCCTGCAAGCTGGTAGCTGCAAGAAGATGGCATGGCCTGGTTGGTGGGTTCTTCGATGATGGATACTGCCATCGTAGATACTTTCGATGGTAGAGAGGATGTGCCTGTGATCAGGCTGGGCCTACTGCTGTCTAGACCTTCTTGCATTCCTGTACCAGAACATCATGCAACCAATCAGGATACTTAGAATCACAGGACAATCCAGCGCAGATAGAGGACCTTTGGCCCAGCCTATCTATGTCAACCACGTGTCCACCCAGCTAGGCCCAATTTCCTGCATTTGGTCCATGTCCCTCTAGGCCCTGCCTGTCCATCTGTAGAACTTTGTTAGCAGTAGAGATTCTGTAGATGCTGGAAATCCAGAGTAATGCACACACAAAATACGAGAGGAACTCAGCAGGCCAGGCAGCATCTATGAAGAGGAATAAAGAGCTGATGTTTCGGGCCGAGGCCCTTCATCTGGACTGGAAAGGAAAGGGAAAGTAGCCAAAATAAAAGGGCGGGGGGAGGAGAAGGAGAACACATGAAGGCAATGATAGGGGAAGGCAGTGAGAGGGGAAGCTGGGTGGGTGGGAGAGGGCAGTATTT
Source organism: Hypanus sabinus (assembly GCF_030144855.1). Taxonomy (NCBI): domain Eukaryota; kingdom Metazoa; phylum Chordata; class Chondrichthyes; order Myliobatiformes; family Dasyatidae; genus Hypanus; species Hypanus sabinus. The sequence continues at coordinate 116,198,412 of NC_082713.1, read as the reverse complement.
GGTGTCACGCTGAACCTCCTTAATCTACTAGGGAAACAGAGGCCTGACAGCCTGCAGATGGGTAAATTCCTGGGGTTATTAGGAACAGTGATCCAACTCCAGGAAATAAAAAGCTTCACCTGGCAAACCTGGGATCAATTATGAAACAACAACCCAAGTTATTTTTAAAGATGTGGTTACGTTACCCTGGCATGATTATACATGCAAATCGTGATGCACAGCACTCCCTGATTTAATCTGATGCAGCTCTTATAACACAGCCTTCCCCTTGTTACCAGCCACACACACAGCCCACACTCCTTCATCCTTGCCCGACCTCCACCACTGAAAATACCGGGAGCAAGTTAGTTTTCCCCTATGTACGTAAAATCAGCATGTCGAAATCTACTTAGATAAACACAGTAGAGTCTGCAGATGGTGGAAATCCGGAGCACCACACACAAAATGCTGGAGGCACTCAGCAGGTCAGGCAGTATCTATAGCGGGGAATAAACAGTTGAGATTACAAGCTGAGACCCTTCACTGGGATTCAATGACCCAAGTTACTTTCAGAGTCCTGGTGAAGGATCTTCGGCTGAAATTTTGACTGATTATTCTCCACTATCAATGCTGCCATGATCAGCCACATCAAATGACATGGCATATAGTGATGATGGTGATAGATGCTGCTTGACCTACTGGGCTCCTCCAGCATTTTGGTTGTGTCGTCAAAATCTAATTATTAAATCAGACTCCACGAAAATTCGAGGATCTAGAAAGAGAGCAGAGGAGGTTCACTGAGATGGCAACTGGATGAGAGACCTTTTGTTATGAAGACAGGCTCAGAACCAGACAAAATGCTGGTGGAACGCAGCAGGCCAGGCAGCATCTATAGGAAGAAATACAGACGATATTTTGGGGCGAGACCCTTCGTCAGGACTAACTGAAAGAAGATAGATAGATAGATAGTGGCCTAACTATCTTTAGAAATCTGATGGCAGAGGGGGAGAAACTGTTCCTCAAAATTTTAATGTGTGTCTTCAGGTTCCTGTGCCTCCTTCCTGACAGTAGCAATGAGACGAGGGCATGTTCTGAGTGGTGAGGGTTCTTAATGGCGGATGCTGCCTTCTTGAGGCGCTGTCTCTTGACGGTGCTCTCGATGTTGTGAGGGTTTTGCCCCTGATGGAGCTGGCTGAGTCTCCTGGGCTTGTTCTCCCTGGAGCAAGGGAGGCTGAGGGAACTGGAACTGGAAATGGTTTGTTATTGTCACGTGTGTTGGGGTACAATGAAAAGCTTCTCTTGCATATTGTTCCTACAGATCATTTCATTACATTCAGTGCATTGAGGTAGAACAAAGTAAAACAATAATAGAACACAGAATAAAGTCTAACAGTTACAGAAAAAGGTGTGACCTGATAGAGACATATAAAATTTCCAGAGGTTTGTGAAGGTTCAGCGTAACTTTCCTTATTTGGAAATCAATATTAATTATTTTTTATTTACTTTTTATTTGCAGTTTGTCTTCTTCTGCTCACTTGTTAGTCTTTGTGTGTACTTCTTCAATGATTCTGTTGTATTTCTGGGTTCTACTGTGAATGTCTGCAGGAAAATGAATCTTAAGATAGTGTAAATAGTGAACTATATGTACTTTAATAATAAATTCCCGGTTTCAGGTGGCACTGCTGAAGGCGAGCAACGACTTAGTGGTGGCTAATAAAACAAGAAATGCAAATAAATACTTTGTTGTTAACATTTTTACTGTAAAAAAAAGGTAAGCAATCACCGCAAACATTAAAGAGGCGAGTGAAGTTGAGGCTGAGCCGCAGGTCGAAACGTTGGTGTGTGAGGTCGAGGGATATGCGAGGTTAAGTCAGGGTGAGTGGAGCGGAGGAGAGGCAGATTTGGGGCCCATCTGCCTAAACCGATCTGAGGGCTGGGCAACCTGGAAAGGTCAGGTACGGGCTGAAACGTGGAGGTGGGGTCCAGGCCCAGAGCGTATGCAACAGGGACTGGGTCTTGAGTGAGAAACAACCTGATGTTTGGTGGATTTAAACGCTGGGCCAGATGGATTGAAAAGGCAAGATATCAGGACCAGAGTCAAGCGTCAGGGCCGGTTCTGCTCACTGCTCTGTGACATTTACTCTGCTTTTTGCTGAGCTGATGCTGTAGGCTGCTCCGGCTGCTGCGGCCTTCATGTCTGAAGGCTCACATTAGCTCTAAACGCTATTTGCTTACCTTTATTGTTTGCACAATTGTTTTTTTTTTCCTTTCTCTGGTCTTTGAGTGTTGGTCTTTTTTTAACATTATGAGTTCTTTTAGGTTTCTTGTTTTGTGGCTGCCAGTAAGCAGACAAATCTCAAGCCTGTATAATGTATACATACTTCGATAATAAATGCACTTTGAAATTTATATTGTACTTTGAACTATGAAACTGCTTACAAAGCTCAGCTTCCCATGCTTTGCTAACTGATACAGGCATATATGAGAGGTTTAGACAGTGTTAATAGAATCATTCCCCTGTGATAAGGGCATAAAAAACAGAATGCAGAGTGTAGGGATGGGCAATACCTTCTGGCATTATGAACGACATCCACGTGCAACGAATGAATATTATGTGAAGTGACAAATTTGCCAAACAGAGAGGGAAACTCAAATAGCTGAGGTAGGAAAAGTAAATTGATAAATTGGTTTATTACTGTCACACATACCCTGGTACAGTTTAAAAAACTTGCTTTACACACTGTTCAAACATATTGATTCATTACAACGGTGCACTAAGGTAATATAAGGTCAATCAATAACAGAATGCAGAATAGTGTGTTGCAGTTACAGAGAACTTGTAGTGCAGGCAGGCGATAAGGGTGAAAACCATAACGAGGTAGTTGGTGAGGTCAACAGTCCATCTCATTGCAATATGGGACTGTTTAATATTCTTATAACAGAGGGGTAGGAGCTGTCCTTGAGCCTGCCAGTGACCTCATGGTAAACTAACACCATAAAATGCTGAAAATCTCAGCAAGTCAGGCGGCATCTGTGGAGAGAGAAAATCAGAGTCAACATTTCAGATTGCAGACCCTTCCTGAGGTCAGAGAGAGAGAACAGTTTGGAATTGATGAAATAATAATCTGCATAATAGGAAATCAATAAATACCTGAAAGGAGGACATCACACACCGAATGTTGGAAGAATTCAGCAGGTCAGGCAGCATCTATGGGCAGGAATAGAATCAATGTTTCGGTCCGAGACCCTTCATCAAGACTGGAGTCAAAAGAGAAAAAGTTGAATATGAGAACATCAGTTTTGCCAGGAAGAGGAAGGGAACTGGTTAGTTCTGTTGTCTAGAAAGAAGTGGGGAGCTTTAGAATCAGAATCAAAATTGGGTTGAATATCACCAGGATCTGTTTGAGAAGTTTGTTAACTTGGTGGCAGCAGTACAATGTAATACATGATAATACAGAAAAAAAAATAATTATACCAATCACATCAAGTATCATATTAAATAGTTAAATTAAAAATAGTTCTAAACCAGAAACAATATCAAAATCAGATGGCAGAGGGGAAGAAGCTGTTCCTAAATTGCTGAGTGTGTGCCTTCAGGCTTCTGTACCTCCTTCCTGACGGTAACAGTGAGAAGAGGGCATGCCTTGGGTGATGGGGGTCCTTAATAATGGAGTTGCCTTTCTGAGACACTGCTCCTTGAAGGTGTACTATAGAGACTAGTACCCAAGATGAAGCTGACTAACTTTACAATTTTCAGTAGCTTCCTTTGATGCTGTACAATAGCACCCCCCCCCCCCCCACCACCACCATACCAGACTGACGCAGCCTGTAAGAATGCTCTCCATGGTATATCTGTAGTACATGGTATATCTCATTCCTGAACACCCTCTTGTCTCCATCTGAGATTCTACCAACAATGGCTGTATCATCAGCAAATTTATAGATGGCATTTGAGTTATACCTAGCCACACAGTCACGGGTATAGAGGGAGTAGAGCAGTGGGCTAAGCACACACCCCTGAGGTGCGCCAGTGTTGATCATCAGCGAGGAGGAGATATTATTAACAATCTGCACAGATTATGGTTTTCCGGTTAGGAAGTCAAGGATCCAATTGCAGAGGGAGGCACAGAGGCCCAGGTTCTGTAGCTTATCAATCAGGACTGAGGGAATGGTGTTGCTATCGGCAACGAACAGCATCCTGATGTAGCTGTTCTTAATGTGGGGTATAAGTGTACAGGGACTGGATGTCCATGGTGAAAATGAGATGATCATGGGCCAGGGAACTAGAAATTGTTGAAGAGATTGAGGGCATGTGAAGTATCAGGGACAAAGGTAAGAAGGATAGATAGAAAGGAGTCGAGGTATGTGGACATGAGGGTCTTGACCTGAAATGTCAACTCTTTATTCCTCTGCATAGATGCTGCTTGACCTGCTGAGTTCCCCCAGCACTTTGTGTGAGTTGCTATACATTTGCAGCACCTGCAGAACCTCTTGTGTTTAGATATTATAGAGTCATAGTCATAAAGCACTACAGCACAGAAACAGGCTATTCAGCTCTTCTATTCCATGCTGAACTATCATTCTGCCAACCTGCACCCGGACCATTGTCATCCATATTCCTTTCATCCCTGTATTTAACCAAACTTCTCTTAAAAGTTGAAATCGACTTTGCATTCATCACTTCCGCTGGCAGCTCGTTCCACAGTTGCCCCACCCTCTGAGTGAAGACGTTCCTCCTCAGGTTCCCTTTAAACATTTCGCCTCTATTTTGCAGGACAACAGGTAAAACTGCTGAGGCAATGGGGGCAATTTTGAGAGTTCTTTCAAGGAGGTGTGAATGGCTACCTTCTATACTGTAAGATTCTCCATAATGATTAAAAGGGTTGCAGAGTATCAATGTAAAAATGATAATCTCACGCCAAGTGCAGGAGTTACTGGATTTAAGGGGAGATATTTTATTCAGTTATTTACTGAGATTTGGTGTAGAGTAGACCCTTCTGGATCTTCGAGTCATTCCATACAGCAAACCACTGATTTAACCCTTGCCTACTCATGGGAGAATTTACAATGTCCAATCAACCTACCAATCAGTAAGTCTTTGGAATGGGGGAAACCCGCGTAAAATGCCTCACAGGCAGTGCCAGGAATTGAACCCGTGTCACCTGTGCTGTGAGGCGTTGTGCTAATCACTGTGCTACGGTGTATGGCATCGATATGCCTGGAGAGTGGAAGAGGTGAGCCGTGTACTTAACCTCAAGACGTCAATGTGGGCACCAAATCATAAACACGAGAGATTTTGCAGAGCAACACACACACACAAAGTTCTGGAGGAACTCAGCAGGTCAGGCAGCACCTATGGAGAGGAATAAAGAGTGAAGTTTCAGGCCAAGGTCCTTCATCTGAAACACTGGCTCTTTATTCCTCTCCGTAGATGCTGCCTGACCTGCTGAGTTCCTCCAGCATTTTGTGTGTGTTGGCGTTAACTTGGGCAATGTGCAAAATAAGCACATTTCTTGGAGATTTTGTCTGCTGAGTAAGCGGCTGAACCAATATCAGCTGGGCTTCTGCAAAAGTGAGCCTCTCATCTGGTATGCTTACTATATCATTTGGGGAATGTGCTCAAACTGTATATTGCCTGTAAATAGCACATGAGTCACCTACCCAAGTAAGTGAGAGCCAAGGAGTGCTGAGAGAGTTTGCCCAGCACGAGGAAAGCTGCTATGTGTTCAATGCCGTCTTTCTTACAATTCCAGCGCAGATTTGAAGGTGACTTGCAATAAGCAAGTAAAAATAAATGACCTGTCATGTAATCAAGCTGTATGATGGGCTTAGATGAAATTTAACAAGTAGCCTTTATATACAGCCCTGCATAAGCCGTAATATTAAAAGGGTTTTAACAAATTTTTGCACTTTACCACACAAGATCTTAGTATGGGCAACAAAGTGGTGGATACAGGCCAGTCCATCACAGTAAAGCCCTCTGCACCATTGAGCCCATCTACAGGGAGCGCTGCCACAAGAAAGCAACATCCGTTATCAAGGACCCCCACCACCAAGGCCATGCTCCCTTTTTGCTACCAACATCGGGCAGGAGGTACAGGAGCGTTAGGTCCCACACCACCAGGTTCAGGAACAGCTATTACCCTACAACCACCAATTTCCTGAACAAGCATGGATAACTTCACTCACCACAGCTCTAAACTGATTCTACAAACCATGGACTTGCTTTCCAGAAGTCTACAACACAGAATTACTGATTTACTTTTTAAAATTATTTGCATGATTTGTCTTCCTTTGCCCATTGGTTGTTTGCCAGTCTTTGCAATTTATAGTTTTTCATCAACTCTATTGCATTTCTTTATTTTTCCTATAAATACCTGCAAGAAAATGAATCTCAATGTAGTAAATGGTGACACGTATAGGCTTTGATAATAAATTTACTTTGAATTTTCAATTTAAAGTTAATGTGCTTTTGGAATCCCGATGAGAGCTCCCTGTGAGACTCAGATCTCTTTGGGAGTTTATTACAATGGATGCATTACTGGACTGGTACCTAATGCGCTGGGCTATTGTCCTGCACTTATAAATTCAAATTCTACCATTGTCAGTGGGGCTTCTGGTTCATTTAGTTAACTACACTGAATGTATTTTTTTAAAAGAAAAGCTGTTCTCTGTAGTGGTGAGCATAAAACCCCTTAATTTTTGTATTAGACCACAAGACATACAAGCAGAATTAGGCCATTTGGCCCATCGAATCTACTCTAACATCCCACCATGGATGATTTACTGTCCCTCTGAACCCATTCTCCTGTGTCCTCTCTGTAACCTTTGATGCCCTGATGAATCCAGTACCCTATCAACCTCCATCTTAAATATACCCAATAACTTCCAATAATTTTCAAGATGGCGGTGCAACACAGCTTGCAGTGGCCACTCCGGAGCTGATTATCTGTTATTTGTGAAGTGGGGTGCCATGCGCAATCATAATCGATTGAAAAACGGACGTGGGAGCACGGAGGAACATCGGGAAATCTCCAGGAAGACCTTCTTCGTTGCTGCTGCTGCTGTGAGGTCCAGGACTCTGCTGGGAAGAACAGGCCCCCAGTCCTCAGCGTTGCTGATGGCCATTGGTGGGGCCATCTTAATACGCTCGGCAGAGGATTGTGCTTGGAGAAGCTGTGCCGGAGGGGATGGTCGTCGGCTCGGAGGTTCGACGGACTCGGAGTCCGCTGCGGTCAGATCGCTTTCGGTGTGTGCTGCGTCTGTGAGGCTGGGTTCGACGGAGCTTTCATTGTGTGCTGTGTCTGCGAGGCTGAGTCGGGCAGCGCCGTGGAAGTCCATAGTGGGGGTATTCCCTTCTGCTGCCGGCGTGGGATGGTGAGTCTATCGGGACCCTGGGGACTTGTGGAAATTGTGTGGTGATTTCTTTTGAATTTATAGTCCTTTAACATCTTTGGACTATTTTTACTGTGCCCATGGTCTGTTTTTTTTTATCAATTATGCTATTGTTTGCACTGTTGTAACTATGTGTCGTAACTATGTGGTTTTGTGCAGGTCTTGTAGCTTTAGTTTTTGGTCTCGTTTGTCTGGTGGATTTGGAGCTCCTTTCCGGGGAACGCGCTAAGACTGTAGCGCGATATTAATACGCAGCAGCCTCTCCGGACTCTGGATTGGGGATTGCCAAATGTTATGTGGATTTTCTGGTGTAGTCTGTTTTGTCGTGTGTTTTTGTGATATCATTCTGGAGGAACGTTGTCTCATTTTCTAACTGCATTGCATTTGTGGTTTAATAAACTGAATAATAATTAATAACAACAATAACAATAATAATAATAAACTTATTAATAAAAATAATAATTAATAAACTATCAACTGAATCTGAATCTGAACTTGATCTCCGCAGCCATCTGTGGCAATGAATTCCACAGATTCACTGCCCTGAAGAAACATTGGAGATATGAGGGGCATTTTATATAGCTGGGAGAGCAGGGAGCTGCAGATGGAATTCCAGAGCCTGGGAGCTGGGCAAAATCCAAGTGATTATCTTAACTGAAGAGTGAAAATCTGAAAGTGGTACACTGCCAAGATCCTCGAAGATCTCAGACTGGAGACAGGCAGGGTTAAAGAGTTGCAAGGGTTTCTAAATGGAAGCACTATGACTCAGCGACTAGCTGGGTGAAGGGTGAGCAGGCTAGGTGTAAACTGGAGAGGTTTGGATGATGGAGAGGCAGAGCAGAGAGATGAATATGCAGACCATCAACTCACACTGACCATCAATCACCCATTGACACCCCAGACTCAGGTTTATTATCACTCACATATGTCAGGAAATTTGTTGTATTGTGGCAGCAGTATAGTGCAATATATAAAATACGCTATGAATCATTATAAGAAAGATGTATGTAAAAATTAAATGAGTACTGCAAGGAGAATGAAAAATAGTGAGGTAGTGTTCATGGGTTATTGTTCCATTTAGAAATCTTATGGCGGAGGGGAAGAAGCTGTTCCTAAAACATTGAGTGTGTGTCTTCATGCTCCTGCACCAATCCAGCAGTAATCTTTCTTCTCTCATCAACTGCCCCAAGTCTCTGCCACTTACCTACACATGGGGGACAACTTACGGTGGTCAATTAGCCTGCCAAATGCTGCGGATTTTGGGATGAGGGAGGAAATCGGAGCTCCCAGGGGAAATCTCTGCAGCCACATGGGAGAGGCGCAAGCTTCACCCTGGTGGCACCGGAGGTCAGGACTGAGCTTGGTTCTCTGGTCCCACTGGCTGTCCCACTGCCTGAAAGATTCAGTCGCTCTGAGTGCAGTGGCTGGCCGGGAAAGCAGCAGAAAAGATCTTCATTCGAGATTGAAAGGGTGTACGGTTCAACAGTTGCTTACTAACCTGTCACTGCAGGAAACTGCGGGGAGTTGTTGGCACAGCTCAGCACATCACAGAAATCAGCCTCTGCCCTGTCGACTCTACTCTGCTTGCTGCAATAGCAAAGCAGCCAGCATAACCAATGACCGCCCCCCCCCCACCCCAGACATTCTCTCTTCTCCCCTCTCCCTCAGGCAGAAGGTACAGAAGCCTCAAAGCACAAAACCCCAGGCTCAAGGACAGCTCCCATCCCACTGTTATCAGACTTTTGAATGGACCTCTTGTGTGATAAAATGGACTCTTGACATCACAATCTACCTCATTGTAATCTTGCACCTTATTGTCTATCAGCACAGTACTTTCTCTGTAGCTGTTACACTTTATTCTGCATTGTTATTGTTTCCTCAATGCACTAATTAATGACTTGATCTGTATAAACAGCGTGCAAGACAAACTTTTCTTAGTATATGTGACAATAATAAACCAATACAATATCAATAACAATATACTTTGATGGAATATATTTAACTTCAATGGAGTGAATTTGGCTATAGTGAATGAGACATTCATTATACACACCACGTTTCCATTTACAGTCACAGAAGCCATTTATTCAGCCTACTGTACCTATGCCAGATCTCCAGTTATGTTCTGTGATGGATGAATTGGGCTAAAAGGCTAGAAGTAGCTATGCTGTATAAGTTTTATGACTTGAAATACTTTTCCATCCCACTCTCTCCTGGAGCTCTGTACCTTTTCTTCTTCAATCAAGCATTGATTTTCTCTTTAGGAAATTATTTTAGTCTCCTTTCACTGACTCTGCAGACCACAAAATCTCACTGCATACACATATTTTGCTGTTATTAATGGAGGGGAATATTGGGAAGGAGGAACAAAGATGTGTTTTTGGGATTCCGTTGAGAGCTCTCTGTGAAACCCCGATTACTTCAGGAGTTTATGACAGTGGATGTGTGACTGCACTGGTATCGATAATGGGCTGGACTATTGCTCTGAGCTCTACCAAAGTCAGCAGGAGCTTTTGATTCATTTAGTTAACAACATTGAATTAATTTTTTAGAAAGGAAAGTGAGCCTCAGTGACTTTGAACATAAAACCACTTTATTTTTGTATAAAACCATAAGACATAGGAGTAGAGTTAGGCCATATGGCCCATTGCATCTGCTCCATCATTCCATCATGGCTGATTTATTATCCCTCTGAAGGTCATTCTCCTGCTTTCTACCTTTGATAACCTTACAAATCAAGAATCTAGCAACCTCCGCTTTAAGTATATTCAATGACTTGGCCTCCACAGTTGTCTGTGATGATGAATTCCACAGATTCACCATCCTGTGCCTCTTGAAATTCCTCCTTATCTCTGTTCTAAAGGGCATCCTTCTATTCTGAGGCTAAGTCCTCTGGCCCTAAACTCCACCACTATAGAAAACATCCTCTCCATATCCACTCTATCTAGGTCTTTCGATATTTGATAGGTTTCAATGAGATTACCCCTTATTCTTCTAAACTCCATCAGGTATAGGCCCGGAGTCTGTAAAAGCTCTGATATTTGACATACAAATCTGCTTGACACTTGGTTTTCCTCTGAAACAGCCTATCAAGGAGCAGATAGATGTTGCTGGATTTAAGCAGCACTGTGAGAACATCTTCCCCAGATGAACCACAGCATTCTAGAAGATAACCGCACTTTTCCAGGTTATGACAACCTGCTGCATAAAAAGGAATTCTCTTCAAATCCCTCACGGTCAACTTGCAAATATGTCCTCTGGTTCCTGACCTCCTGGGTCTATCGGAACCTAGCGTGGAAAAATGTATTCCTGTTTACTAGTGTAAAACAAAAACTACATTTTGTTGGTTGTCAAGGTACAAGAGTGAAAGCACCTATCAGCAAGCCTGAGGATGGCTTCTAGCTCACTGTTATCAGTCTCTTGAACAGACCTCCTGTAAGATACGATAGACTCTTGACTTCACAATCTACCTCGCTGTAGAAAATACAACATAGAATGTTACAGCACAGAAAAGGCACTTCAGCTACGATGCTGAGCTGACATCTTAACCTGCTCTAAAGTCAATCTAACTCTTCCCTCCCACATAGCCCTCCAGGTTTCTATTTTATGATCTTGCACTTTACGGTTTACCTACACCACAATTTTTCAGTAGCTTTCCCACTTTATTCTGCATTGTTACTGCTTTACCTTATTCTACCTCAATTCACTGTTTTTTCATGATTCGACCTGTATGAACCGTATGCAAGATAAACTTTTCACTGTATCTTGGTACAAGTGACAATAATAAACCATAAAAAAAAGAGAAAAAAACTTGTAACCTCCAGCTTTACTCTCACCAACCCGCTTGCAGTCACCTTATCTATATCATCTGTGTATCTCCATAGGACCTCTACTCATTTACCTGCATTCCAGGGATTAAGTTCTAACTTCTCCCTGTAGCTCAGGCCCTCAAGTCCTGGCAACATCCTTGTAAACATCCTAGAGCAGTTTATAATCAAAGAAGTATTTTTTCAAAATAATGTAGGCACTGTTGTAAGGTGGGAGGGATGGAAGAAAACTTGTGTACTTCGAGCCCCCACAGACAGAATAATAACCAGACCATTTGTTTTCCGGAGTTTGATTAAGTTGGAAGCATTTGCCAGCATAGTGCTGTGTGTAGGAGTTTGTTATGTGCTCATTTTGGCTGAAGCATTTTGCACACTGCTTTGACGATTGCACTTCAGAAGTGCATTGGGACCCAGTGAGGCTGGGAAAGAAAGCTGTATGAATGTGGGTCTTTCATCCACTTTTATTTCACGGTGGTGTCGGATGCATGGGCCGGGGAACACTCGTTCCTCACATATGGCTTGGGAATTCAGGACCACTGCCAAGCAGAATCAGTAGCGTTTCTGTCTTTGAGATTTTTGAAGGTGACATTCGATGCTCTGGCCCTTCTCTCTGAATGGGTTGCTCCATTTCAGATGGGTTTGTGACCTTGAGTTTCCATGTAAGTTGCGGCATGTGGCACCCATATAAAAAATCTGGATTATTGCTGAGCTAGATTTTTAAAGACTCTGCTGCCTGTGCCCCTTAACCACATCATTACCCATGGTGACCACCCACCACCAACATTTCCAATAAAGAGTTCCTCTCTAGCCTGGAAATGCTCCGTCTCTGTACCTTCTTTTTGCCCAGTAGCACCCCACAAATGTCCAGATTTGATCTCTTACTCAAAATTCAAACTAAATTAATTAGTGTAATTAATTATTTACAGGGAAAAAAACAAATCCAATAGAAGGTATGAGAAACTATACGTCAACAAAGACCAACAAACATCGAACTGTACAAGTAACAAATAATACTGAGAGCATAGAACAGTACAGGCCATTCAGCCCATGATGTTGTACTGATCCTTTAACCTCCTCCAAGATCAGTTTAACCCCTCATACAGCACTGTGCAAATGTCTCGGGCACATATGTATAGCGAGGGTGCTTAAAACTTTTGCATTGTACTGTAAGCCGTTTTTTATATCAATTGCAGAATGAGTTAATTTTGATTTGATTTGACACAACAGTGGAAAGATATCCATCTTCATCCTCTTTTTATTTGCCCTTGAAACAACAATATCTGTCTTACATTTTTGTTAATATTGGTAAACAATTAGTAGATACAGTACTGTGCTAATGCCCTAGGCACCCTAGACTCTCCTATATGTGCCTCAGACTTCTGCACATTACTGTAGTTCTCTACCTTTCTTTCACCCACGTGCCTCAAAAATAGTGTTTTAAATGTCCTTAATGTACCTTCCCCTACCACCACCCTTGGCGGTTCGATCGACGCTCCTACCACTATCCGTGTACAACCTGAGTTGTAAACAGTCCTTGCAAGTCTGTAGGTCCCAGAATTAGTTCAGAGTTGTGGGGACTGAAGTTATCTACGCTGGTTCAGGAGCCTGATGGTTGTAGGGTAATAACTGTTCCACTTCTCACTGTCATCTCTCCACCACCGGTGTCCATACTTTCAAATTCTAAGGCCTAAAGTTCTGATAAGGTCTCTTCACAACCTCTCTAGATGGCATCACATGCTCCTTCAAACTTATTTCCTCAATTATTCTTTATCTCATCTCCTTCTTCGGTGTAGTGTCAATGTTTGGACTGCTAACGCTCCCGTGAGGCATGTTAACTCATTTTCCCAAGTTACAGGTGCTATGGGAGAGATAGTGAATTTGGGGAATTTATCCATTAGTAGGTGAGTCCAGGATCGAAGAACACAGACTCCGAATAAAGGAAAATTCCTTTACAATAAGATGAGGAGGAACTTCTTTAGACAGGGGAAGATGAATCTGTGGAATTCTCCCTAGAGGCCGAGTCATTGGTTGTATGTAAGGCAGAGATTGTTAAGTTCTTGGCTGGGAATACGAAGAGAAGCCCAGAGAATGGTGTTTAATAAAAATCTGCTGCAATTGAATGGTGAAGCAAACAAAATGGGCCAAATGGCCTAATACTGCTCCTATAGTTTATGGTTTAATATAAATGCAGATAATTGCAGAGAATTTACATTCTGTCCAACTGAGAATGTCCTTAGTCTCGATCTCCAGTTAGCCACTCCAACAGCAAAGGGTCTTTAGAGTTATGTTTCACATTCACTTATGTTCAGAAGTTCAGCTTTTGATGATGAGAGGATGGGAGGGCTTAACCCATGATGGACTGGGCTGTATCCTCTACTTTTTGTTTGTTTTTCTGTTCAAGGGCATTTGGTGTTCCATACCAGGCCATGGTGCAACCTGTCAGTATACTCCCCACTGCACCTCTAAAGAAATTTTTCTAAGATGACCCGCTGTATCTACTCAAATTTCTAAGAAAGTAGAGGCGGTGTCATGCCTTCTTTGTAATAGCAGTTACATGCTATACCCAGGACAGATCCACTGAAAGGATAACACAAGGAATTTAAAATGGCTGCCTCTCTACTTCTGATCCCCTGATGAGGACTGGCTGAAGGACATCTGGATTCCTCCTTCTGCAGCAAATAATCAGCTCCCCGGTTTTCACTCATTGACTGAGAGGTTGTTGTCGTGGCACAATTCAGCCAGATTCTCAGTCTCCC